>NC_048894.1:59137846-59324081 GCF_011077185.1 Oxyura jamaicensis
TTCTCTTCTCTTCTCTTCTCTTCTCTTCTCTTCTCTTCTCTTCTCTTCTCTTCTCTTCTCTTCTCTTCTCTTCTCTCTTCTTTTCTCTTCTTTTCTCTTCTTTTCTTTTTTTTTTCCCAGCAGCAGCACATCTGTCTCTGAAAGGTTTTAAGTGTCTTTGCAACTAATACAAGAAGAACTTCAAGAAGTTTTATTTGCTTTGGCTCAGCTAAAGGCCTTGGTTTCTAGCTCCTTGTTCAATCCTCCTGGAACTGTAAAAATAGATGGGGAATCTCAGGATGTTTCACTGTGTTTTTATCACCTCCCCATATCCAGTATGAAATTTCACAAGAGCCTTCTTTATAGTAAACTAACATTTCTGTTAATGGATCTAAATCTTAGTTGTAGACTTAGCTGTAGACTTATACTGGCCAACATAGCTGTAATACTCAGAAGACACTGGAGAAGACAAAGAGGAATAACAGACCATACTTATCTCACTTCTGCCATTTTGCCAGAGAGAATTTCGTTACTGTTTTGAGTCTAATCCAAGTGCTCAGGATTTCTGTAGAGATGATGACAGGGTTTTTTGTTGTTTTTGTTTGCCACCCCCCCCCCCCCCATTGAGCTTTATGACCACAATGTGGTAGGGAATTTTGTCTCTAGTGTCTGCTATCCAGAAGCTCTCTAGAGACGTAAAGGTACAATTTAGAAATGGTGGAAGGTTTTTGGTAGCCCTTTTTTCTGCCCATGTGACAAGACCATAACAGGTTATGCAGTGAGAGACTCTCCAGGTCTCATGTGCTGAAGAAGCTGTAAGGAAAAGAGTCACCACAGGAGTGTCATGAGGTTGCAACACTATTTTGATTTTTCAGCTTCTAAATGAGAAACGTGAAAGTATGACATCTGTTTACAAGAATATAATGCATAAGCAGCAAGACCCTCAATGCTGACTGAGGGCATAGCTAGACATGTAGGCAAGGGATATAAATAGCAGGGTCTATGGATTACAAGGACAGAGTGAGCACTGTGGGATAGCAATGGTCCTTTGCCACATCCTAGCCCATGCTGTCTGCTCCACTGCCAGCTGATGCCAACTCCTGTCTGTACAGCCTGCCAGAAACCCTGCAATTACAGAAATGCCCAGCCTCTGTCATCCCAGAGTGGACACATAAGTGATACTCAATGAATTCTCACTGTTCCCATAATTTTGATAATCCAATAACAACTCAGGTTGTTATGGGATTTGGAAACAGATGATTTCATCTTGAAGAGGCATGTGAAATCCATACAGATGTTTAATATCTCAGAGCTGAGCGTCAAATCCAATAAATCCTTAGTCCTGAGCAACATAATTCTGTTAGTCCCTAGGAAATGGAGTAAGTAAGAGCTCCTTTTCATGCCTCTTTAGTTTCCTAATCCTAATATATATGCAAATGCTGTACATTGTTGTACTTATTTTCTGTCAGTATATTAAAGGAGTCAGTAGATAATCAACAGTATCAACTGGTTTTCTAAAGGTGGATAGACACTGACCAGTGCTGGAAAAACTGATGGATTTACCCCAGTTTAGACCAGCTAGGAAACTGAACTTTTATTAAATAATACTCACATTTAGGAGTGCTGATGTTGATTCTCACCATAAACCTCCAAGTTATATCCTCTGGTTTTACCTGTAACTAAATCTATCCTATGAATGCTATTGTTCAGCACTTGTACTGGCCTATTCCACACTCATGAATACATCTTGTGGTTTTAATGAGATTGAAATTATCCAGGAAGGAGAAGGTGACCTAGACGATCTGGATATGTGAGGTGATGCACTGTGGTGTACATTGGCAAAGGAGAATAACAGAAAAAGGAAATGCAAAGAAAAACTATAATGTGATTACCTAAATTTAAATTTATTAACAGCTACCAGTTTTAGACTAACACTGTTACGTGCCCTTCCATTTATCTGGTCTGGTCTTCACAAGCTCCAAATGCTTATGCATCCACTGTGTCTTCTGTAAAACAGGACCATAAGTGCTGCCAGTTGTTTTACTTTCACTAGTGACTGTTTTATTGGATCTTTAAAAGACATTATTACTTAGGCTTATCTTCACACTCATTTACATCAATCTTGGATATAATGGCACAGATACTCTATGAAGATGTAGGAAAGAAAAGAACAGAATAGTTCAGTTAGAAGGGACCATCAAAGACTATCTAGTCCAACTGCCTGTCCTCTTCAGGGCTAATCAAAATTAAAAAATGTTATGCTGGGCACTGTCCAAATGTTTCTTGAACACTGACAGGCACAGGGCATGAGCTACCTCTCTAGGAAACCTGTTCCAGTGCTTGACCACCCTCAGATAAATAAATTGTTCCCAGTGCCCAGTCTGAACATCCCCAGTGCATTTCTGTGTCGTTCCCATTGATCCTGCCATGGGTGACCAGGAGCAGAGACCGGCACCTAGTTCTGTGCTTCCCCTCCCCAGGGCGCTGCAGAGAGCAGCGAGGTTGCCTCTTGGCCTCCTTTTCTCCAGACTGGAGGACCCAAGTGTCTTTGACCTCCCCTCACAGAACAGGGTTTACAGCCCCTTTGTCAGCTTTGACATCCTCCTCTGGAAGCTTGCAAGGACCTTAATATCCTTTTTATATTGTGGAGGTCAGACCTGTGCCCAGCATTCAAGGTTAGGCTGCACCAATGCTAATTATATCAGGAGGATCACCTCTTTTAACTGGCTGGCTGTGCTGTCTTCAGTGCAACCCAATATGCATTTTACCATCCTGGCTGCCAGAGCACACTGCTCATATTGAGCCTGCTGTCACCAGCACCCCTGGATCCCTTTCTGCAGGGCCACTCTCCAGACACTCATCACCCAGTCTGTACTTGTGTCCAGAATTACTCTGTCCCACGTGCACAACCCAGTATTTTCCTTTGTTCAGCATCATAAGTTCAGTGTCATCAGCAAACTTGCTGAGGATGTACTCCACTCCTGCATCCACTCCTGCATCCAGATCACTGATAAAAACTGTCAATCCAGTTCATCACGCAGCACAAAAAAAATCAAACAAATAAATCAGGGTTTTGACTATACCTGCTTGTGATAAGAATTTTCATTTTACCCTTTTCCAAGGAAGATCTGGATTGTTAGGCCAAACATGTATTCCTCAACCAGATGAGAGTTTGAATTGGATGCAGAACAGAACTTAAACACACTGGATCACATTTAGCTCAGTTCAAAATCTTTAATACTGATACAGACTACAGGTGAAATTAAATCTATCTCCACAGTGCAGGTGACCTCTAATACTAGTATATTATTTCCTAACACTAAAGAGCTGGAGTCTGTGAAAGAGTTCAGCATGCAAATTACATGTATTCAATCAAGTAATTTTCTTATCACATGTTTATTTCTGTCATTAATAGAATTATCAACAGAAAGTCTTAAATCACCAGGTGAGTCACCAGCAGGGAGGTGTGTCAGTGTAGGAACTGCAAGGTATCTCCTTGTTCAGTCTCATTACCTAGTCACTTTTCCTAAGAGGAATTGAAAAAAAATTCTTCCCAGAGGGCAGGAAAACCCCATAAGGTCCCAGGATGACGAAGAAAGGAAAGTACATCTTGTGTCATCAGAGTGGAGCAGACACTGAAGTGCATTCTGTGAAATGACACAAAAGGGTTTCTCCAAAATAAAACCCACAGTGCTGGCTACATAGTGATTAACTCTGTTTCATAGACAGGAAGCAAGAATCACACCCCCTTTTAAAGTATGTTGATAATTTTAAGTGCATCAGATCCTCCTTCCTGTTTACCTCCAGAGCCACAAGAGTAGTCACAGAAGACAGATACAACCCTTATTATGCTGCATTTTTCCCTTCCTTCAAGTAGTAAGAAACTTCCTGGAATTTGCTAAAGGCTTTGTATTAGTGTTATAAATGACAGTACATGGAAAGGGAAGTATTTCCATGCTTTTTACCATATTTGGACACCTCTTTGAAATCTGTGGGATTTAATTTCAGTTGTGTAATTGCAAAGATTGTTGCTCAGGGAGACACATGTGCCTGTCCTGGCTTTACTGAATTCAGCATGGCTCCTCTGAACAGACCTCATTTCAGGACTTAAAAATGCAATTCAAGACCTGTGGTCCAATTTCCATTTGGCACTGGCAAAATGAGATGCCAAGACTAGTCTATGGTTTCAGATCTTATTTCCCTTGTTATCCTAAAACTGGGAAAAGGATTTATTCTCAAAGAAGTCTCTTCATAGTTTGTATAACAGCAGACTTCATTTTAGAAATTTTCAGTTCTGAAGGGAGGAGGAGGAGGTGTGCAATCCAAAAGTTGAAGCTGGAGTTAAACAAATTTAGGCTGGAAATACGTACAAACATTTACCAAGAAAAGCATATGACCACTGAAGCAATGGATCCTTCAGCATTTTCTGTCTTGAAATGTGGTTCAGATATCTTTCTACAAGATGCAGTTGTTCCCAAGCCTCTAAACTGACATGTTTTACATCAGCATGAAAGCCACACTGAAGTGAGGAAAACATACACACAGGATACACACACTACGTGTATGTATCCTCAGGAGACAATGTTACTTCCTGAAATGGGTGGGTCAAGGTGATACACACATCTCAAAAAGTTTTATCAAGGGCAAATCTAAAATGTAAATTCTAAAATTCCTTGAGAAAGTCCATCAGCAGGGAATTCAGCAGGTCTTACTCAGTACCAAGTCATAAGTGACTCCAATTGAGGTGGATGTTAAATTTGCTCAGTAAGAAATGACTAAGATATAGAATAAAATGTCAGGTCTCTCTTCAGCTTCTGCTACCATTAATGGCAAACTTCATGCTATGGAATTCAAATTCCTCTTCTTTCTGTGGTTGATGAGGTGACTCTCTGGAGTGGAGGCTGAGACTTCACCCCCTGCTGCAGAGTCTGGCAGTGAGGCTTCTCAAATCTACTAATCTACCTAAGCTTTCTTTAGACCTTCATAGTTTGACAGAGAATGGGCAATGAGGTTGTGCCACCACTTCTATTATCCCCAGTTGACCCCAGAAAAATTAATTTTGGTATTTCTCACTTCCATCTTGACTACAGATCATGATGGAAAAAAGCTAAAAATTTCATCAACTGTTCTAATTTAAAAAATCTGAACATAGAGTAAGATTTGTGTTTCAGCATCAGGCCCATAACTTTGCACAGACTGCCATGACCTTGATGCTATCAGGATCAAAAGCCACTAAACTCCCAAAATATTCTAAAATATTCTAAAACTAGATGATAGAAGGTCAGTTTTTCAGAATGAAACGAGCCCTCAGAATATGACTTTTTTTTTTTTTTTTTTAATTTAAGGAAAGCATATACTTATTTTTGTTAGTTGTTTGTATATTTAACATAAATATTAACCTGAGTTTACATCAGCAAGTTGTTCAGAAAAGTCTCCTATACAAGCATTTGAACATTTCATTCAGTTTTCTCAGGAGACAGTATTCTGAAACAAAGAACCCAAAGACAACCTAAAGTTTTATTTTCTCTATTTAGGGAGATATAGCTATGTGCTAGGTTCAGAAAGTGGTAACTAATACTCTGAATTTCTTAGTTTTCATATAATTATATTTACAAATATATTTTAATTCCCAACATTTCTAAAGTCAATAAAAGAATAAATAAAAATTCCTTATATTTTCTCCAATCAGAAAAGAAATTAACCTTTGGCCTCAGATCAAGCAGAGGAATATGTTCAGCCCCAATGAATATTTTTTTTTGTTCAAAGTTCAAGATAGGAAGTATAGTGTTATATAGAGATAATTTTGCTTTCAGAAGAAAAAGTACTGTAACTTTTCTTTCTAATGATACATAGCTGGAAAAATATATATATATATATATTTCTCACTCTAGCAACTAAGTAATCACCACATTTTTTCTTTCCCTTTTTTTTTTTTTCTTCTCACCAAAATGCAGTCTATCTTCATCTTTTTGACAATGATAGACAAGGTGCTATCATACTAACAGAACCAGATGAAACATCCAGAAACAAGGAACACAATGGGGTAAATATTGCAATATAGAAAGCTTCTTGTTTGTTTGTTTGCTTCTTCTTCTTTCTTTTCATAGTTTTGCTGCTGGAAAAAGATCACTCTATATTCACACATTGCCTCAGACATGGACCTTAGATTCTCTCCAAAAATAGAAAACCTTTCCAAAAACTTGGTCTAGGTTCCCAAAGAATGCTAAATAAGAATTGTTCCCACTAAGTGAGCACCCCCTGAAAATTTATGTATCAATATGGACCAAATGCACTAATGATCTTTGCTAACTAGATGCTAGTTGCTAACACAGGAGAAGATCAAACACTCCCATGTGGGGGAATTTTATTCTACAGACTGCAGGAAAAACAGCTGTCCTAACAAAATGGTGTGGTTCTACCAGGGGGCTGGGGTGCCTAGAGAGCCACGTGTGGGTGATAGCACACAGCCACCACTGGAAGCCACTTCCACACAGGAAGACCCATCTCAGAGGAGGGCTTGGGGGACACGCAGATTTCATCCCTGGCCTTTTGTTGAAGAAACACTCTCACACGTATTTGAATACTGCATCATTTCAGCAGAGAAGGAAAGGCTTCCAAGCTACACAATTATGCTATTGTAGTCACATGGCGCAGGCCAAATTAGACAGAGTAGCTCTGTTTTCCCGAATCCGGCTTTTATAAGCTACATTCTAGCAGCGCTCCATTACGCTGCTATGCAGAAGTGTCTGGCATTGTTTCCATCACAAACAAATCTTTATGCCCTAAATTCATGTTGGACGGAAACTTGGCTTCCAAGGCTTAAACCTAAGAATTACATTTGTTTGTTTAAACGAATTTGAGGGAAAACATACTTGGCCATCTTTGAGTTATATGATGACAAGATGATTTAGATTTCCCATAAAAGATATAATTCTTTTTCCCTCCTCATGCCAAACAATGATGCTTTCTTATAGCTGGACAGTTGCTGGCTAAAAGAACAAACCTATCAAGAAAAGCCAACTTGCAGTTATATTGATTAGGGCAGCAGATGCTGAGCACCTCACAGGATGTGGTTCTTTCTTTGGAAGAGTGAAGACAAAGGTTTATCTCCTACATTTACGAGACTGCAATTACATTTCTCTGATGCTGCTCTGTGTAAAGCTAGATTGAAATTGATTTATTTTGACTGTATTCTGTAATATTGGAATGATTTTATCTTTCTGTGTAAAGCTAAATTGAAATTGATGTATTGTGTACTATTGGAACAATTTTATCTTCTCAAGACAGCACATATTTACAAACAGCTACTGTAATAAGCCATCCTTGAAAGCAAACATCCTAAGAAAGATACAATTGAAACATACAAGAAATGCAAGCAAAACTCAGTTTTCCACTTTCTCACAACAAATTATCCCTTATCCTTAACCAAACTGCTATCAAAAGAAAATGATGGTAACATTCTGCACCCAACACACATATATACACACAAAATCAGATCTTTGAGTTAATTCCTTGAAATTATATGTCTAGTTTTATTCTTATATCATTGTAGAATAATTGGAAAAGCACTTCATATATTGTTCCAGAAAGTAATTTATCCTGTGGAGAAAATATCATAGTCTAAATATATTCATCTTTTTCCCTCTATATTGCAGAAGCAGCAACATTTTGGGTTGTTCGTGTGATTATGTATATCAAACTAATCCCACTAAAATCTGGCACTAGAGTATCACAAAGGAATAGAAAAGTTTGGCAAAAATAGAAATCATTAGGAAAGCTTTCTCTAAAACAAAAGGTTTAACTATCCCTAGCAAACAGTATATTATCAATTAACTTTTATTACATATTTTATTTCCTATCACATTTCATTCAGTTGTGATCTATACTCTACTAGGCTGTACCAAAAAGGAGAATAAACAGGTACCTCATAGAAAAACTACATATATATGCTTAGAAAAGCATACTGGATAATGTTGTATAGCTCCCTTTGAAGATATTTTAGACATTGCCTTTCTGATTGTCTAAAACCCATTTGTACCTTTGAAAACTGCTGGGTTAGGAGACAGCAAAAGTATATGTGAATGTTTAAAATTTGAAAAATGATTTATAAATTCTATATATGACCAAAGCCAAGCCAAAGCTCTTCTGCTTTATTGAAATCAAGCCTACAGTGTACAGGCACAAGACTCCAGACTTCTTGGTAGGGTTGGGTCTTGACTGAGCATTTTCTTGTTTGAGAAGATATTCATAAGGCATCCTTTACAACCCAGCCAGACCTACCAGCTAATTACCTTTTCTAAATTGTCTCTTAAGATTTCATTTCCAGGACTGAATATTTATTCTTGGCAGCCTCAGAACAACCCAGAAATACACATTAAACAAACCATTACATGCTTAGACACCTGCTACTCTATGGTATACAATTAACAGTGAGTCAAGTCTCAACAAATGATTTCGTTTGTTCATTGTTAGGTTTAAGCAAGTGCTTGCCATTTAAAATAAAGCAATTCCAAGCAGTTTCCATTATGGAGTTATCTGTTCTTAATGTCATCATTCATTAGAGCAGTGGTCAGAAGAGGATTTTCCATCTTAACTAGATCATAGTTTACTTTGACATAGTAATTATCTATTATTCCCATGTATACTGTTTGTTTATAGGTTCAGTACCACATTCTTCTTTCTAAACGGTGCTTCAGAAGTGGTTGTAGTTGCTCAAGGCAAACAAAGCAATGAGTTAACATGAAGAAATAGACTGGTAGACACTTAAATCCTCATAATTTAAAGACCTATAAGCCAGGCATGAAATTGCTTTTGGACAGAGGAAGGTAATAAAGAAGCTATGTGGTGAGCTAAGAAGCTGACACTAGCCAAGAAAGGATGTCACAAAATGATTGTAAAAGTTTATCCATTTTTTCCAAGCTATCGAACCACTAAGGGCCACTTGGACCTCCAATTAAGATTACAAATATCTCCCACAATTGACTGAGCTTTCCATACTTCTCCTTGACTTTCAAATTCATGCTCACCCTCTTCCCCTTACAGAGGAGATGCCTTTGCATTTCACCATATTACTATGCCAAAGCAACCCTGAACTCAATTTTGATTGCTTCCCAGTGTTACAGCCTTGTAAAGAGCCAGGGAACATGCTCTACTCATCAGCCCAAAACACCAACTCTCACTCTTCCTTGGGACTTTTTCATATTCCACTAATTTATCTGGCTGGCTTCCACTATGAAATGACACAGCACTTCTCCTCAGAACCAGTCTTCGGTTGTTTTCTCTGATCCTCCTCCAATAACAACATCCACTTTCAGAAATTGTTCTTTTCCCCACTACTGCCTACACTTCATTTTTCTTTTCTCAAAACATTTTGTAGGGTAAGTAACTGATCTTTATCATCTTCCCAAACTTCACTTTTTATCCATCACAATATCTGATTCCTTACTGCATGCACCAGTTCTTGCTTCTTCCTGAGAAGTAAAAACTGGCACAGCTGACATCTAGCTCTCTTAAAAAATCTATTTCCCTTTGTTGGTTGAAGCAAAAATTCACGTTAAATCTTTCAGCACTAGTTAAAGTAATTCATTACAATTTCCTTCTGAAGGGAAATGCGGAGGGTGATCTCTATGTACAAGCATGACAAAGTAACACCTGGAGATGTGACATGATCAGCCCCTAATATTTGCAAGGAAAGGAGGGGCAGAAGGCAAAGCTGTTCCCAGTCAGAACAAATGCACACTGAAACAAGTTCAGAAGTAGTTCACATTGGTCTACCCCCATGCTTCTGTCAGTACCACCTTGATCTATCCCTTATATAGAAGAACAAGGTTTTAAGTTGAAACTGAAACAGTGAAAAGACATCTTAATAAGAAGATAGTCCAAACACCCGTGCAGACACATACACACACAAAGCTTCTTGACAGCAACTGGCACCTGGAAATTGGTTTCAGTATTCAGCATCTCAGTTCTTCACAAACATTTAGAAGGAAACAGAATGGGAAACATGAAGTCCCGGGCTCCAGTAAAATCCATGGCAAAACTCCCACTGACTTCAGCTATCCTCATTCTTCCACTCAACCTCAAGTCAATGTGCCTTTTTGTTTATTTTCTTGTTCAAATACTTTTCTCTAACAATATTAACACAGGAAAAATAACTGCTTGTCAGCAGAGCTCTACAGAAATTGGCTGTTTTAGTTTGAAGGCATTTATGCAAGCTTCATATTTAGTTTGATTAGAGTAGATTCTAGCCACAGTATTTGGACACAGATCAAGACAGAAATTTCAAATTCTGCCCACAGAACACTCATGTACAGCGTTTGAATTGGGCTGAGGTCATTCTGCCTTCATTTTCATGCCTTGAGGTTTGTTACTAGTTTTAGAACCAGAAACTTGCAGCAGAATCCAGCTGAAGCCACCTCCTTTCACGTAGTTTCATGAAAAAATTATCTAACATCAGGAACTACTTGCATGAGTGAGTGTATACCAACAGTTATCACACAATGGTATCTGAGATGGAGCATTTATTTCCTGTTTTAACCCTAAGGAAATATTATGATAAAAGTGTCATTACCCCTGAAAGTGTTGTCTTTTACATGATAGCCACAGGGTCCATTTTTGGACCAGTTCGTCTGAAATTCATCATGCCTACAAAAGACTGGTGGGTTGGGTTCTTTCTTCCTTACTCTCTCGCTCTCTCTGGGTCATGTTCTAAGAAACTATGGAGTTATAAAAGTTTAGTGCCATGTGAAACTGGGCAACAGAAGCTTAGCACAATTCATCAGTTCATCTTAACTCTGCAGCTGCAGACAGAATCAAGAGACAGTAGCTTTCACAGCAATGTTCATTAGTAGATCTCCGAAAATCAATGGTCTTTTAATTTCCATCACTTCAGAGGAGTCTTCTGGAAAAGAGTTTGTGCATTCTTCAAGACAACATTTCAAGCTGCAGCCAGTGAAACTCTGAACCCTACTATGAGAGCATAGAACTCAAAGCTGGCATGACCAAAATTGGTCTGTGCTGGATATATTCGAAATATATATACATATTCTGAAGATTGACCTCAAAGGCCTCTCATAAGCACCAAAATAACTGCCAATACTGTTTTTGCTGGTTTCTTAATATTCTGGTTTCCTCATCAGTCTCAGTATCTACTTATTCTATTATCCCTGCAAGTGTTTCTCTCTGATCTGCATTCCTCCCTGTGTCACAATGCTAATCAAGTACCATGCAGCCCTACCAATGATACTATTCATCAATTCATATAATGTGGAAATTATACTAAAATGCTGTTATGCTACAGTATCATCTTAGATATTTCATATTAGAGCTCATGTAGCAGCATTTTAGCTTGTGACCATACAGAGGTCATCCCCATCTATTTGAATGGAAAATCTGCAGCATTGGTTCATTTGTGCATTCATATATTTTTGAAGGACAGACCAGTCTGGCAACCCGGTGAAGACCACTGCCTGCTTGCATACACAGTATCTGGATAGCGAGCGTTCCTGTAGAACTGTGACTCCACACATAACCACATTCTGTTTGACTTTCCCCCCTACCCTGTTTCTGTTTTCCAAATCAAATTTTAAAGGGTTGGATCTGACCTTCTCACCCTGAGAAACAGAGAAAGTGCTCAAGCAGGAATACCTGGCCAGTCACACTATTAAAACAAAAACAATTACTGCCTTATTTAACAAAACAAGCCACAATCTCAAAATGGTAGAGGCCGCCTATTTTGTTAAGGTCTTAATAGCATATTTTGTGGTTCCCTGAGGAATAATTCTCCTTATTCAGAGAAACACTTATTAACCTTCATAATTTATTTGGGGCTTCACTAAACACGCACATACTGTACTGCATGGCCATTAATCCTGGGAATGAACTTATTAATGATGGGTTAACCTTAAAAGGTTCAGTTTAGCTCAGATAACCACCCAGATTTCTGGATGCCTTTTCAAAAAGTATCAGCTTTTTGAGACGTACTACTGCACTTTTTCCAAAGTCCTTGTTACATGGCTCAGTGTTTCTAGTCAGCCCTCCTATAAGGTCCTCAGTTCCCTCCCATCACGTTAGGTGAAGGGTTACCTCAGACTTTTGTTAAGAGACACCACAAATAGCTTATCTGACATTCTGGAATAAAACCTTACGTGTTAGCTAAAAGGTTCTAGGGTAAAGCAGAGTATTTTATTCCTTATCTTTGCCAATGACTGCATCAAACATACATGGTGCCTCTCCCCTATAACACTTGAATCAATGTTTTTCCTCTGACTGAGTTAGAAGAGACGTGGGACTACAGAAAGTACCCCATCTGACTCCTATAAATTGTGCATATGACCAGTATATGCTAGAACCTCATCTAGTTTTAGTGACTTCATCTTCTTATTTTCTGTAACCTGCTTATTCATTTATTTTCCCTGTTCCACCTTGCCTTTTCTGATGCCTTGCATTTTGATGTAAAGTCTAATGTTTGTTTTTGCTGTCCCTGTTACAACAGAATTCTGAACCTGCTCAGGACTGTAAGCACAGCCACTATTAAAAATAATAATATCAACAATTTTATTTTAAGTATCAGAGAAATAAATATTTAATACTAAAGAGAACAAACACCAATGTACTGTGAAGCCAGTTTCTTTACTAATGCCCACTGTGGTATGGTTTCTGATTAATTCTCATGTTTTTGACTTTTGCTACTACTTTCATCTAGTTATTGCAACTGAATATGAAGAAGAACTCCTTAACATATTCTATCATTTTCAGAAAATGGAGGAACTCAATGCTAACGATGCTGACTTACAGAAAATTAACATATCCTAACATGGAGATATGACTGTGGAGCCTGTGGAAGGAACAGACGTACCACAGTTATGTGAGCAATTACTGCTTGAACCAGAACTAACTTTACAGAAAGCTATAGTTATTTCTAGCCAAACTGGGACTGCCATGGAAGAGGCTAAAATAATTGCTCAAGAAGCTATAGACCATGTCCAAGCAGATCATTCATTAACAGGGTGATTACCAAACTCATATAAAAGCGGCAGACAGAATGGTGGTAAATGGAGCACATTTGATACATCTAGAAAACACCACACCATCTCAACACCCTCTCATACTTCAAAGTCAGCCTTTGATTTTGAATCTGTACTGTGTATTCCCAACTGCATTGTAAAACAAAACCATGGACCGCAGGCAATTACTGTATTGAATCATGCATAGGACAAGGATGAGACTGAAGAATCCCATACCTGCGTCTGTATCTACCACATGCAAAGACGTGAAGAGATGAGGCATTCAGCTTTTATTAAAAAATTAAAAAGTGAGGAAAAAAAAATAAAAATAAAAATAAAAACTGGAGCACCTGGTTTTCAAACTGATTAAAGAGAAAACTTTGAAAACATGACCATATGTAATCAATGTAACAGGCCTGACTAAATCTGCAGACAGGCTGAAACAGTGGTACTGAAAGATGTGGACTGCCCCGTGCATATCAATAGAGAATTAACAATGAGGACAACTGCTCCACAGGACCTTATCCACATCACTGTAATGAAACACATCCATTACTGGAACAACTCCTGGGACAGACGGGGAAGGAGGAAGAGGATGTCTTGTTGGTGACTTGTCTGGTTGGCCAGATAAAAGGGAGAGATGAGCAAAAAGATATTTCTGACTGCCCTCAGGAAGAGAAGGAAGGTGCTACTCTGGCTAGATTGGGAACGGAAGGCTACTTGCTTCTCCTGACAACTTGATTTCAATGTACACCTGGGCACACGGCTCACCTAGGCATATAAGACGAAAGATCCGAATGGGACCAAACAAGAATGTGCTGCTGTTGGAAGTGAAGCATCTGATTCTATTTATGGGTCTGAAAGATGTTGTGCTTCCTTGTAGGTTACCCCAGTCAGTGTCAACTCAGCGTGAAAGAACAAGTCAAGATAAGCACATGCTGTGTAACATTCACATGCCTTGGTTAGCTTTCATGTGCATAATTAAATACAAGTCCTGGAGTGAAAACACTTCAATAGCTCACTCACTGAAACAGTAAGACAGACAATTACTATCTGTGGTGGGGAGGGCATAACATTCTTCACTTGCTAAAGAATCAGCCCATCTTGCTGAACAGTTCAAAATACATTATGGAATAGATTCGGAAAATTTGAGGCTACCTAACTTGTGGAAACTGCAGAAAGATTCCCTGATATGTGTGTGATGAGTCCCCTCTGCCTGAGGGAGTTGCAGGGGACACTACTGTGTGTCCCGCTGATCTCCAAAGCCAGGTGCCTCCAACTTGTTCAGAAGCTGCTGAGAAAGTTGGCTGGAAGACATACGGCTCGGAACCAGATTAAAGACCTAGGAAATCCTGTTACTTGCCAGAGGCACGAGGAAAGAGCTGTAATATAGTTGGACCAATTGTATCCATTGTTCCTTACACAGTGTATTACGACCTTTTGGAACAGCATCAGAGAGCTTACAGTATGCTACTGCTTGTAATAGACTACGCCAGCCAATGCCTAGAAATAATCTTTCTATCTACATTACTTTTATAATAGAGCATCTATAAAATACTCCTGTGTTGCCTAAGTTATGCACCTATATGGAATACAAGCCTTGTTGTTGTTAGGTAAAAGCTCCAAGAATAAAATAAACAGAAAAGCTGGCTTGTTCTTTTTCCTCTATGTTAATTAGCATAGCCAGTCAAAAAAGTGAAAGAAGGAAAACAAAAACATTTTCCTAGAGAAGTTCATTTTTAACTGAAAATATGTTTTTAATTATATATTTTTAGTTATCTCTTCAACCATTTAAAAGAACATATGTTCTTTATGTACTTGGAGATTTGGGGGCATCATTTTCAATAACAATTCTCATTATTTTCCATTGAAAATGTAGACATTTTTTTTTTTTTTTTCTGACAAGCTGTACTAAATAAAATGTGTAAAGTCTGCAAATACTCATTTTATTTATGTCATGTTAATCACCACCGCATTTCTGGAACACCTAAATATAAATGGAACCCTATATTATAATTCCACTAGTTCCTGTCTGTTATTATGTATTCTAATTGCAGGAGTGTTTTCTGACTGAAAATGTAATAGTACACCACTGTATGTAAACATTAAATACAATAAAATAGTAATGGGCTATTGTAGTTTACAGAGCTAAAAATACACAAAGTATCTGCAAAGAACATGTAACAAGATAGGGTCAGGAGTTTTTAATGGTTTTTCACATGTGGTTGACTGCAACTCAAAGTTTTGTTAATAATTGCATTAAAATCTAAGTCTCATTTATCACAACTTGCATCCTATGGTAAATGTGAGGAAAGAAATGGTCTTCCACTGACTCGCCCTGCCGGCTGCTGGTACAACAGGGTCATGAGCAAGGCAGGCTAAGCAAACCAAGAAGACTGATGTTTCTATTTATTTACAAATGATATCTTCCTTCCTCTGGTCTGCCTCCCTCCCTTCTTCACCCCCGCAGTCTAACCCTGCCCTGTCTGGTACGTGGGCATGGTATTTGTCTTCAAAACATAACAAATAGAAGTTAACATTCACCAACTGTGACTTATCTGACAGCTCAGCACTCTGTTTCAAGTAGTTCACCATTGCAACTTGATTTCCACAAAGCCCTGAGTCATGCAATGGCATGCTGCCAGGTCATAGGCTGCTCAGTCTCTTGAAAATGGAAATTTGTAAAGTTCACTTAGCATTTTCCTCCTTCTCTTGCTGTACTTCATATATTAAGTGAAGAACATGCCAAACAGTATTATTGCAGGGAACAGAGATTCACAGATCTGCAAAACTGACCCTCCTTTTTCAGCATGAAATTTTACTGATCTGTTTTGACTAGGGATTCACCAAATTTCTCTCCTATGAAAATTTTGTCTTTCTAATATTCTGCTCTGGAGTAGAACAAAAATTCTCCTATATGGTTCAGGTGTCAATTACTCCAGTCAAGAGGTAACATCCTCTCCCTCTCTCTAACCAGATTTGTTTCAGACATATTAGGGCATTGGTCCAGATTCCTGCTATGATCAACTACTTCCTGACCTCAGCTGCACCATAGGAACTTATTTTAAACATTTTTTTTCTTTTTTTTTTTTAAAAAAAAGGTCCAATATGTTTTGTATGTTTTTTCCTTTCCCCTTTTAGAAGTTGGAATAGATCAAGCACTATTTGAAAGTCAAAATGGAGCAATCCATAACAAGTACAACAACAAAAAATAATGAAGAAACTTCTTATGTTCCAAAATATGGATTTTCCATTATGGCAAATTTGTCTGCAAGTGTTTCTTAAGAGAGCTACTAACAGTTTATTTTGTCAAACGTCCACTCATATTTGTAACTATTTCAGGAAGAATAGAAACTTCTTAATCCCTTGGTATAACGGCTGAGTCATCACAAGCCAAATTCCATACTCTGGGGTCCTTCAAGATCTGCATGGCAACAGTAACTTCCTTTCTTTGTTTTTTTGCTCCACATCCAATCCTCCTGCCCCATTACCTCACACTGAAGCGATGCCGGAACCTGTAACTTGCAGGTGCACCCCCAGATGCATAAATCCAAAAGCAAGAGTATCACATTGAATCTGTGAGGTTGGATTAGTGGGCTAGAGCCCTTTCTTGCAGTCAGTGCTTCTGCACCACTCCAGAAACTCAGATTAACTTGAAAAACCCTGGATACAAACATTAGATTTGCTCCACCACCTGTGCTAACTGCTCTGATGAGTGGTGTGGGTGGCATTTGCAGAGCCCAAACTACAACACATCTCTTCATAGTATCCAGAGGATATCACAAGACAGAAACATCGCCAAACAACTTGCAGGGTGATACTTTAAGACATGTCTTGTCAGTCTGTTCTTAGGAAACTGAGTTTTACAAGATGGACTTACCCAAGGACCACAGAAAATTGGAATAATATCCTAGCTCACTACTCTGGTCATCTGCAAGTTAAGACCAACCATTTCCTAATTGTATTTTGCTATTTTCTACGGTATGACACTGTGTTCATTAATTTTTGTTAGCCTAAGTGATGAGTAGTCCCTGTTGGTTACTTCTGTCTTCATGCCCTCCCTACCTACCAGGGGAGATTTCCTCAGCTGAAGTGCAATACGTCCCAGCCTTCGGTCCACACACCAACTATGTGTGGTGTGGAGTTCTGTCCCATGAAGAAGCAGTCACAAGTTTGGACTCTCCTCCTGTTTAACACAAAAATCCTCCCCTGTTGCTTTTAGTCTTTTTGGTGATGAAAGCAAACGTAGGAATCTGCTTTCATCCATAATTTAATTTCACTGATACCTTTTTCAAAGCACCACATCCATTATTAGAGATAATGGAGTGATCATACTCGTATTACTCAGAAGCGAGCAACAGAGCACCCAACCCTGACTCATTTTCTTAGCTGAATCTTCCTTAGACATAGAAGGATTGAATAAAACCTCAGTAAAGAACTACAGACATGGCCTACAGTGATTAATTCTCTCCCACAAGTACAAGACACAGAAGGTGGTACCTGACCACAGGTACCAAACCCTTCCCGCCTCTCTCTAGGGCAGGAAATCCTCACCCATATCCTGAAGGAGCATGGCACCCCCTGCTGCCCCTGCACCCAGAAGACAGGCACCTTTCCATATCCTTAAACCCAATTGAAATCAAAAACTAAAACAAAAACAAAAAACCTAAATCAGTGGAAATCTTTGTGTGTGTGTGTGTGTGTGCGCGCGCGTGTGTATGTGTGTGTACAGAGTCTCAGTTTCATTCTTTAAAGAATACATTTCATTTCTCTTCACTCTTCAGAGGGAGTTGCTTCTCACAACTCAAGAGTTGCCTAAGTTGCAAAGAAATAAGATTGCTCTTCTCTGTTCTGAGCTTTCCTTCTTACTCTTGACATCTTTGGAGAATCTGTCTGAAGTAACAACAGTTGCAGAGAGGAAAATTGGCTTTTATACAATGCTGTTATGCCTCTCCACTCTTGTTACCATAGCTGAAGAACAGGTCTGATTTCTTGTATCTTTTGCCCCTGTGGGACACTGCTGGAGGGAAGAATTACTATTGTTCAGTTCTGATACAGCCATGTCCTCAGCTCCAACACCTGCACTGGCTTCTCTCATCAAGTAAAGGTAGCTTTGGAAGAAGTGTACAGAAAAGCCATTAATACTTTGGTATTTCTACAGGAAGCACAAAAGGATGAGGGCTAGCCTCTGTCTTGTATTTGTCTAGGGACAATTTAGCTTGAGGACAATAAATGTGGTTCTAAAATATGAAAGGCTTCATAGATTTCAGGTCTCAAATTATTTCAAAGTCTCAAAAACTTTGGAAATCAAGATCCATATTTTAAATTGCACACTCTCAGCTTTCTACCTGACACATTGAAGACACATGAAGAATCCTAAATCCTATCTTCTAGCTTTCAAACTCCAGATTTCTCCTCTTTAGGAAATGTCTGAGTAGCAAGCAGAATAGGTGAGGGACGATTACACCCCACAGAAAAAATGTGCACATGAAAAAATGTCAAAAATCTCTAATCCAATCTGGACAATCTTGATTATAACATCACATTCTCTCTTTTAATATAATGCAATGTAATTCATTTAAATTCATCACATATGCCTAAAATTGAAGGAAAACAGATTCTTCTTTTCTTGGGGGAGGACATAATTCCAAGTCTTCTACCTTTTCTGTGTGTTTTCAGCATCTCTCACAAAGGCATTTAAAATTGCTGTTCTATTTCACAAGATACTTCACAAGGGGCATTTTCCCCCATACTATAATTGCAAAAAAAATACAAATGTATGGAAGCTTTTGCTATCAAACCTGTTTTGATAACTCCTTGTTGTTTTTTTTTTTTTATTATTATTATTAGTATGTGAGAGCTGAAAGTTTTAAAGTAGTAGAAACTTCCAGTCTTTACAATTAAAAATTTCTGTTTAAAAAATTTAAGTAAACTTAAAAATAAATAAATAAATAAATAAATAAATAAATAAATAAATAAATAAACCTTCCATGCAGAACAAACATAAACTGAAACACTGTTAAATGTTAAGGAATAAAGCACTGTTTGAACCATGAGTATGACAGATGGAAAAAGAGACAACCTCTTTCCTGAAGATCAGTCAGATTAAGGGTTTGTCTGATCTTCTCTGCAAGACGATTTCACATTCTCGATTAAGAAAGTCTTGTAACCGGTTCTCACATACTTTCTTCTGGGCAATGCATTCTGCTTCAGTCAGTAGGAGTACTGTTGTCATGATGGTTCATACATAAAAATTTGGATTTGATTAGTTGCTGTTGATTCACTAACCACTTTCAGTACTGAAAGTGACATCAGAAGTTCACCAAGCACCCCGAGAAGACTTGAACTGCTGTGTTCAAGGTAGCTTACACCACAAAAAAGTAAGGCAGCAACATCTACAGACATTTAACATACCACTGGGCAGCTGCATTAACCTGATCCTGAACACCAGCATCATTTTTACACTCAGATGAAACACATTCAGATCAAATGAGTTCCAATAACCTAGAGTGGAAGCAGCAAAGCTGTGTGCTCCTGCTTTCAGGTTATCACAGTCTGGGAGGAAAGAGGGGACATTTCCTAGCTAGCTAGCTGTGAAATCTTTAGAAAGCAGTGCTACCTAGCCATCGAAGCCAGGCAGGACCCAGAGGCTTTGCACAACTTTGATAAATGGAGGCCATATGTCTTCAATGAGCTGAAGGTGGAGACAGTCCCTTGGCCCACTCTTCAAAGCATTCCCCCTTTCTGACTAGTGTTGCTTTGGTCTTGTCTGTGCTCAACTTGAGCCAGCTGCTCTTTATCCAAGAGTTTCTTTCCTGAAGGCATTCCAAAATCTTATGGCCAGTGTGAATATACTGTCAGATTAGACCGTCTAATAGCCCTGTCTGCCCTCAAAAACCTCAGAATTGCTGAAGTATTAGCACCTACGAGGCTCAGCTGAGATTACAGACTGCTGAGATTATGCACAGAAAGGCAGCCCTTGCCTGGAATAGTTTCCATCTGAAATTAATAAAGCAAAAGCAAAGGCAATTGGGGTAGGATTCCCCCTAGGAGTGGTGAAGGCACACTAGGCATGGCCAACCTCCATTCCAGTACTTAACTGCTCTACAAGCTCCCTGGTAGAAGAACTTTGTCAGGAGATGAAGGAAGAGAACTTCGTAAAAGGAGAAAAATATTAACACCAATTTACAGTTTCTGAATCCAAAAAGTGAAAGTACCTCAGTCTTATAACCCTTTTTGCCCTGTAGAAGTTTATGGTTTTTCAAACTAGACTATTTTAACAACTTAAAATACTTGAACAAAAATATATACTGACACCTTGTTTTGTCCAAGACCTGTTTTTTTTATGAAAATAATGCAAGTATATCTAAATATAATCACCCAGAAATATTCTTTTAATCAGATTTATTGTCTTCTTCTCTAAGAACCTATTTGTAGGAGATTTATTTATTGCAGATCAGAAGCTACCAGTGCAATCAGCTGGTCTGTTTTCCTACCTAACAGACCTTAAAATAATCTTCAGAAATTTCTCTACTGAGCCCAGTATTCCTGCTCAAGTCAGAGGATTTCCTCCAGATCTTTGGCAAATCAGAAAGATATTTTTGTGGTCTGTATTAAGTCGATAAGACGCTGCAGAAAAACAACAACAAAAAAACACCTGTATTTTAATTCTCACACATATGTTCTACTTGTCATAGAATTAAATATCAACCAGTTAGATAAAGCCCTAATCAATTAATGTTCACAATGTGCACAGAGTAATATTGGTCATTACTGTGTGCAACTTTCTTGTGAATTTTGTTTTAACTCATCAAAACTGAGAATGAGAGAAGTGCTAATGTCAACCTCATGATCATAATCATGCAATCATTCTAATATATACCTGCTGCTGCTATGTCTTTTCATGAGAAATTCTTATTTTGGCCAGTAGAGACCAAGAGTAGCTGTTATACTTCAATGCAGAAGAAAATCTTCCTGATACAGGAAATGCAATGAAGGGTAGTGAATGAGACTTTAAGGTCTTTTATGCATCAAAACAGGTGCAGCCATGCTGGCTTTGCCTAGCTTGGCATCTTCAGGGCTGAAATCCAAGCTGATTCCCTCAGGACCACAGATGCATTGATCCTTGCTAGCACTGCCTTTTATGTTTCAAGCTATGGAGAGCACCATGCAGATATATCCAGGCGGCTCTGAAGCTTAGACTGCAGTCCTGTGGCAGGCATGCAGATAGGCAAGACGGGGAAGGTACTGTCCCTCCCCAATACCACCGTTTTGTTCCTGTTTATTAAGACAAGTTCCACATTGTGGCAGAAATATATATATGTGTATATATAAATATAATACTACTTTTGGATTTTGTTTATCCTTGAAAATAATGTGGCTGCACATGAAAAGCAGTGAAACTTTCTGGAGTTTGCACATGCAGAAAAATATTGCTAACCTCTACCAAAAATTCAGTTGACACTTTTCACCTTTTGCCCCCTTAATGACGAAGTTTTAGGTTTTCAAGCTTTTCTTTCCTTATACAAATGATATATATATCACTTTTTCAGATCTTTTTTCTTATCCCATGAGTCTAAAAATTAGTACTTCAAAAACTGGAAGAACTAGTAACATTGCTGATTGGTCACCAAATAATTAAGCCAACATGGCAATAAATGTACAGCAGGAACATTACACACACCAACAATTTCCACTAGTATATTTACCACACTGGGAGAGGTTGGGAGCAGAGTCAACCTATCTTTGAGAATAAACAGCTTTCAAAAGTTTAAAATTAGACAGTGGACAAGATAACATCTAATGCCTGCATATCTTCTATTCTCCTATATTTGGATGAAAATAAATAAATAAATTGGAAATTGCTTCCTAAACAGATAGATTTCCTGTATTACCCCACCCAGTTTGAGAGACTATATGACTTTTGTTATGTCTAATAATGGCTTTTGGATGGAATTCTGGCTCTCATTTATTTCCTATATATTTGGCATAGATCATAGCTCAATATCTTGGATGAAAAAGAACCAGAAAAGTCATTAACTTTATTGAGCAAAATAAATGGTGGGCTGATGGTATTAGCCCTCCCTCAGCTGGCATTGTGTCGAGGTTACTGTTATGGTAATAGGAGAGACTTCTTGACTGAAGCTGAGAATGAGAGAAAAGGATGGAACTTGACAAAGCTGCAACTGTCATGACTATAAGATACTGTCTGGGGACTTCATAGGCTTTATTTTGTAATAAACAATTGAGTAATATACATAATTATTCCAAGAGAGGACACAAATCAGCAACAAGAACACAATATCAGTGAACCCCCTGAAGTTTAATCCTTTGTGAAGGCCATAGCTATCAGGAATAAATGTATTTTTCTTTTTTTTCTTCTCCTGCTCTGTCACTCCCATCCCCTACAAACATTTTGTCACATCTTTTAAGAAGGGTATGAGAATTCTTAATCCCTTATGAACATTAAATTTATATGTAGACAACAGCCTGAACAACAACAACAACAACAAAACCTACTTCCAAAGCACCTCAAACTTTGTGAGAAATGTGCACTTAGCTCCTGCCTGGTATGACCCAATCCAACACAGCAAAGTTCAGAAAGGGACAAAAATGATGGTGATTGGGTAAAAGAAACATTTGGTTATGAACAACAAAAGGGAGATTTCTGTTCCAGGAGTGCAACATGAGACTGGTGTCATCTCAGAGACTTGTGTAGGGACAAACCAAGGCTACACAGCACAGAAGCAGAGTTTGTAACAGGAGATTGGCAACATTTACCCACATCTCAAAACATTTTTCCACCAGGTCCGACATAGCAACAGTTATACCTAATACTTTCCCCTTGTTTAATAAAATTTTCAACGTATGATTTTTCAGTTCTCTTTCTCTCTCCTTCCTCCCCCCATCCAAGTGCTATAATCACTGGAAATAATATTAAAAGTTCAAGACCTGAAAACACTTAAAACCATGACTAATTTTTACAGCTTAAGGAAATCCAAGATGACATATAGTAATTTTACATATTCATGCAAGTGACGATAAGTATTGTTAAGCCTGCACAATATTCAAATAAGAATTGTGAACTTGTATTCTAAGAGCATGGGGTATTCAGGTCCCAGGTTTTCCTAAAGATCGAGAGGGAGTCTCTGAATCATAATCCAATTTAATCTATGATTGTTTTTTTTAGGAATGTATCAGAAACTTCCTTTTTACTTTGCTATTAATCAATGTGTGAATCCATGTCCTAAATTTCCAGTGCAAAATTTGCTCCACAACGTAGAGCAACTAGGTGTTGCTGAAAGGGAAGGACTGCTCTCACAGAGCTAGGCAATACTTTTCAAATAAAATATTTTTCAGAGAAAAAGGTAGATTTGCCCACAGTAAAATATTTCACTCATTAAAATGCTTTCATTTACATCTTAACAGCATCTTAAGTTCTTGCACACTGAATGCTTGTTTCAATGTTTTCCTGGCATTTTTTTAAACTGAAAATCAACTGCCTTTTAAGTTATTTAAATGCTTTTTTTTTTTTTTTTTGTAGCAATGTCAGAATACAAATCCATTGGTATTCCATTCTGTACCTTTTTTCCCCACCCTCAGTTTGTTTCATTTGAAATATCTGAGAGTCAAGGTGTCAAGACTGCTAGTGCACTGGAAAATAAGTTATTCAAAGTGGTCTAGCTGTGCCAGTTGAAGGTTTTGCAAATATTCTGAAGTAAGGACTCTGAGAATTTCAGAAGAGCACAGAAGTGATTCAGCATGCCTGTCTGAAGCACATGCTTAGCAGGAGGATTTTCAGTTTGCAGGATCAGGTTGCATACCGGCACAGCCCTGGTGAATCAATGGAACAACTTTGGTAACTGCACACCAATGTAAATGAAAGTCTCCTCAGTGTAACTCTATATTTTAAGTTTACTTCTAACCAAAGCTAATTTGGGAAACAATAATTAGCCACTTTTCTCTCAAATGTCAAGCCACATCATTTGCTCTTGTTGCCACCAAAAACCAAAACAACACACACACAAAACCCCTCCTAACTATTTGATGTATCTTAAGCAAAATGCTAAAGATAAAAAAAAAAAAAAAAAGAAAAAGCTTCAAAACCACTATAGGAGGCTGCAGAATGACCTCAAGACCTGATTTGGTAAATTTATTCCTACCTTTCCTCACAAGAGTCCTCCTGTTAACTTCAACAGGACTGTTGGTACAGGCAGAATCATGCACAAGTGCTCAGAAGATGGAGGGGATGAGCTATTACAAAGTAGATGAAATCTGGGATTTAAAACCCACACAAAAATGGCTAATGCTTCAAAAAAATACCTGCTGCAGCCTCTGAGGGCTGTATTGGCATTCTCAATACCCTATCCTCATCAGAGAGTAACTCTCCCAGCAGTGATCACTCCTGGCAGCAGTAGCATTTCCCACCTTGCTCCCCATTACCACTGGTGTGTTTGTGCTCAAACAGGACCCTGGGCGTGCAGTAACAAGCACAATCTTGTAAAGGCAGAGAGAATTGTGGCTCTGCCTCCCCAGCTCACGCAGCTGGCAGAAGAGCAGGGGGGGCATGATGCTTTGCAAATTTTGAACCCCATCCCCTCTCTCCATCCTGGGGGAAGCAGGAGGAGAAATGCAACTCTTGAAGGTGGATTCCATCCCACTTCTCATACAGAACTGAGGTGACAGCAAAGGTTTATACCCCAAAGCATAGGGCAGGCCTGTCTCTAGGCAGCCCCTTGGACAGGATGCCCCATGGTCTGTAACACAGAAGCTTTCTCTTTACAGAGTGCCAAACAGCAGCTTTGTTATTATTTGCAGAAGTATACCAAAATGACGGGATTGGAGGCTGATAGATTCTGCTTATTGCTGGCCAGGGACCTCAGAGTATTTGTACCAAGTGCTACCTCCCTTTAAAAAACACATATAACATCTACCATCAGTTTCCTATTTGTTTATCCACGGTACAAGTCACACAGGGGCAGTAATTCATCTCCCATTTAGAGATGTTACATTCAGGCGCTGAGAGTGTGCAGGTCATTTATGAGCATACAGCTCATTTGCAGACCATTTATTACGCCCATTCATCTCACAGACTCTCGCTGGCGTTGCCAATATAAGATAGCTGCTTTTCCAGTTCTACCAAGTTCCTCATTCCCAACATATCCGAGCATCTCCATGATATTAATGAACATCTCTTCACAACACTCCCATGAGGCACATGGATATTATCACCATTTACAGAGGACTTGCCTATGGCTATACAATCTGTGGCAGAGCTGGGAACAAGACCAAGAAATCCAGTGCTTCAGTCCAGTGTGTTAACCACAGTGTTCTTCCTCTGCTCCTTTTTATGAGCTGGACACCTGTTCACTGGTGGAGGACCACCAAACAGCTATCAGATGGTAATAAACTTTTACAATCACTACAGACCTGAGCTGGATTTCAACCAGCATTTTAGAGGTGCAAAAGCTTTATATATAGCCTGTTATTAGTCCCTCGAGCTAGGTATTCCTCTGGTGGATGGTTTGTTACCCACTGTAAATGTGAGCTTAGGATGCCAGCAGTCTCCAAAAGGAGGTATCATCATGCACTCAACATTATTAAGGTTTGACGGAGAATTCTTAATTGAGGGTATGTGCGTGCCTGTATGTGTATGTATGTGTGTGTTTTTTTTCTCCCATGGAAACATTAAGAATCAACCTTAAGGATGTGAGCTTAGTTTAAATGTCAGCTGAAAAACAGCTGCTAAAAAGAGATATAATCCACAAGCCAAGAAAGTGGGGCTGGGAGGAAGTTGAAATGAGAGATGTTTGGTTTGCTAATGCTCCTGTGTGAGGATAAAAGGGTGAGATGTGGGGAATCTTCTTTGGCACAAGGTCCTGCAAATTGTTCTGGAAGATTCGGGTTAGCAGAATATGATCTCCCCATATGGCAGTTTTGAAAAAGTGGTGAAAGAAGTCCAAGCATATGCAGCAGTGATGTAAAAGGGCCAGAGGGGTCAGGCACCTGTGACTTTCTAGCCACATTAAGTTCTTCAGAAGCTGCTTTTTGACTTAGCAGAGCAGAGTTTTCCATCACATATGTGTAAAACATTTCATCCATTACAGGTTTCTTGGCTCTTCTGGACTGATTTTGTTCATGTGTGGGGAAATTTAAGGAAACAAAACAACAAAAAAGCTTCTGAAACAAATTTCTTCTCCTATTTCAAAATTTATCACTCATCCCCTGGAAGCACGAGTCTCCTCTCTTGCATTTGAAATGTCAGCTTTTCAGTATTGTGTTTTGTTATGTGTTTGCATGCTACTTAGCACAATTAACAAGTTGAGCTGCATGATACTTATCAGTAGGTATCTTAGGCAGTGCTACAATAGAACAGTAATAAATCACGGCCTACTATCCACACTAAAACTTTACAAAAACAATGTATGAGTTCTAGCCACAGGCAGACAAACAACTGCCTGTCCCTCTTCATATCAAAAATGACTTAGAGCAGAGTTTTCTTCAGAAGCCATAATCCTCAAATAATCCTCACTTGCCACAACAAAAAATAACAGAAAAAAAAAAAAAAATCACTGTTGCAGTGCAGCTGTCTCCTTTACCTTCCACTGTGTCTAGTAAATGAGGAAAGAAGAGAGTATGGGAGTTCCAAGCAGCTATGTGGGGCTCAGAGTTCATCAGAGACCTCAGCTCCTATGCAGGTTCAAGCCATCACCATGAAGAGAGTAGGAATGCATCCTGTGGAGGAGTCCCAGCAGATCCAGGATTACACCTGAGTCTGCAGAGGACTGCATAATGCTGCAGTCTCCAGAGCAGGTTCCCAGCAAAAATCCCTTGTCTTCCACCAGCTGGGGTTGCTGTTCAGGGCAATGGCTGGGTAGACACAAACAGTAATACTAAAATACCTTAAAAAACAGGAAGTCAGCCTTTACATCATGTATACTTCTCCCGTAATAGGTGCAGAAAGAGAGAACCTGACTCCAGTTATCCTGAAGCCTAACCTGAAATTCAACCCCCTGTAAAAGCAAAGGTAATACTGATTCCTACTTTTCTGCAACTAGGGATGAAATCATCTTGTGCTGCCTAAACATTGAGCTTGCACATGATATTTCAGCCATCCAGAATGAGCTAGGGTCAGCATGGTTCTTCAGGGTGTTATCTCTTTCCCTCATCATGTTTGTTACTCTGTAGTAATTCGCTTGAGGCCCCTCTCAAGACAGCAAATTTTGCAAATTAAAGCAACAATTAGTTCATTGTGCAGCACTTCAGAAAGTTGTCAGGCTTTCCACAGCCAAAGCTGTAAAGGCTGGGCTAGCACTTAGCCCATCCTCAAGTCCTCACCCTCCAGCTAGTTGAAGAGCAGGAAAGATGTGCCAGACTTCATTTATGCTCCCTCTAGCTTTTGAGCCATCCTGAATTCACCAATCCCTTAGTTTCAGGAACACATTAGAAAAAAATATAGTTCTTTTAAATGCAGCCTATTACTCTCTTGTTGAATTCCTCACACAATTCCAGTTGTATTTTACCTTGAACTGTATCGCAACATGCTGGAGTAGGTTCCTTAAAGCTGTCTAGGCAACATCAGAGGTGCTTGGAGAGCTGCAATAATCTGCAAGCTTTCACCAACCATGACAACACCCTTTGATGCACTGGCTGCACCCACAGATCAAGGTGTTGGCAGAAAGTTCCCTCCATGGAGGCGACAGACTGAGCTGCTCACCTTTGTCTGAGTGTAGATATGGGGTGGGAGGTGGAGGGGCTGAGAGGTTGAAAGGTTTGCTGCCATTAACCACTCTGGGGAGAACGAGCACCAAATGGGAGCCCTATCTCTTTCAGCCATAGCACCTCACCACTCATGGACCAGTGCAGTCTTCCCCTGCATCAAACCCAAAGGAAAACACACAGGAAGGTGAGCTGCAGCTAACCAGGTGCCTGGCAATGGCACAGAGAACCACCATGCAGCCAAGAGACAAGGGTGAACCCCCCATACTCCCCCACCCAGTGCTGAACCCCACCAGCTGCCCCATCTGGGCAGCACCACAAGGTCTGTGGCAGCAGCCAGAATTAGGGCCATTCTCTGGCATTTAATGTTGTTTGTGACAGCACCCGCAAAGCATCACAAGTGGATACTATCAAGGATTACTATTTGTGTATTAGTGAGTCACAATACGCCAGATTCATAAGAGCCAGATGTCACAGCTGACCCAGACAAGGCACTCAGACAGATCCCACGCGTTTCATGTGTCAGTCTTATATCCATTCATAAAACAGCTCCCTCCCAAAATATAATTCTTGGGAAAATTTAAGATCATGGTGCAATTCTAAGTCAAGTTTCTATCAAATTCTTAGGTTTATTTTTCCCCTTCTCCTTCTTTTTCTTTTTTTTCTTTTTTTCTTTTTTTGGTCAACAGTGATTAAAAGAAAGGAGGGGCAGGAAATGATGTCCATCACAGTGGAGGATATAAAAAATGAAAAATATGGGTAGACAGGCTTGGAAAAATAACTTTTCTTTTTTTTTTTTTTTTTTTTTTTCTTCAAAATGTTACAGCTATAGAAACAATCTCCTGGACAAAGTCAGACAGATGTTTTTTTCTTCCACTCCCCCTCCCCCTTCCTTTGGATGGAGTGACTTTCTCAAGAGCACAGCTGAAAAACTTTTGGAAAAAAAAACACACGCAGTCTCAGGCGTTGGAGGTGTCTGGGGCTGAGGATTACAGAAGTTCAAATTGGCTCCCCCTGTCAAAATTACAGCTGCACAAAAGATGGTACAGTGTATCAGCCCAGGGCTCAAAAGGACTTTTTCCGGTTCTCAAGAACTACGCAGGTCTTGAGAAAATGCAGCTGTGCGGTGACCAGACAGGGAGTGCTGGCGGAGCCAGTGCTGCCGCCCACCCTGAAACCAGTTAGCGAGGATGCCAACCTGCTACAGGGTGCGATTAAAGGATACCTCCCCCTGCGCATTTGTCATTTAGGGAAGATTTACTACCAGGGCATACCCTTCGTGACTCCTTATAGTATGTTTTATTTGTTTTCACACTTCCCTCTTGAGACTTGAAATTTAATATCTATTCCAGCAAGCAGAGTTCTTGCTCCCTTGCC
The DNA here is from genome assembly GCF_011077185.1 of Oxyura jamaicensis. Lineage (NCBI taxonomy): Eukaryota > Metazoa > Chordata > Aves > Anseriformes > Anatidae > Oxyura > Oxyura jamaicensis. The sequence continues at coordinate 59,166,925 of NC_048894.1, forward strand.
CTCTCTGTCTCACCCTCCCTGTCCTTCCAGCCTATTACCTTTGTCTGTTGCCCAGATGAAGTGAGCTGATTAAAATTTATGTGCGTTGTCACTGAGGCGCTGTTTTAAGCATACAAATGCTTTCTGAGGCTGTTGTTCTGTTCAAACCCACCCCACACTGCTGACCCTGCTAATCTCAAACCACAGCACTTGTTAGGTGATGACTACCGAGGGTCTCTGTACAGGCAGTGCTGCACCGTGGTTTCACGGCTGTGCGGGTGTTGGTGTAAGTTTCCTGTGTGCTACACCTGGCTTCTGCAGCATCAGCCAGTTGTGTGCAGGTGGAGCAGTTCAGTGGCCTACACACAGCGTGGATGTTCTCAGTATGATCTGCCAGATATTTTTGCCTAAATTTTGTTCTAAATGCCACATTTCCCCTTCTCCCTCCTTCCTTCGAAGTGAAGACAAGTTGACTGGTTATGAAAAGCCAGCTACATAACTGGATTTGCAGCTCCTGAGCAGATACTATGCCCAATATCGCCTGACTCCTGCACACACTGCTGTTTAATGCATGAGAGTAACACTACCTCCTTCTTGCAAAGGCTTAATACTTCAGCTACAAATCATGCTGTGGTCCTCAGAAACTCTTCAGCATGGGCAAATGATGTACTTCTGTAGGAAAGACAGCTAAACTATTCGTTTGACTTTCCCATTTTGATCACAAAACTAATGAAAACCATAACCTAAGAACACAAAGATCCTGTTAAGATCTCTCACAAGCTGGTCAAAACTTTTAGTCTGGTTCGCCTCTACAACTGCTATTTTTGTATAATAAGTTCTAGGTAAAATTTCTGTGATTTACAGATAGAGGAGCACCTGTAAAATTTGGGTTCTTCCCTTGATGACTACTTAGGTCTTAAAAAACTTACACCTTCTAAAAATTATCTTGCAAAACTGTCACTATTCTTTGTGTTATATTCTGCCAGCTCTAGAATTGATTAACTACCATTGCCTTCCTTCCTTCCTTCTCACTCAATAGTACCAATTATGCTGCTAAAAAAATCACCCTCCTCCCCCATCCATCTAATCACATTCTTCTCTTCAAATCCTTCAGTAGGCTTTTCTATACTCAGAGGAAATTTCTCATGCTTCCATGGTAATCTCTACTTATGCCTATATGCCTATATCCCTGTTCTCCCTTACTTGAGTTCCATGCCCTGTTGCCTGAACTTACTCCCCAGGATCCTTCTGCTGTCTTTCACCCATTGTTCCTCCCCTTCCAGCTCCTCCTCACAACATAGGGCTACTTCCCATCTTGCTGTTCACCAAATGGTCACCACTTTCTCACTCTTAATTCTGGGAGGTATATCAGCCTGAAGACAGCCTCTATAAGTCGTTAATATGTAGGGATGTATGAGTATAATATTAGAATTCTCTCAGGCTAGATCATCGTCCAGATAACAGATGCATTATCTGAACACCATTTTCTCTGAAATTTAAAACGTTGCCTTAGATTACTTGTAACTTGTTGAAAAAAAAAAAAAAAATAGCTATGTGCTCAGATTTTTCATCTTCTGTCAAAATTTCTCTCATTCAATATATGGGTAGTGGCAAAGCATAACCATACCACTAGAAATACAGTGCAACCTTTGACAAGTCATTTAATTTATCACCCCGGTTTAGTTGCCTCTGTAAAGTAGATGAAAGTAGTTGTTCTCCAAGGTACTGGTGATGAGGCTTCTTATCATGACCTTCATATGTTCAGTCCACTTATAAATCCCTTGGAGTCTGAACTAAGTCTTGGTATATCAATGTACATTGCCACACACACTGAAACCTCTGATCTTGGTCCGTACCAGTGTAACACAAATATAACAACAGAGTCATGAAAATTAGTTAATATTTTTCCAGTGCCCTGAGCATGGAAATCACTGCATAAGTGCCAACAAGGTGTTTTGTTTGCTTTCGGTCAGGGACATTTTGTGGCAGGAGTAACAGTAAAATGTGTTAAACAGATCATTCCCCAGGAATTGTTCAGTCAGATCCCAGTATTATTATTGGAGTCAAGTACATGCAATTAAACATATTAAAACATTTACAGTCTTTATTTCAAATTATATATTCTGGATTACTCCCATAACATTCTCAAATTCATACCATTGGGTTTTACAGTAGCTATATTGTGTAAAGCGTACATTAAGTAGACTCCATTATATGATGACAGTATTTTTGATCAGTGATCTTGAGAGCATATTGTATGTGGCATATGTTTTTCTTTTTTTCCCCAAAACGATTATCCTTGATAACAAAACTCTTGGAAACACTTGGAGATGAGGGGGATTTACTACTGCTGCTACCTCATTTCAAGCCAACTGGAAACGTAGTTTGAAAATTTTCCATAGCATTTTTCCTTTTTGCTTTCTGAAATGATGGAAAACTAAATCTGATGCTTATTGAACTTATTGATTAGTAACACCCTTTATACCTAGGGACAATGTTTCCAAATTCTCCTACCTCTTTTCTTTCAAGCTTTGTATGTAAATTCATGGAAGGGGGGAGGGGAATAATCTATCAGTGACCAAAGTCAATATAGTAGAAGCAGATGCTGTGCTAGCTCCTACTCAAAGCTTTGCCACTACTTTTGATTCCAGTTTGTTATATCCTCTCCCATACTGAGTCTTATCTCTTTTCTGACTAGATCAGCAATTGTCCCTCAGTAAAAATTAAATAGGAGAGCCATGAAGTTTGCCAAGTGTCATCTACAAATTAGAAGGAGCCCCAACAAAAGGCAGTCATGCTTGATCATGCTTGAGATCAAATTTGATGAGGGCCAAACAATTTGCTCTACTCCAGGACCTGCTAGTCTCAAAGCTCAAAGGCATTTGAGCAGTGGTATTCAAGAGTGGTCAGTCCAGCTTGCACAGACCTATACCGTGAGTGCACACAGAGAAGACTTTTCATAAGCCTACAGGAAGAAGCCAGGACAGAAGCACAAGTGTCAGATTTCCCATCAATATTTCACATCAGAACAAACCATGCTACCAGCATATTACTACTTTAAACACGTAGGAAAGTGCTACCAGATCAAAATGATCACATTTTGCTTTGTTGTAAAGTCACTGGTGACTTTGGTACCTCTCTTTCCTTTATTTCAGCCTTTCTAGGGGCAGAAATGGCCTTTTGTGCATTGTTACTCAAACTTCTACAGTGACATTCCATAGGGATACTGAATGGTGCCCTCTTGCACAGTCCTACATGCTTTACACTGCCTTCTATCTTGTTTTCAATTTCATATAGCTTGCCAAACTAATTGCTTGTGCTGAATAAGGCAGAGATGTAGGAGGAAACATGCAACATGAGATTACAGTTAGAGCCTACATTAATGTGTGTATTCACAGTGCACATGGGACCAAACTAGGGCAGGAGCTGCTGATTTAATATTCTGTTTTCTCCAGTTATTCAGATAGAAATGGCACTGAATCTAGGGCAGTTGTTTTAATTCTCAGGTTTTGTTTAGGTAAAAGACAGTATAATATATTCTCAGTGTCAAATATTGAGCAGACTAGCACTGTACATGCTTTTCCCAGCATTACAATGATAAGGATTATGGACACAAGAACAAATTATCTCAAGTCAGCTTCTCCCTAGTAACCACCCCCATGAATGCTATCAATACATTATAGATGTGAGATAGCTTATTATTCCTTCACTTAGGAGTAAACAGCCTTGAATCACCTCACAACGACATAACCGGGGATAGCTACACTTTGTATGCTTGGTAGGCTGTTATCCTATGGAAACTTTCTTTAATTGAGAATCACAAATGACAGATTTAAAATAAATTACAGTAAGTAAAACTTCGTCTTTGATTCAAGAAGAAATAATTCAGTAACAGTATTTGTGTATGTGTGTATGTGTAACTAAGTAGCCCCTCTTCTTGGCCATTCCAGGTAGAAGTATTGTCTTCTTAGCCACTTCAATTAGAGTTAAAAGAAAAACTCTACAATCCTTGTTGACTACCTATGGCTTTATCTACACTTTTTCTTCCATCTTCTTGTAAAAGATATGTCTCCTGTCAAAGATGACATGGGGCTTTGTGCTTTAATGCTGTATATCAATTCCAGTGTTCTTAAAAATGTTAAAATCCAAACTGGTCGAAGACTTCAGAATAGGCAAAAAAATTCATGGTAACAGAAGTTTTAGATACTCTGTTTGTAGAGCCTTCAGAGAACTAGCAAGTGACATAAATCTCACCTTAACCAGAATACCCAACCTATCACAAAGCCTAACTTTTTAAAGAGAGATCACATCAATATTTTTTTTTAATGTTGGATGTGCCTCTGTGTTTTATCTTCCAGCACTACCGCAAAGAAACACTGTTGAAGCGTTAAAGATAAGTCAGAAGATAGAATCTTCAGGAATCCAATTATTGAAAGATTAGCAAAGAGGTAAGTTTATTTTTCATCGACTCTTATTCCTGTAGACGGTTCTAATACAGTTCCTACCCTGCTGCTTACCACAGTTAAGACTGCATCAATATGCCTACTATAAATGTCATGTTTCCAGTACTTACAGCTCAGCTGCAGGTATTTTCCTTTGGACTAACCATGGAAATTCAAGCCTATAACCTAAAAAGCATGTATAAATGCTCCATTTACTCACACAAAACCTTTACTGCCAGCTACCTAAACAGAAAGCTTTAGGAATAACAGCTAAAAATGACAGCTTACAACATCAGCTTTAACCACCGGCTACTGCAGGCAGTATAATCCTAAACATGACAATATATTAGGCTACAATATAGTCTCATAAGAAGTGACTGGATATATTTTTAAACTTTCCAATCTCACTGTTTAACAGTAGAGTTTTAAGATATCTCTAATCACTTAAAACACACGATGGCCCACAACAGTTCCAAGGGAGGGTGGTAAAAAAAAACAGTCTTTGACTCAAGAGCGCTCGAACTAATTTCTGCTGTGGTTGCACATGTAGCCACAGCAAATTCACAGTGGTCACAGTTGCCAGACACACAAAAGAGCAATAAAAATGAATTTTTACACAGTGGTTGCACACAAAGTCCCTGGTGGCCACATTTGGGAATTGCTGGTTTAGCAAATACAACTCTTAAATGAGATTGGGAGCCTCATTTCCATTCTTTGTTCAGACCTTTTTGCTTGCTATACTCATTTAACTTGCCAGTTCCTTCCTAGATGTAGCACCTCCCTCTGTGCAGGCCTGTGGGGTAACCACTTTCCAATAACAACTGGATTTGATGGCAAACCTAAACACTACACAAGCAACCGTAGAAAAATGCTGCCGCCTTCGGAGTTAAATATTTACTAAACTCTGTACAAGGTTTTCCCTCTTCATTTGACAGTTCATGGCAAAGTCAGCACTTGTATGAAAAACAGAGTTCTTAGCTGAGTCCAAAATCTGTTTAATGCCAGAACAAGTATGAGCTTTCTACCAGGACCTAACATACATGTTTCAGCACTAACCTACACGTTCCTCACTGCGGGATGGAAAAATAAAGAAATAAACCACAGAAGTATGTCAGTTGGCATCATTTTGGCATCCACCTCAAGAATTTTATGAGGCACAGAACTGATGCCTAAGAGGCTTCTCTAATCCATTAAATGCATGTTCTGAAGTGACCTTTTGCTTTGAGAGAAAACTCACTAATTAAAAAAGTGATCCCTGGCTGCACAGTCCTGGACCTTGTCACTGTGACTCTCACTGTAATGCCATTTAATGCCATTTAAACTCTGTGGTGACAGAGTTTATCATTAAAGTCGCTTTTCCAGGACTGAGCCATCAATTCATTTCAGCAGTCGCCTTTTCTCATAGAACAAATTATCACCAAAAATGCAAAGTATTTGCCTCTTCTAGTAACAGATGGCCCTTAGATAACAGACAACTGAGTCTTATCAATAACACTCTCAGCTACACAGGGAAAAGAAAGCTTCCTGAGCTGCAGCATAAAGTACCATTTACTGCCGCAAGGGAATGCTTGGTGGGGCCAGAGCTCCTACAGCACGCTGACTTGAAACAGGAGATAGAAGACCCTGAGGGGCCAATTCATACAGATTTTTCTATCCTGTGGAATATATTTATGTGGGAGAGAGGGAGGAAGAAGGAATGCAATAGTAAAAAGTAAAAAGGAGTAAAAAGGAGCACTGTAATCTAAAGGGGAGCAAGGGTTTGGCTGATATCAGGAAGGTGAGGGACTGGAGTGCCATACCCCAGGAGAGACAAGGCTGAAAGAGCAGGGAGCTGAGCCAGGGTATGGGTTGAGCACAGGATAACAAACACTGGAGAAGTAGCAAGGACTCAGATAAAAGAAGAAACTGCTTTTCCCAGCTGTCCCCTAATGAAGGTGCTTGTAATTTAATTCTAAAAAGGGGGAAAATGGGAGGAGGAGTTGGAGGAGGAGGAGTGTGTGCTCTTTCTTATTAAAATCCTTCCTTGCTGCCAACTACATACCCACGCTCTAACTGCCTCTTTCTTTGCCATGGCTGGGTGGCTTCAATACATAGAGCAAGAGAACCAGCACAGGAAAGCCAGAACTTTTACTTGCATCTTGTTTGCAAGGACCACCAGAGCTCTAACCCAACAAGTGTCTGCCTATCTACTGACCCTCGTAGGGGGCAGTAGTCCCAGAGAACAAGAGTTCATGGATGAAATCCAGAAAGCAATGCAGGACCGAGGTGTCAATTCCAGTATACTCTGATCAGGAACAGCATGTTCCTGAAACCTGCTAATGCCTGGAGTATAAATATCAAGAACACCAAGTTAAAACTCAGGTTATGGCTATGCACTGCTGTTCAGAAATCCTTCCTGACACATCCCCCCAGAATTCAAGTTTTGTTGCTTCTTTTGGCTTTAAAGGATGACATACTACCCCATAGCACTTTGACATTAAAAATTGGAAGAGTACCAAAAGAATAGCTGTTATTAGTGGGATTTTATCCTTTTTTGTTGTTGTTGTTGTTGTTGTTGTTATGTTTTGTTTTGTTTTTTTGTACTTTGCTCCCCAGAGACACTTCCTTTCCCTTCGAAGCTTCCTTCCCTCCTCTCCTGCTTCCACACACATATCTATGATCCTTTCTTCAATCTGTGTACACAGAAAAAGGAAAAGAAAGGTCAGTGAAAGGTGTTGAATTAGACAGAAAATATTTGTATCTTCTCATGGGAAAGGTCTAGTGTTTTTCAGCTAGCCTAAATAGAGTCTATCAAACATTCTTGTTATAGATTAACTTCTCAGAAGAACTGTGAAGTTTTGCTTCTGAGGAGTTATTCTAAATCAAGAGTCTACGCTCCTTTAAAACCAAAGGCACAAGTAGTATCAGAATTATAGCAGACAATGCCTTTATGCCCCCAAACCTGAGAAAAATCTAAAGTTCCTGTTAGTTTCTTTTCTTCTACCTTGCTCCAGTTTCTTTTTCTCTGACTGGCAGAAAGCAGGCTTGGTGCAAGTTTTGCAACATTTCTTACATTTATGAACTTGCATTTCTTTTATGAAGTTTGTTTTAAAATACACCTGTTCCTAGTAACTTTCTCCATTAAAAATACTTCTTGTTTCTGAGCTGGATTCTAAATGGAGGGCAAGTCACCTGTGGAAAATCTCCTCCCATGGCCTTATGGCCAAAAAAAAAAAAAAAGTCACCTTCTGGGTCAGCTGCAGGTTTTTCCCCCAGTTCTTTGTACACAGCCTTTGTTGAGCATGGCTGTAACTGATTTTTAGCCACCTGATCCTCACAACAGAAACTACAGCTCTCATCCAGTGGCCTGAACTTCCCTTTTTATGGGTGGAGAGAGGTCTGTCTGGTAGACTCAACCCTATCTCACACAATGAGAGAGAAGCCACTGAAATTCTGTGATGGATGTTTATTTTATGTGCCTTTAAAAAGGGGAGCATAAAGACCTGCTTTGTCAGCTACTGAGCCTGCAAGGTGCAGTAGCAGACAACAAAGTCTGAAATACGGGATTTCATAGCACGAAACATAATGGAAAGGGTCAAGGTGTGAAAAGGCATCTTCCACGAACCAGCTAACACTTGCTACTACCCAGAAAATCACCAAATTGTCTGGAAGCAACAATCAACCCAGTGAGACATGGCAGAGAGGGTGAGGTGTATAAACTTTTTAAAATTACTATTCCGTCTGCTATCACTGCTTTGAGCTCTTTCTAAACAAAAAGTTCTTGACTTTTATTCTAAGAACATTTTGTTCTTTTAAGTCAACAAGCCCTTTGGTCATTTTGGGAAGCTCAATCCTGGGAAGAGGTCTGGGTACACTGACTTCAAACTGTGGCCAGAGAAGGGTACCCACACATTGATCAATGGGAAATGCTAAAGAGGGGAGCAGATGCTTAACTTATTTGACCGCAAATGTGTAGCTAATTAGCTTAGAGGACTGAATCCTGTCTTTGACTACTCAATTACTTAAAATATTACTTCTTGTAAAACCTATTTTTGTCCATCGGAAACTGTTAAGAAACTAACCTGGAATATGGGAGACCCAAGATAATTTACTTTTCACGTTGACAAGAGGAATGGAATGCAAGATCCTCTTAAAATAGGCCATAGTCTGATCTTTACCAGTACCAAACACCAAAGCACCTTCAGGTGTCCTCAAACCTGAGAGAAAGGAGATACCCTCTAATAGACCAGAACTAAAGCCCATAAACCTGAAGAGGGAGACAAGCTTATCCATATTATTTCCAGTCACCTAGCTTCCAGATGCATTTGTAGGTGGAAATAAGTGCACACATACTGAGCTTACCAGCTCCCCTCAATCCCCTCATGTTAGTATCAGCCCACTTCCAGTCACCACCACATAAATTTGTTCCTTTATTTACTGCCGTATCACTGAGGATAGCTGTTGTGAATTGCACTTTGAAGACCCTGGTTCTTCCCACTCACAGTGCATATAGCCCTGACACTGAACTCCAGGTTGAGGCAAAAGTACCAAGATGCCTAAAAAATTAGAGCTCCCTTGGTGGCTTTAACTCATAGCACTCAGAAGTACCGTTAAAACCATGGCAGCTAGGAGGATTTAAGTATCCCTGATGACAAGCTGTAAAAAGGGAGTTTACAAAAATTTCTTAGCAATAGTGAAAGTAAATCCATTATTGTCAGAAAAATGCTCAGATACTCCAGAGGAGAAGTAAGGGAAACGTACATATTAAACACATTATATCTTGTAAAACTAAGCAGTATATCTCTCTGTATCTGAAAACAAGCAGCTTGGCTCAAGTGTGGGAAACAGGAGACATTTAAATTGTTGAGATTGTTGTTATATGATTTTCCTGTATATTTAATCTAATTTTCCTATTATTATGTTCACATTGCACTTGGTAAGGTACCTAGTAACTGAACACATCAGTACACATGCTGCATACAGAGCTTTGATTTTCTATCTGCTACATACCATCACTACATCTTAGATCTCAGTCGAGTCAGAAAGGCATATCAATCTGTAAATCTAGGTTTTTAACATCTCCAGTTCTGTTATCATTAATAGCAATACACAGCTTTGTGTTATCATAACTCCTTCCAAATCAATGGCCAGACCTGACACATTAAAAGCAATTTCAAAAGAAAAACAAAGAAAAAAACAACTAACCAACCAACCAAAAAAAAAAAAAAAAAACATTTTTCAGACACTGAATATCTTCACCATAATGATTAATAGTGTTTAAACCACTTTTAGCACAGCTTCAGTAATTGATGCACATGCCTGTCCTTAAGAACATCACATTGCCTTGGAACAGCGCTTTTCAGGTTCATTCCCCTGGTGAATGACAGAGAGAGTTCAGAGTGACAAACTGGGCTGCTGCTACTAAAGAGTCACCTGAAAATATAAAATAAAAGATCATTTAACTGTAACTCTGAGTAGCTACCATTGTAAGGCATTTCCCACACAATACATAGTTCGGCTTGGTCCACCCACTGAAGGTGGTTCCCTGAGTCCTCTGCTGAACGTCTTTTTTTGTTCACCTTTGCAGAACTGATGCTGCTCTGTGCCTTAATAACGTCTCCTAAGACACCAAATATATGACTTAACAGGAGAATAGTGAGATGGAGGAGAATGTGCGTAGGAAGCTCACGTTAAGGCACGTGAAAAAAATCCTAAAATTCAGGAGGGAAAAAAGGACAGATGGATTTTTTAGTAAATACTGTTGCTTCACATCTTCTTGGCTCCATAAGGGAAAACATTTTCTACTAAAAATAGAAGCTGGATTGAAAAGGTACCAATTTATCTCAGGGTATAAAATGAGGTGTGAGCTATTGGAAAAGTCAACTTAAACTGTGTTTGCCAGAAAACAGCCAGCATATCATACCAATAGGTTGGGGGTTAATCCAGTGGTAAATACAGGTTATGTGCCTTGGGAAAAAGTTTTGAGTACCAGAATATTTAAATGATGAGGTGCAAATCTGGTAGCTGCACCTCCAACAACATATTGAGGACAAAGACATTGGTACAGTATTTCCATTTCCAGCTTGGACCTCTGTTTGTTTTTCTGATAAACAAGCCCCATCAAGCGTTTCCACCTTCTTTTTGTTCCCAGACCCATCAGAGCATCATCTTCTGGCCAGCAGCCTTAAGAATAACTAAACAGCTATGCATAAAAATTAATAAGCATGCATGCAAAACCAAATAGCTATTATGTCTATACATAGTATAGAAGAACTCTGTGCATTTGTTCCATTCTTGTGACTGCTTTGTTGTCTACTTTCAGTAACTCCACCGCCAGTGGCACTGGGACCAGGTTAAGCATGGTGTCCTCATTAGGAATGCACTTATAAGTTTTGATGAACAGGTTTTCTCGCCAAGAGATTAGCCATTTACTTGTAAGTATGGTATTGGACACAAATGCTTAATGATAGGAACACCTCTAAATACTTACCTAATTTTAACAGAATAAGTAAACAGAGAGCACTACTGCTTTGGGTATTTTGCACTTGCAAAATTTATAATGCAAATGCACAGAGTTCCTGCCAGATATCATGAGCTTCCACCCAGAGCTTTGACTGAGTACCCCTGGGAAAAAGGTTTCTTTCAGGTGAAAATTCAGCCAGTAAAATCAATACAGTTCTTATGAGAAGCCTAAAACTCTGCTAGTGTCTGTAGAGAGAGAACCATGCAGTCACCCCAGAGCAAGCAGTAGCTGGAAGGGACAGGCATACAGGAGGCTGGCAAGTGAGTGTTATACATATTGCTGCCTGAGGTTATGAAAGAATTAAAAGCATTTGCTGTGATGGCATTTTCATTAACAAGTTTCCACTTTGCTCACAAGGGAATATAAACCAGTCATCTCCACTGGAAGAATCACATCGTGCGATCAGGAAAACATCGGAAAGGAATAGACATAACATGGGTGAATTTAATTTTAGAAAACCTTGCATAAAGACTGTGGGATATTAATGGAAGAGGCTATTCAAATTCTTTCCCTTTCTTGAATGGAAAAATTGTCCTATGACTGTAGGTTTAAGGCTCTGGAGGGGACACATTTATTCCCTGTTATTCAGCACAATAGATATAACAGGCTCTGATATAATAGACCTGAAACAGCCAGGGAGAAGGCAGCAATGACCTGGCATTGGGCATCCATGACCTCTGAACACAGAGCGAGGGAAGGGTGACTTACAGCAAAAATGCTGGGCTCCAGATCAGGAACAAAGATGTTGAGAGCTTGATGAGCTACATGGCTTAAGGTGAAGGAATGTTGCTGTTATTGAAATCATTGCTTTAAAAGTAGTCTTTTGATGGCTAAAAGAAGAAAATGCTTTTTAATCACATTCATTTTTCAACTGTTTTCTCTAAGGACTCTTCATAAAAAAAGAGTTTTGCTCATTCCATAACAGAAGAATTCAATAATGTTCATTTTTACAGTCTAGAAGCTGACACCGGAAATAGAGGCTGAAACCCTTCCTATTTGCTCCAAGATGATGTCATTTATTAGAGCATTCTGACTAATGCAAAGCTGCAAGGTGCATTCGTGAAATCTGCTTACTCTGGAGGTTGCATTAAAAAAAAAAAAAAAAAAAAAAAATGAGAAGCCTGGGGGTGGGGGCAGAGTTTTTTCCCTTGCGGGTGGTATGACTAAGAAATGACTAGGAGCTCTAAAGAAGAAATTATAGTAAGCAAAAGAGCATCCTAGGGTATCTGCAAACAACTGGCATAAATGTAACACTTAGTAAGGCAGATGACTAACATAAACATCACTAAGCACTTTGTGTGGCATGGCTTTTCAGGTCATCTCGTGGTGTGTAGGCTCACACTCTGGAAATCTCCATGAGAACTACAAAGGTAACCAAAGATGCGCAGGCGGAGGAAGCAATAAAAGTTCAGGAGTAGAATGTGAGGGAGTGATAGTGATATAACTGTAATTGAGTTGGATGAGACATTGCTGTCCTAGTGAACTGAGAAGTTTGTAAGCTCTGAAAGGATAGCGATAGCAGCAAACTTAAATAAAAATCAGAACTCTTACAAGATACAATAGAGCTGAGAAAGATAACACACTGTAGTCACGCTTTAGGATGTTGTGCATGATTTAACTTGAAGGGATGGTTGCAATAACCAAATTGTCCTCCTAGTTTATGTGAGTTCAGTGACAAATTATGTATGCCTTTAGTTATGGATTTACCACAGCATTTCATCATCCACCTGACCAAAACCGATACTTTCTGATAGGATGTATAGCACTCACAGTTCCTCATTCATGATGTCTTTAAACTCCATATCAGAGGGGAATGAAGAATGTACTTTCAAGCATATCTAATGAAGACTGACTGTGAATCAAGAAAAAGAAAAAAAAAAAAAAAAAAAAGACACACACACCCTTCTATATTTTTTTTCCTGGCCTACCTTTGTGCAGGAAGATGCTTTAGAAAGGTGATATTATTTTCCTGATATTTTCATCATCATTTTAACTTTTTCTTGTGTTCAGCTGTTTCAATGGGACATTACCTAGGTTTTAAGCTATAAAACACTGCAAAAACATTGCCTAAATCTGAGCTTGTAAACCAAGTAACATAGCAGTTTGAACAGCATTTTAAGAACTCCAATAGCTAGTTGAAGAAGAAGGATATGATATATACTCCCAATTTCTTGCAGAGACAGCAAAAGTACTGTTCAAGTGTAGTGGGTTTATGTGGCAAGGTTTTGGTAGTTCGGGGGTCATAGGGGTAGCTTCTACAAGAAGAATCCAGAAGCTGCCACATGTTAGGTAAGGGCCCTGCTGCTGACCAGAGCCAAGCCAATAAGTGATGTTGTTTGCGCCTCTGTGAGATCATAGTGTTTGCAGAGTAAAACCACCACATCAAGAGAAGAGAATGACTGGGGAGTCCTAGAAAAGTGCAGGTTGAGCAGAGGGCTCCCTCCTCCAACTTAATCTACTATATATCATCACTGCCCCTCTAAATGCTGCAATTATTACTATGTGCCAATCATGAAATTAGCACAACTGAGTATGATGTCTCTAACTCACACTTAAGCCTGTTTAAATTATTCCTTCTTTTTTGAGGAATGGAAGCAATGAGCATCTTTTGAAGAACAGTCTCAGCTAAACCCCGTAAAACAGTGACAGTCATAGAATGATCTTGTTTGGAAAAGACCTTCAAGATCATCAAGTCCAATCATCAGCATGAGCTACTCAGTCCCATACGAAGATACGTTCCTGATCGTCACATCCACATGTCTATTCTGAAGGGCTGGGGACTCAACCACTTTCCTGGGCCACCTGTTCTTATATTTGACCATCCTCTCCAAGATGAAATTCTTCCAATTCTTCCTAATATCCGATCTAAACCTCCTCTGGTGCAACTTGAAGCCATTTCCTCATGTTCTATCACTTCTCACCTAAACAAAAAAAAAAAAAAAAAGAGACAGATACCCACCCCACTGCAAACTCTTGTCAGGTACTTGCAGAGAGTGATGAGGTTTCCCCTCAACCTCCTTTTCTCCAGACTAAAAAACTCAAGTTCCCTCAGCCTCTCCTCATAACTCGTATTCTGGTCCTTTAACTAGTTTCATTGTTCTTCTCTGTACATAAGATACTCAATATCCTTCTTTTAGTGATGGGCCGCAAACCAAACAATATACAAAATGAGGTCTTACTAGTGCTGAATATAGAAGCTGTCCTGCTGGCCACGTTATTTCTAATACAAGTGAGGGTGTCATTGGACTTCTTGGCCCCTTGAGCACTCAGCTGGCTCATACTCAGCTGGCTGTCAACCAGCATTACCAGGTCTTTTTCTGAGGGGCATGTTTCCAGCCACTCTTCTCCAACCCTATGCTGCTGGATGGAGTTGTTATAACCCAAGTGCAGCACCCATTAGTTAACCTTGTTGAATTTGTTGAATATCGTGCAATTGGACTCAGCCCATCAATCTAGACTATCCAAATCCTTCTGCAAAGCCTTCTTATACTCAAGCAGACCAACAGTCCTGCCTATCTTGGTGTAACTTACTAACTTACTGAGGGTACACCCCAAACCCCAACCCCCAACCCCTCATCCAGATTATTGATAAAAATGTTAAATAAAATAAAATAAAATAAAATGGCCCTAGTACTGAGCCCTGGGGAACACCACTGATGACTGGTTGCCAAGTAGATTAACTCCATTTACTGTGACTCTTTGAGACCAGTCATCCAACCAGTTGTTCACCCAAGAAACTGTACACCTGTCCAAACCATGAGCAACCAGTTTCTCCAGGAGAATACTGTGAGAGACAGTATCAAACACTACTAAAATCAAGGTAAGCAATATCCATAGCCTTTCCCTCATTTACTATGTGGGTCACCTTTTCATAGGAGATCAGATGTAACTTTCATAAACCCATGCTGGCTGCTTCTGGTCATTCAATTGCCCTATATGTGCCATGTGATAGCACTCAAGGTGATCTACTCCATGACCTTTCCTAGTGCTGAGGTCAAACTGACAGGTCTGTAATTCCCTGGATCCTCCTTCCTGCCCTTCTTGTGGACTGGAGTAACATTCACTAACCTCCAGTCAACTGGGTCCTCCCCAGTTAGCCAGGATTGCTTGTATATTATTGAAACCACCTTGGTGAACACTTCCAGGAGCTCCTTCAGTACCTTTAGATGAATCCCATCCAGCCTCATAGACTTGTGAATATTCAAAACATGGAGGAGGTCACTTACAGTTTCACCTTGGATTATAAGGTTTTCATCTCACTCTGTCACCATCTTCCAACTCAGGGTGCTAAATATCCTGAGAACAATTGGCTTTACTAATAAAGACTGAGGCAAAAGGGACATTAAGTACATCTGCCTTGTTCTCATCTTTCACCACTACCTTTCCCCTCACATATAATAAAGGATGGAGATTCTCCTTAATCCACCTTTTGCTCTTGATATATTTATATATATATATATTTATAAAAACATTTTTATTTTCTTTTACTGTGTTAGCCAAACGGAGTTCTAGTTAGGCTTTGCCCCTTCTAGATTTCTTCATGCACAGCTTGACAACAGCTTTAACTCCTTTATTTTACATAACCACCTCTATCTAAGGGACTCTATCAGACAGGTCTCTAAATAGGCCAAACTCTGAATTTCCAGAGGGATTTGGCAATTTGGCAGTTCCACCAACAACCTTTCTTTGAGTAGGAAAAATTCCATCATTTCATGCTCACTGTGCACAAGGCAGCCTCCAACCATCACATCACCTACAAGTCTTAGTCAGGACAAAGAATCTGGTAAAAGATGTCCACAGCCGTGTGCAAGTGGGAAAAGATGTTAATAAACTTGACTGAAAGCCACAGTGGTCTAAAACAGACAGCTAGGGACACGGAGCTGTGAGCCATGTTCAGACCACACTGTTGAATGGGAGAGCAGTAACTCTAAGGACTCCACCACTAAATAACAATACAACAGCAGGAAAGGCACCCCCTTTCCTTGGACAAAATGATTACTACTTCTTCATTTTTTGTTGGTGTAAATTTTTGTTTGTTTCTTTTAAATATTATTCTGGTTCCAAGGGAAAGACTTTTTTTTTTTTTTTTTTTTTTTTTTTTTTTTTTATAGTAGGCAATTCTTGAAGTGTTTCCTCCATGCAGTAAAATTTATCTTTTCACCTGTGGGATGATAATAGTTCCATTTGCCCACCCATTGTCTCTCTAGTCTATTTGTATTACTTTCTTGTCCATTAAGGAACATGGACTACTCCTTTCTCTCCAAATATGCACGTAGCATCTCCTTCTTCCTGTGTCTCCCATTTCAAATTATACCTCCACTGTAAAATACAACCAAGGAAAAGGAAGTTTAAGAACTGCTCTACAGATACAGATGATTACCAAGCCCAGCCAGGGATAGAATGAGAAGCAGAAATCAGAATTTTCTGTTTTCCCCTCTTGCTTAGTTCACAAATCCATGCACTTTTTTTGAAAAGGGAAGCAAGACTTCTTTTGACAGTATGGCTTTGTGAGTATTCTTCAATCTCAAAAAAAAAAAAAAAAAAAAAAGTATTTTGATCAAGTTAAATAAACAAACAATAACAACAACAACCAAAAAAAATAATTTGTGAAAATTTTGATCCTATTAAATGGCTGTAGAAATGACTCTAAGTCTCTCCCTTGACTTCTGCGAGCCCTCAGCAAGAGCTCTTATGAACTCAAAGCCAGACAGAGCTGAGTGGGGCTGAGGGATGTTTTTTGTACACACATCCTGCTCTGCTTTGGCATTTGGTTTCTGCTCACAGAGGAAAGAGGGTCCAAGATAAAATAGAAGGGGAGCTCCCTCCCTTCATCTGATTTCAACAGTCAGAGCAATCTGAGAAACATTCTTGTATGAAATAAATCCTATCCTCACTTACACCCATGCAACTGAAGGCAGCATTTGGCTGCAAGACAAGTGTATTTCTTAACTATTTTGAGTGCCATATGCTACATGAGTGCCATATGTTAGCATTTCTTAACTATATATAGCCATTTCAAATGGTATGCAGAGTTAAAGGAGAGATCACTGCCCCTTCACCTCCCCTCAGATCTCTCCTCCCCCTTCCCTTCCCTTCCCTTCCCTTCCCTTTCCTTCCCTTCCCTTCCTTCACTTTCCTTTGCTCTTCCTTCTGCACTTCTCCCTGCCTACACTCAGCTTCCTTCATCACACTTCCTACTATTTTTTATTTTAAAAAACAAACAGTATTTTGCATTTCTAACAAACCTCCTCCTCCCCCCCCGCGCATATGACATCTGGTGTTATGTCCCCCCCCCCTTCCCCCACACAGCATACAGCACGAGTTTCCATTTTCAAAAAACTAGGGTGATGCAAGGCAGCGGCAGGAAGGGCAAGAGCTCTGTGGCAGGTGGCACAAAGTGCTCATTGAGCCCTGTAACCCATCCTCTCTACCCCTGCTCCCACCTCCCTATCTCTCTGAATCTCTTCAGGACCTCTTGCTTTCTCCCCTTCTTTGAGCAGTTGGTCGAGAGATGCTGCTTCCCACCAAGGCTGGTCCAGCAGGTATTGTCCTCCAGAATACAATGATTTGTTTTATTTTATTCTATTTAAAACCTTCTTTAATTCCTTTATCTTTCTTGTGTGGCACCAGGTGCTCATTCATTCCTTTCCAAAATGCAATGCATGGGACAGCCTGACTGCCATAAAAACACTTCAGCTTTGAACCCTGCATCCTACAGGTTAAAACAGTTTCCACCACCCATCTTAGATTGTTTGGTTGTCTTTAAAAATGCAGAGCCCAGCTGTTGTTGCATGGTACTTCTCAAAAGAAGGGAGAAAACACCATCAGGGGCATTTCCAATGGCCACCCAGACTATGTGAACCATCCTTTAGCACCTGTGGTTAAAGAACTGGGACACTTCCACCAGGCTGTCACTTAACAAAACTAACTTTATTATTATTAGACTGTGATCACTAAAAAAAAAAAAAAAAAAAAAAAAAAAAAAAAAAAAGAGAATTTTGAATGTTGCAGTGGCAAAAGCACTTCAAAATTTTTGCTCCTTGTAGGCCCCACCTCCACAAATCTATTAATGGAAGCAGCAAGGTGAAAAAGGAAATAACAACACAGGGGGAAAGGCAGGTCCTCAATGTAGCAAAAGTCCCTTCACAGTCCTTAATGAGGAAGGCCAAGAACAATAAATATTATAAGGGAGGAACACTAAGGCAGGATAAAATCCACCTCTGTACCCATAATCAGTCTGAAACAATGTCAAAAGTTACACTTAGCACAGGCCAGGATGAGCAGGACTCAAGGGGTGCATAGGCCTTTGCACCACAGGATGCCCCCATTTTTACACAGAGTCCACAGGCTGCTGGTGTATCCTTTATGAGCAATGGTGCTGGGATGAGGGAAACGCCACAAAAGGCTGTGACAGAAAACAGCATGGGCTCCTCTCAGCTGCCCCCAGTGGTTTTTATAATATACCATAGAGCAATAACGCCCATCTGAATATGACATTCCTCTGAGGTCTAAACTCAGTCTGTACATTTTGAAAACTGTATGAAGTAACTTACATACTTTGTAAAAAATATTGTGATTTATGATTTGCATGTTTTATTGCTTATAATTATAATCCAACAGTGCCATCCACTGCTTCTCCAAATAATCTTTGCTTGGAGTTTCTTCCTGAAGTCATCTTTCATAAATCACGACACTGAAACTGAACAGTTTTTCTGTGTGTGTGTATATATATATATGTATATATATATATGATGTATATGAATGTGGGGCCAGATGTGGGAAAAAAAAATAATGAAAGAACAAAATAAAAACTGTAATCTGGTGACATTCACGAGGGATTACCAGAGCTGTTAAACAAAACCTTTTTGGGTTGTAGATAACACCATGTTTCATAGTTAAAAAAAACACACTCCTGAGTCACACAGAGAGAGCTTGTGTGCATAATTTTATAATACTTCTTGAAATCAATCCAACAAAATAATTTCTTTCAACTCAAAGTTTTCCCCATATATAATCACCTAGCAGATGGGAACAGAGCACCCCATGCTGTGAAATGCCAATTGATGACCCTCTGAGATCACTATTTTGGATGATAGTATCCAGCACTCCAAAGAACCGCAATTAACACTTAATTTTTCTGTGTTCTGTGACTGTTGGAACTCCAGATCTGCTTGATAAAGATCCCTTGAAGAAAGCAGCAAGCGTTTTTCCTAGGACACCACTAATGGTATTGCCTTCCCAGCAGGAAACCATAAAAATTTAGCCTGACCTCATTCAAAGCATTGCTATTTTCTTGTATTTTGTATGTGTCCTCATGTTATATTTTGGGTATGGTACATGGGTGTGTGTATATATATCACATATAGATGCACTTATATGTAGGTATACATATGCAGATAACCACACAAATGCTGACACCAGTAATACTACAAAGTAGTATTTAGCTGCACATATTTTTCAAGTAGCTCTTTAAAATTTTGCTTCTAGCTCCATATTTTGGAGCTTAAGTAAATTTAGACTGCTTTAAAGATGTAATAAGCTTTGACTCAGTTTTGTTAGAGCTACAAATACTCAGCTTCCCAGAAAATTTTGAACAGTAAAATTGTGTGGAGGGGGCTGGTTGGGAGGGGGGTGAGGGGGATAAGACCTCAAATCTTTTGGACCTTAGCTTGCTTGTTTATAAAAGGAAAAAAGTGCACAAGTCCACGAGACCTAATGAGATGCATACCCAGATCTTGAGACAACTAGCACATGAAGTTGCTAAACCACTATCCATCACACTTGAGAAGTCATGGCAGTCCAGAAAAGTTCCCACTGACTGGAAAAGGGGAAACATAATCCCCATTTTTAAAAAGGGAAAAAAAGAAAGACCCAGGTAATTACAGGCCAGTCAGTCACACTTCTGTGCCTGAAAAGACCACAAAGGCAGATCCTCCTGAAAGCAATGCTAAGGCATATGAAAAATAAGGAGGTGATTGGTGACAGCCAACATGGCTTCATTAAGGGCAAGCTGTGCCCAATGACTTTGGTGGCCTTCTAAAACAGGGTTTACAACATTCATGGATAGGGGAAGAGCAGCTGATGTCATCTACCTGGGCTTGTGCAAAGCATTTGACACTATCTCACTCAATATTCTTGTTTCTAAATTGGAGAGACTTGGATTTGTTGGATGGACCACTCGGTGGGTAAGGAATTGGCTGGATGGTCACACTTAATGAGTTGCTGTCAACAGCTCAATGTCCAAGTGGAGACATTGATGAGTGGAGTTCCTCAGGGATCAGTACTGGGACCAGCACTCTTTAACATCTTTGTCAGTGATGTGAACAGTGGGATCGAGTGCACCCTCAGCATGTTTGCTGATGACATCAAGTTGGGTGTTGTGGAGAACACGCTGGAGGGAAGGGATGCCATCCAGAGGGACCTGGACAGACTTAAGAGGTAGGCCTTTGTGAACCTCATGAGGTTCAACAAGGCCAAGTGCAAGGTCCTACATCTGGGTTGGAGCAATCCCAAGTGCAAATACAGGCTGGGTGGAGAACAGACTGAGAGCAGCCCTGAAGAGAAGGACCTAGGGGTGAAAAGCTTGACATGAGCTGGCAATGTGTGTTTGCAGCCCAGAAAACCAAGCATATCCTGGGCTGCATCAAAAGAAGCATGGCCAGCAGGCTGAGGGAGGTGATTCTCCCTCTCTACCCAACTCTCATGAGACTCCATCTGGAGTGCTGCATTCAGGTTTGGGGTCCCCAATATAAGAAGAACAAAGTCGGTGGTGCAGGTCCAGAGGAGGACCATGAGGATGATCAGAGGGCTGGAGAACCTCTCCTGTGGAGACAGGCTGAGAAAAGTTAGGGTTGTTCAGTCTGGAGAAGAGAAGACTCTGGGGAGACTTTATAGCAGCCTTCCAGTACCTAAAAGGAACATACAAGAAAGCTGGAGAGGGACTTTTTTCAAGGCAGTGTAATTACAGGGTAATAACAGCTTTAAATTCAAAGAGAGGAAGTTTAGATTAGATATAAGGAAGAAATTATTTACTCAGAAGGTGGTGAGGCCCTGGAACAGGTTGCCCAGAGAAGCTGTAGATGTCCCATCCCTGGAGGTGTTCAAGGCCAGGTTGGATGACGCTTTGGGCAACCTGGTCTGGTGGGAGGTGTCTCTGTCTATGGCAGGGGGGTTGGAACTGGATAGTCTTAAATGTTCTTTCCAACCCAAATCATTCTATGATTCTGTGACTCTGAATTCATAGAAGAAAGCTTCCAAATTAGTGAAAAAATTGATTTAAAGAAAAAAAAAAAAAAAAAAAAAAAGAAACAGAGAGATTATAATAGATACTTGCACTGCACAAAAGCTCCCAGGCAGGCAACTGCATCTGGAAATGAATCAGCAGCCTTAGCATTAATAGATGAGAGCTATTGCATACCGATTTATCCAGTCTGCATGGATGCACATGGACATAAAAAGCATATCAGCTACTTTTAAATAAGCATTTTATTTACCACCTTCACATGTGAACCCAAAGCAAACATCCTTGAAATGCATTATCTCCATTATACTTCCTGACACTGAGAACTAGGATGTAAATGTACTATTTTAAATTTGGTTTGCCAATCCATTTCCCAACAGAATCCAACAGAATTATCTACAGTTTAAATTGTCCTCTGGAAGCAACTCATGACCAGAAGAGACTTACCAAACCTTGTTCCAGGGAATGAGAAAGAACTTCTGGACATGTGCAACAGGGAGTAAAGTGATTTAGTGGTAGTTTTTATTTTATAACTAAAAGGATCATGTTTATACAAGTATTACTTCTGCCAATACCTCCCACTACAGTAAATTTATCTAACCCTTGAATCATCAATAGCACATGAAAAAACTACAAACATCTATCTGGCCATTACTGAGCCAAAACGCAGGCATATGGACTGTTGTATATTCTGTCATCAGGAATAAAGCATTGCAGTACATTCCTTCTATTTATAGTTCAAAGAAATTAAAAAGAAAATTGCAAAACCTTAAGTGTCAGCAAAGGGAGCTACAAAAGCTGCCAGGGCTTACACTTTTCATGACCACAACTTCACCATATGCAGTTAAAAAATAGTAACTCTGATTGACAATATTTATCAGTTCTGTTTATGTGAAGCTAAAAGGAAGACTTGTAATACACTGTAGAATGTCTGATCTGACACTGTGTTGTATACTTGGAGGGAAAACAGTAACAAAATGTGGGCAAGTTCAGTAGCTAAATGCACAGTTTATGACTGAGAAAACTGCTTCAGAACAAAAGTTCTTTTTCTAGTATTATTTGCCAAGGCAACACTTTAGAAAGACAAAACCTAACATATTTATGAGAATGGAAAATTTTGGAAAATTATTTCCCAAATAAACATGCATACACATACACACAGTGAACAACTAATGAAAAGCTTTTTAAATCCCGTAGAAAAAACAATCTTCCTTTCTTCCTTTTTTGCGTTTTGTCAGTCAAACAAGACTCATCATAAGTTGCACAGATCATGACGTTACTCAGCTACTTGCAATGAACACAGCAGTAAAATGCTAGGACAGCAGTGGCAGCAGTCACACTAATACAGACAGGAATCCAAGGGTCAGATCCTTAGATGGCCCAAGCTGGAAGGAATCTGTTGATCTGAATAACAAGAAACTGAAAAACGAGCCTCACAAATTTCCACAGACCTTCAAAGATTCATGGAAAACATGGCTGGCAGCAATCTGAAAGCATTATTCAGTACACATTACTGACCGACGGGAGGATCGGATTTCTCCAACCAAAAGTCATTAGCTATTAAACACAGTGGTTTAGGAACATTCTTCAGATCATTCCTAAAATTTGCCAGAAGTGAGAGGGATGTAATGGGAATGCTGTGCTGTCCTTATCTTCTCATCAACATATCCACTGCTTACCACCACACACCAGGATAAATGAAGCTCTGGATCACCTGCTCTCCTGTTCCTCTCTCCCCCAAGTATTTGAAATAACTGCTTAAGCATGCTCCATCTCCTCCTGGCTCTCGAGGTTTTAAACTAATACAAATCCTTCTATTTTTCATCAACCAGAAGAGCAAAAACATCTTGAAGACACCAGCATAACAAGTTGAGAGCAATGTCAGACAAGTAAAAAGATTAATTTATGTACAAAGAGACTACAACCCATCCATAACAAGACATCCAGTGGGTATCCACAATCAGATCCAGCAAATGAACATTGGTTCTAAATAAAGGCAAGTGAGAAACTACAGCTCAGAGGAAGAGACAGAAATGGTACCAAGGAAATAACACCCCTCCCCCCCCCTCGCCGGTATAATGGTATTCTTCCTTTTTTTTTTTTTTTTTAATTTTTTTTTTTTTTACTTTTTTAATATGTGGGAGAATGCAGTGCAAAACTCAAAATTAGAATCATAGAATCATAGAATATCCCAAATTGGAAGGGACCCATAAGGATCATCAAGTCCAACTTCTGGCACCGCACAGGTCTACCCAAAAGTTTAGACCATGTGACTAAGTGCACAGTCCAATTGCTTCCTAAATTCAGACAGGCTTGGTGCAGTGACTTATTTAATTAGTCAGAGAGGTGGCCCTGGGATCCAGCCTTTATCTTGTGCTGGCTCTACTTCACCTGCAGTGGAAGAGGCAGTCCAGTCCACACCAAGAGCTCAGCCTCTATGTAGCATTTAGACAAGTTGAGATGGTTTTTGGCAGAGAAGTCTGTACAGAGCATCCCAAAATCTGATTTAAAATGGGACAGTCTGTCTGTTAAGAATCACGTAGCAATGTGACTTAATTTCCCTAGTACCAAGAATACCATCTCCTCTGTACGAGGCAGAGGAAGACAACACAACGAACAACAAAACAGTTGCAACTCTGAAAATAACCCCTATGGGGTAATTTTATTCTTCCAATACCCATGCAAGCAAAGAAACCATTGCAGGGCAAACAACATAATGAACCTTGGTGGCAGAGACCTCCGCTTGGAATCCATTATCCAACCCAAGACCTTTGGGATGGTCTTAGATCAGAGAAGACATAACATCACAAGAGAACCACACTCATCCCCTTATATTGTATGACCTCGATTAGTACATATTGCAATAGAAGGCAAATTAAAGAAGACTGGAAACTTACAGTCTTCCCCAGTACACAGGAATACAAATTTCACAGTCATTTTCACTCTCCAAGCCTCTTTGGGAATGTTAATCTTTGTTTAGGTCATAAGTGTGTGCTTGGTGTGGGATTTGCAGTGGGTTATCACTGCTGTCCAGCCCATTTTTGGCAGACCTATACTCATTCTGCAGTCTCCACAAAAGCCAGGCAGTATCGCCAAGTGATTACACAGTGGCATGAATTCGTGACAATGCCTTATGTGATAGCACCATATAGTAATGACTTTTTCCTCAATGTTAACCTCTTAGAACAAAACACAAACTTTCTCCTCACTGTTGTTGTGGGAAGATTTTTTTTTCTATTGCTATTTCTCCAATATATGGATTTACATCCTGCCCCAACATATTTTTCAGTCTTATAGCTGTCAATGAGGATCAAGTTTAAGCTTCATAAAAAAGCTACTGTACTTCAGCCTGGAAACTACAGGCAACATGTACTTAAGCCCACACCTGTGAAACAGAATGACTCTAAATGTGTTTTCTTTTCTTGGTCATTTTTTGAGTACTGTCCTTTAAACCCTGGTAGATACTGCAATTTGTTATTGCCGTGGGAGGGATTTTTTTATTTTATTTTTTGTTGTTGTTGTTGGGTTTTTCTGTATGTTATAAATGTGCAGCCCTCAGGAGTTAGAGCGGTGGAAAAGGAAGGGCTGTTCCTCTTCGCTATCTGAGGAACTACAGAATCAGTGTTGCATGCCAAGTTTTATCATTCTGCAGAGTGATTTTATAACTTTCTCTCACACTCAACCATCTTCTAAGGTAGTATTTGTATGGAGAATAGAAAATGAATAGCATGCTCTCCCTCGACTCAACAAAGGGCATACACCTGTCCTTAATTTTGATAAGTTTCATGTTTATAAAAACTTCAACAATAGGAGAATATAATTTCTAAATGAAATACTGCCAGCTAATCATCATGACCAGAAGGAAATTACTGGGGTGGACATTAGATTTGTTGCTTAGAGTTATAAAGCATACAATAATGGCTGGATCAAACACCAAAGATGGTTTTAATGATGAGGAGCAAAGGATGATGATCTTAAATTGACAAAGGCCTGTTATGCATGAATTTCAAGAAGCTTTCAATGGGAGATAGGGGTAAATCAAGTATTAAAATATGATTTTATGTGAAGAGGACTAGTTTCACATCTAAGTTAATGAAAAGAATAAATGGCTTGATATTATGATGTTTTGCATTTACTGTTATGCAGACCCTACATTATATGCATAACCACCTTTACTTTTGTGTGCAATCCTACTAAGGTCAGTGGGAATGTTAAGCACGTCTGATTACTGTAAAGGGGGGAGACTCTTCTCTCTCCTTTGAATCTGAAAAAAGTTTACATTTAGTGAAAACTAACACCATCACCTAAGTGATTCGGTTCATTATATGAATCTATAATCAATTAATGTTCATATTAATTATCAGGTGGTACTTTCCAAATTTCTGAGTCATTTAGAAGTTCAAATTTCAATTTTATGAGGGAGATTTAGAAGAAGACATGCACTTCACAAGTGAAGTGATCATCCCGCTCTACTCTGCACTGGTGTGGCCTCACCGTGAGTACTGTCTGCAGTTCTGGGCACCACAGTACAAAAAGGACATTAAACTGTTGGAGAGTGTCCAGAGGAGGGCGACGAAGATGGTGAAGGGCCTGGAGGGGATGACATATGAAGAGCAGCTGAGGTCACTGGGACTGTTCAGCCTAGAGAAGAGGAGGCTGAGAGGGGAGCTCATCGCAGTCTACAACTTCCTCACGAGGGGGTGTGGAGAGGCAGGTGACCTATTCTCCATAAACACCAGTGATAGGACCTGCGGGAACGGGGTGAAGCTGAGGCAGGGGAAGTTCAGACTAGATATCAGGAGGAGATTTTTTACTGAGAGGGTGGTTGCGCACTGGAACAGGCTCCCCAGTGAAGTAGTCATTGCACCAAGCCTGTATGAATTTAAGAAACGTTTGGACTGTGCACTAAGTCACATGGGTAGACTTTTGGGTAGACCTGTGAGGTGCCGGAAGTTGGACTTGATGATCCTTATGGGTCCCTTCCAGTTTGGGATATTCTATGATTCTAGGATTCTAGGATTCCTAGGCCTTCAGTGGTTTTAACCTGTAAACATTCCAGTTCATCTCAGATGTTAGTTTGGTGCATTTCCATTAGCAGAAAAGTCATGAAATAATTGAGATGTTTGCCTTTTTCTCTATTTCCTACTTAAATTCAGAGAAGAACCAAAAGGAGATAATGGGCCTTCCAGTAATAATAAAAATTCTCTTAAATATGTTTAGAAATGCATAAAGTTAATCAGAAAGAGACACAAAAAATCAGATGTGGTATACTGTAAATGTATTGTTCTAACCACTGTTTTCTGCAATGAAATTTGTAAAAACAAAACAAAACTGACAATTAAAAAAAATCATCTCATTAAGCACCTTTGTGAGTTCTACCAATGTTGCTAGAACTTTTTCTGATTTTATCACAATAACATCATTGACATCATTAAGGATGGATGGCAGCTGCTCTAAGTTTAAGATTGCAACAGAGCCCCCACTGGAATCTCACTCTAGACCCCACAAAAACATTCCACTGAAAAAGGGGGTTTCCCTTCTGCAACCACAAGACAAATGGCAGAAGAAGAAAGGCTTTACACAGGCAGGACCTACCATCATGTTTCCTGTTTGGGTTGAAAAATCTGGCTTTCTTTTTCACTGTAAGAAGTGACCAACTTTTACATCTATGTTCAATGTCTAGCTTGCATTTTGTAGTGGAAAAAAAAAGAAGTGAATCCATGGGAAACAAAGCAAATTTGGTCTTTGGTGTCCTTAGCCAGGCTCCTCCTGCAAAAACCAGTTCCATGATGCTTTCATTTTCCCAAACTTACCCTACTTAACCAAGGTTCCTTAGAAATGAGGATCTAAGATACCACACTGTCATCCAGTCATTTTCTCCTATCAGTTAATCACCAATAAGTTTTGAATTTCCTGTTCATCTGCAGCCAAGTCTGACACAATGGTAGGTGCAGGCTGAGTGAAAATCAGCATGCAGAGCCAATGTGGGAAAGGTTGCAGAATATACCCTTACCAGACATCAGAGGATATAAGCAGGAGACTTGTAGAAAGGAAGGAAGTGAGAGAAAGAATCTTTTAGAGGGAAGTCTATAGGAAATGAGGTTCCATGAGCTTTGCTATTCACTTAAAATATGGGAACTGACCTGTCTCTAATCTCCATATAAGTGATGTATATCCTTCTCTGTTCTTTACTATTAGGCATTACTGCTTTGGCTTTTCTTGAATTAACTTAATATTTCTCATGCTATTAAAGACAAGTTGCAAACTATGATGCAGTTGGCTTATTTACATTTAACTAGGAAATCTACCTGGACTTAATATTTGCAATACCCCTTCTCTTACCTGTTAATACAGGTAATTACAGTAACTTGGTTTGAAAATGCTATGTGTCACCCTAATACTGGAAACAAAAGATACTATAAACAACAGTAGTTTTATAAAAGAAGCTAAGATAATAAGATAAAAGGTAAAGCTAAGCTAAAATAACCTGCAGTCATATCTACATTAAACCCAAGGACAGCAGGGCCAGGCAGATTCTGCCTCTTCACATCTTACAGTAAAGCCAAGCCCCACCAGCATGTCCTGTGTGAACTGGCCCTGAACAGCTCTCTCCTCCCTCACTTCACAGAATGTTTTTTTTTTTGTTTTGTTTTGTTTTGTTTTGTTTTTTAGTGTCCTTCTGATCTTTTGGCTCCTTGCCTTGGCATGCCTTATGATTTCGGCCGGAACCTGGAAGAAACATCTTCCTAATTAATAGCTCAGGAATTATTTCAGACTGCCACCCACCAGGACTGTTTAGCTGGATGGATTGTGTGACCTTTCTGCTGCTTTCCTCTAGCCTTGTCCCAGGGTATTGCTGTGACCTTTTTGTGACTGTGCCACCAAGCTCTTGCCTACCCATGGAGGATCCTATAGCAACCCTAAAAAGACCTACCAGAGCCTTCCACCGCTAACTCCTCCATTTTATTAGGACATTGTTATATGTTCTTTTCGCATGCTTCAGACAGCAGCAATACTGCAGTGATGCTGCAATGCCCTATTTCCTCTTGACATACTTTGTGTGTGGTTAGTAAACAGATACACATTCGAGACCTAACCTATGAACTCTCCCTGGGTCTCCCTTCACAAACTTTGAGACCACTACAACTGTTTCTGCTTCTAGCAAAGTGCTTCTACGTACAACATTATTTATAAAAGCGCTGTCAACATTCATTTATAGAGTCTGTATACAAACATGCAAGAAGGATTCACAGAGAGATATAAAACAGAAAAAAATACTATGGTGCATAACTTCATGGCTAACACTTTAAAATTAGAAGTAATTTTGACAGCTTCTGGGTTTTCTTGGTGTCCGCAGGAAACATTTATAAGGATCCTCAATTTTTGGAAGGTTTTTGGAAACCGTATGCTGAAACACAAGCCCTTTTAAGGTATTTTTAATGGAGCATCCAAAGAATAAGAAATACAAAACAATTAGTCACCCTCAAAAAATCTTGATCATTTATGTAACCTTATTTTTCTAGTTGTGAATAATTGACTGAGCTTGTGAACCCATACAGTCAACTTCATGGCATTTATTTGTAAGTTCATCTGTTTGTCTGTCACACAACAGCTTGGGAATTCTGAATTTGCTCAATTAAAGATGTTAGAGACTATTCCAGATGCTCCCAGCCAAGGAAAATGAGAATGACACTAATGGGGAACACAAAGAGCCTTCGTCATTAGCTGTGTGCTTCCACCACTCCCTCTTAGGTCAAAGGTTTGGCTGACAACATTCATTAACACTTTCCGAAATAACAGTATCGCTCCCTCATCACTTTCCATCCCATCTTCCCAACAGAGCTTATTACGCCATCTCCCCACAAATATCTTACTTTCCCAAATAATGGGAAGAAGGAAATGGAAGGTGAGGAACACAAATGCAGGCCTTTGCAGGAAAATGCATGGTGTGTGACATGAGCAGCAGCATAAATGACCTGAGCACATGCTTTTTATGGGAGCATGATTAGTGATCCTGGTGAAATGGCAGTGAAGAAGGGGAGTGAGAAGTGAGAAGGAAGAGGTATGTACAAGGTGTCCATCATAACAGAAAGGATTAGTGGAGAAGGATGACTCTGGGATGGAAGAGTCCAGACCTGGAGGTACAAACTGAAATAACACAAATTCATATTGGAAGGAGTTCTGAAAATTTCCTTCAAACTTCAGGTCAAAACCAACAGTTTAGGACACTTGATACTGAAAGTACTGGAAGCAAGGACCAGAATAAATACTTTTTAGACACAGTATTGTACTTTCATGTTATTGAAAAAAAAAATGAAAAAAAAAAAAGGGAAAAAAAAAAAAAGGAGAAGAAGAAACATTACACAAGGGCCTACCAAGTGTTTTAAGTTCATTGCATTTTTTTCATCTATCATTCCAGCTAAAATGCACATAGCATTGTGAGATTTTTGACTCTGCAGAGTCCTTTCAACAGTGGAATAATTTTCATCTTGGCCACAAGTTTACCACCTTCAATAAAGACAAACCAAGCATAGTTGCAGTCTATATTGTTTTACACCCTAGCAGGAGACAGCATTCAGCTTGCTATTACAGGTTTAGTCTGGGAGAAAGAATTAGAAAACACACTGTAGAAAACATGGTCACATACTTGACTTTTACATATTTAACAGATGCATTGAAGGAAATGTACCCGAGGGCTACACTACACAGAAGCCTACAGAAAACAAAATAATATGATGGAGCTGATGATTATATGCCCCCAGTGATTATGTTTTCAAAAACTAGTACAGTGTGTACAAGTGAAAAGTTGATTGACAGTCTTGACATTTTGATCATGGCAGTAAGGAAAACATACAGATGAACTTTCCATAAATACTGTGCAAGCATCTGTTTTGTCCACACAAATCTGATAAGTGTGTGCACAGATGGAGAAATTGCACGCACAAGCTGAACCATGCAATTAGCAGAGTTTCACAACAAATGGATGGTTTGACCAAGATTCTTGGCAGATGAATCAGAGACCTGGGCTTTAAACTTCTGTCTCTCTAGACTAATTCCAGGATACACTGTGGTTATACAGGTAAGCATAATTGGTATTTACACATCCAGTGCAGTACCCTGAAGAAATGTGAATAAGATCTGTCTCTTTAGCACTGCTGGTACTGGAAAGGACAATATGCAACTTTCCTGAACAGACAGAAATAAAACCAGTAGGTCAGAAATTTTGACGTCTACCTTCTAAGTTACTATTAATAATTAGAAACAAAATAGCAACCAATTAAAATAACATCATGCTGCTCTTTTAAGATATGCAGAATGTCATTGAAAACCCTCCTAGCTTGAATTGAATACAATGAACTGAGCACCAGATTACACTTACCAAACACATTCCTACTTTCAGCTCTAAGTGGAATTTAAGCTGCCTCCATAGCACAAAGTAATGCACTGGCTGTGCAGTGCATTGCAAGGAGAATTATGCTAGTTTGGGTAAGCCCAACAAGATTTACCAAAATGTCTGTTCAACATGGAGAGAAGAAAAAAAAAAAAAAAAAAAAAAAAAAAGGCTACAGCGAATGCTTTCAGTAAGTTTGGTCCAACATTATATTTTTCTGCCACTCTGCACACATAAAAACATGTACAGGTGTGGGAGTGGGAGTGGTAGGTCTGTCCGTCAGAGCACAGGTGTACACTGAAGCAGCAGGCTGCTTTATCTTACACACTCTTCTCAGTCACTGTTCTGCAGGACTAACACCTCTGCTGTACAGTCTGTGCCAGATTATCCCCCTGACGTGTTTCTGGTAGTTTTGATTTTGGCTGGCTTCACTGACCCTCCTTTGCAAGCTTCCCATTCCCCATTTCTTTTTTTGCAAACTCTAAATGCATTCAGCTGATTTCCTGCACTCAGAGTTGTTTTCAAATGCTTCAGCCTGTGCATTTCATCTCACACAATTTAAATGAAAATTTTATCTGTAACGAATTGAGGCTTCAGACACATCTACTGCTTTTAAATGGCGCACTGTAATACTAATGCAACTCAAAAATGGGGACTGTGATTTCTAAAGACCTCTGAAGTCCCTGGTGCCTGCAGTTGGAGCTCTCTTCACTTCTGCACTCTTGGAAACCAGGTCCACAGTGCCCCAGGTGAAGAAATCAAAGAACTGGTGTCAATAATAATAATAATAATAATAATAACTATTATTATTATTATTATTAAAAAATCAGACTTGAGGCCTCTTCATACACAGCCAAGCCCTCCCAGAGCTGAAGGCCCAATATGCTACAAGAGGGAATCACTGGTCTCATGGGCAGCTGAGAGACTGAACCCTCATTTCTGATAGATTTGAGACTCATGTAGGACTGACTCTGGGTTGTGAGAAAGGACAAGCTCAGACAGCAACACGTCATGTATTGGCAGCCTCTGCATTAGTAGTGGTCATAATGCAGCCTCTCTTCCTTCCTCTATTAACTGACTACTTATTTGCATATAACTTATGGGACCATAAGCAATTTAGAGATTTCCAGACCCTCTCTTAAACATTTCTGTAATGGTCAAAAGGCTCAGAAATCACAGGGAAAATAGGCAGACTCAAAAAATCTTGGGGCTGAAAGACCTCAGTTAAAGCTCCAGGCTGGGATTTTGACAGGATATTATACTTGCATCACACTGAAATGGAAACTGAGCACCTCTTCTGAAGCACATAAAACAATTCTATAGAAGATGATGAAAACAAAGCAGATAAAAGTTTTTTTGTTTTGTGTTTTTATAAGTTTTTTAAGTTTTGTGTTTTATAAGTTTCCAAAGCAGTGTTAGCAATGATACTGCAATGCTGGTATGGTTGAAGAATCAAGGAAAGCAATGCTGATTTTAAACTACCATTGTTGTGAGCCCTTAATTTTTCCAGTTGCACTTGTCTGACATATTGGGAAGTGTTGTTCTACTGAAAAAGTTGTTTCTGCCATTTAAGTAACAGTGATAATAGCGATGTATTATCAGCCATTTTCACCCTATTCCTTTCAGGCTAAGGAGCAGCTGTAAAGACATCATGTTTTACAGTGTGAAACTCTGGGATACAACCCTTCAGCCTTTTGCCCACAGTTGTGTTTACATACGTGGTCAGGCCTGCATCTTTACGATTTCTTCTGCTGAACGCTTATTCAATCCAACCAAGGGGGAAAGCTGAAAACACGTCAGCTGCTTGCTCTGCAGAGCCCAGCGCATAACCTACAGCTTCAGATTCACACAATAGCTGTAAACAGCTACCGTTGACAGAAACGATTATATAACAAAGTTCATCTAGAGGATGAGTTCAAAAACAGGGGAAAGGAGGGGAGGTAGCCTAAACTTTCCTTCAAAATGGAAAATGAACTCAGAAAAGGTGGAAACTTCACAAGGAGACAAGAAAATGTGAAATGAATACCCTTTGGTTTTCTGCCCCAGAACTCATCCTCCCCAGGCTTTGTTCTGTGGAGAGGAAATAGGAAACAAAAATGAAAATATTTCTGGCATGAACTGAGAGCTAAGAGAAAAAGGGGGCTGGGGAGGGAGGGGGGGAGGGGGGGAGGTTACTGTGACTGCTAAAATTCCATATTTCCGCATCTGCTTTCAATTATACTTATGTCAAGTCATTTTACTATTTGACGAAACCAATCCAAGGAATTAGGCTTTTGTCGGATGCCTTGAAATGTCATTAAGTGCTCAAACACAAACACACACACAAATAAAGTCACGTTTTCCACACGATGCAAACGTGATCACCAGCCTCAAGGGTAGTGGGAGGAGAGAAGCGTTAACAGCTTTCAAGCTGCCACTGCCCTGCTCTCTGGCCAGCATTGCCCTCCCAGGCAAGGCCATGGCCAGGGCAAGGTCCCTGGTTCTCTAGAGTGACGGCTGGGAGACCCATGGTGCATGTGCGTGGAACAGCGAGAGGAGGAAACATGCGAGAGAGCACTGCTCAGATTAAGCTGGGAAAGGGTGGGGGGCAAGTGTCCATTTACAAGTTATAATTTTGTCAACAATCCAAATCTGGTTTTAAATTAAATATTAGCAATAAACTCAGAGAGAAAAGATTTCCAAAACACATGACAAAGGAAGTGCTAGGAGCATATGTCTTTTCAACAACTCAACAGATGTCTCCTTCCCTCCCAGTTATCCCAGCCCTTCTATTTAGGGTTCTCTATACTTTTAAAAGTTGGAGCCCTCTGACTGCTGTTTGTATGCTAGCTTCAGAGGAAATCCTCATAGGCCTTCTGTTCCTTTAACACAACCTGAGGTATGCCTTTGGGGGTGGAGGGGGGGAGGAAGTGCTCAACAACTTCTGAAAAAATCAGACCGTGTAGATTTGCAACCCAAAGGTGTACAGCACCAAAGCTCAAATAGTCACTTAATACAAACAAACAAACAAAAAATAAAAATCAACCTCTTGTATCTGATCACTTAATTTGTTACATGTTTTAGAAGGCAGCATTGCTTTACTACTCAATACAATCATGATCTCTCATGATAACAGCTGAGGAAATAAAATCTGCATGTTTCTTTTGGCATTTTCTCATTTCATGATCTGCAGGCTTGGTGACGTGTTTTCACTTAGCATGCTGATATTACTGGCCTTTCAGTATCTTATCAATGACGCAGCCAAAGGAATCTGTCACCGACACCTACTTGGGCCATAAAAGATAAGCCTGGTCCTGAAACTTTTCCTTCCTCTGCTTTACAGACTCTCTTATTCAAACTTATGCCTGATTTTTTTTTTTTTTTTTTGCAAAATAGTGGCAGGAATGGTACCTTTTGCATGACATGGTTTGCAAAATGAGACCTCTCAGCAGTCAGACAGCTTTCTTTTATATATAGGCTCAGCCTATTTTGTTCACCTTGCATGTATAGGCTGAAAATTTTCTTCTATCTATATCATTCATACTCCCAGAGCCAGATGTCCCCTCTCTTCCACAGCAACAGCTACATGTACCAGAATACCGATGTATTTAACAAGGCTTTTATTTTTCCTGCCTTTCCACACTGTGACCACTGGCATTTTCTTTCCAATACTCTAAGCAACACTTCTGAAGATCAAATTTTGACAGACATGGGCTGTGACAGAAAGATTGATGACGACTGCGCGGCATGTGGAACAACTGGGTTAACCACAAGCCGAAAAATATGAAGCTTAACACATGATCCTGAAACATCACAGTGATACTGCCATCGCATCTGCGGTGTAAAGAGTCAGGAATTATCCAAAACCAATTCAGGTCTTAGCAGAAGTCCTAGCAACCTGGCCAGCTTCACAAATAAGAGTAAAAATCCCCAAGAAACTATCTTATATTGGAAATAAAAAGACCTCATCTTTATTAGTTTTCCTTTATACCTTTTTGACTAAGTGGTAAACTCAAAAAAAAAAAAAAAAGAAAAAAAAAAGAGCAATACATGGTATGAGATGAAAAATAAGGAGAAAGATATTGCAGTAATATACTATCAAATTTCAATTACGAGTCAGAGCATTCTAACAGGATCTAAGACAATTGAAAATGGATTGCATCAGTAGTTCCTCCTTTTTGGTCGTTGTCACAAGGAGGTGAGAAGACCCATCCCAGAATATATCCTGATTCCAGGTGCCTCAGATACAGGACCAAAACAGTAAGGACTTGAAAGTAACCTATCATTTCTTGAAAATCCTGGTTCCAGATCTAACCTTGCAATGTGAGCTGACCTGTCAGAGACACTCTAAGGTCTTGCAGACAGGCTGGAAATGTTCAGCCAATGTCTTAGAAATGACACCTCAATGGCATGATTCACACTAGCTCAACAAAGCTCAAGGATTTTCACTAATCAGAAAATATTGAACACCAAAAATCTGTTGCCATGCAACACCCCACCCAGTTTTTCTGACTGGAAATGTATGGAACAAACACATTTCTTTCCTCTTTGGAACACAAACTTTCACATATCCCATCTCTAATTTTAGTATGTACTCTTATTTGTAAATAGTTAATTAGGCTGCAAAGATTTCAGGATAGAGAAAACATTCGCAGTTCACACACACACACACACACAAATAATAAAAATAAAATAAAAAATCCAGACACTAGTAGAATAGAAGTAAGCAATTGTTTTAATAAAAATTGCAAAAGATATCGGAAGTGGGGGACCAGGAATTACTTACACACATGGAACAATTGGAAATCATTTACCATACTTGAGATGTTTGTGTGTTGCATAATACTGTCTCTGGTTACAAATACTGTTGTTTTTGACTGGAGGAAGAGAGGAGGAGGTAGCAATTTCTAATGCGCTCTCACTGATAGTGCTCATGCCATTTGTCTCTGTTGACTACTGCATAAACAACGATTAAAAGCAAAAGCACAATTTAGGGGTAGATTTGAGACTTCATATCCAAGGTGCCACTAAAAGCCTGGTCTGCAAGTGCCAACAAACAGAACAACACTCAGAGAAGCTACATCTACACAAAAAGGGTAATGAAGCAATAGCAGAGGAGGAGGGGATATTTTTGTACTTTTTTATTTTTTAAAGAGTCAGGCTCAGAGTTCAAAAGCTGAAACCTTGGGTGGAATTATGATCCTTAAGTGTCTGTTGGGTAATGTGGCATCAAAGCTTTGTTTGGGACCAAACAAACTGAAGCTTTAAGGAAAAAAAAAAAAAAAAGAAAAAAAAAAAAAAAGAAAAAAAAATCTGATTGTGGGTTGCATTCCTGTAATAATAAAGTCATGACTCACTGAATGACTGACAAAGTTATAAATTAGATGGTGATTTAGTGAGTTATCTCACACCTACCTTGGAATGCAGTCAGGAGGAAGAATGTTTTTAAAGGGACAAAAAAATAGTCGTTGCATGACTGGAACTAATGGGGACCTAAGACACAGTAGACATTTGTTGTAAACTCTTCTAAGTTTTGGTACACAATATCACATTCACTTAAGAGTATGTGCAGGGTAGAATGGTTCTGAATTCCCCTTATCACAGGAAAAAAAAAAAAAAAAAAAAAAAAAGAAAACTGCTCTCCATCTATAGACTAAATTTAACTGCAAGGCTAAAATGTAGTTGGATTCAAGGACACACACAAGTTTTACTATGTTGGAGAAGACTCAATCTTTAGCCAAAATAAAGTGGCGTGGCTTCAGTATGGTTATTGACAGAAATACTGAACTACTACCTTATTCAACAGAATCACAGAATGGTTTGGGTTGGAAGGAACCTTAAAGACCATCCAGTTCCAACCCCGCTGTCATGGGCAGGGACACCTTCCACAAACCAGGCTGCCCAGAGCCCCATCTAACCTGGCCTTGAACACCTCCAGGCATGGGGAATCCACAGCTCCTCTGGGCAGCCTGTTCCAGTGCCTCACCACCCTATGAGTAAAGAATTTATTCCTTATATCTAATCTAAATATCCCCTCTTTCAGTTTAAAGCCATTACTCCTTGTCCTGTCACTACAATGCCTTGACAAAAGAGTCCCTTGCCAGGTGAGGGCATGGCCCATTCCCCTGCTGGGTCACTCCAGTGTAACCCCAAGAGCAGTCCTCTATGGAGACCCAGGAACCGCAGGTGTGCAGCAGCAGGGCATGTGAGCTAAACAAGGCAAACGCAAGCAGGAAAGCTTTCTGCCCTCCTCTTCCTTCAAGCTGCTGTTGCCAAACCTAACGTGTAGTGATAAGCAGGGAAGAAAAATAAAGTGGAGGAAAGAATATTAAGAAGGGGCTTACAGGGGACAAATATTTGCACAGGACACAGTTATTATTTTAGAGGTGGCTCAACCCAGACAGACCCCTAACAGATTGTGCAGTTTCAAGGATCCTGTGCTTTCAAAGCTACTCTTCAGCATGTTAAAAATCAGTGAGATTGGGTAACAATTTCTCTAGATTCTAGCCCTGTTAACTAAACTGCAAAATAAAAATGGGCCAGCAGGAGAAATGCTGAAGAACTGAGAAGGAAGTTTCACAGCAAGATAGAAAATAAAAACCTAAAAATGCAAAGAATGGCTTATTTTTGTAGAATAAACATATTCCCTTGTGCCCATAACATATGGAGACATCAAAGAAACCTGGTGGTTCCCAATCATGTTTTGCAACAGTTTTGTGGCTTTGATTATTTATATGAGTGATTTGGCTAAATTCACCTTCCATGTTGCTCTTTTTAAGCCACTTAAGTCCCATAAGGGATGAATCTGTTTTACTCTCTAAGAGAGCAAGCATTTGACAAAAGGGGGAGCAGAGGCTACCAGTGCTGTTCCATGGTCTATAGCAATATCTGAAGCAATCGATCTCATTTACTGCACTAAAACAACCACCACCATAGGCACCAGCAGCCTGCCTCTTGTTACTTGACCTCAATAAACACACAGGGAGATGCTCTTCTTCTTCATGTTCTTGGTCTTGGCCTCTTTACTTTGGTAAGACCCTGTGTCCAAGGAAAGCTTCATGTGCATTTTTCAGCATGTAGTACTCCAGTAGTACTCATGTCTCTCTCGTGGGCTGCATGAGAGATGCATTTAACACCTGTGCTCTTTACTTAGGGAACTGGGGGACATTCAGCAACCTGGACCTCCATCACCCCTGCCCGAGGACGGTGCACCAACCACTGAACCTTCCTTCCTCTCCTCAAACTCAGTGAAACTTGAGCATTTATCTCAGAAGGCAGTCCCACAAGATTTGGTTACCAGACCTACAAGCAAAATATGAGTTTTCCGAGTACGGCTTTTTTTTCCTGAACAGTCAGCATAAAAATGGCATACTGGTGTTCAACAGATACGTTCCTGACTGAACATGCACTTCTGTCTTAGGAGTCAGGGGTTTCAGAGGGTTTTTTTAAACCCTAAAATGCAGAATAATTTTACATAGTGTGAGGTAGTTATTATTCCTGCCTGCCCATTTATTAATTTAATCTGTCCCACAGAAACCTTTAATGTTGTCTGCACTTTATATTGAATAGTCATATGTTCAACATTCTCTGTGCAGCAAAAGTAGGCACACCAGCAGTAAGCAAGGATTAACTGGTATGCCATAAATTTAGACACTAACTCACCCAGCAGCAACATATTGATGTGCTTATATCTCTAAAAATTTGATTTTATATCCTCCTTAGTAAAACTTCAGGTCTGGAATCTAGTTTCTTTATTTTCAGTGCTCCTTCTGCCAAACAAAGAGTTGAGGTAGCCTCTCCATCACTTGAGTAAGGATGCCAGTGAATCTGGGGATATTCTGAGGCTCTATAGGTAGAGCTGAAAACAGAATCCAATTCATAACTTTGTTTGCTGCATCCTAGGCTGTTGCTATGGAAATAGCAACATAATTATAAATTGCTTGCTTTCAACATGGTATCTACTTTTCACTTACACGTGCATTTATTAGTAAAATTGCAACCAGGCAAAGCCCAAGCCTTAAAATCACACTGCATGTTTGGTATAGGTAGTTACAGACTTTAACATTCCCTTGCTGGTTCAAGTGATAAATGCATCAGAGCAAGTATCTGGAATCCAGACCCTTCTAGCACTTAAAGCTATGTGTACCTGAGGCCAACTCCTTTTCAAAGGAAAAATTGGAAATTTCACTCTAGGAGTGAGACCTGAGCTGGGAATCTCCTGTAACCTGAATGCCTTCAGTGCCCCAAGTCAAACAAATGCATCTAGTATGAAAATACTGGGTATCCATCAGGGAAAGTAGGGGGAAGAGACATTATTTATCTTTCTCCCTCTGCCATCTGTACTGCTATTAAGTGCATACCAAAGTAGTTAATGCTCTGGGTCTGTTTAGATACAAAAGGCACCTCCAACCCTAAATACTGCTAATGAGCAGCACCACTCAACTGGAAAACACTGTTAAATCAACTTTCAGATGGAGACTACCATACTAGTGGAAAAGCATACACTCCACAGATTTTTTAAAACTTTTTTTTTTTTTTTTATCTCACCTTCTGCATTGCCTTTCTACACAGAAGCTTCCTTCCAGAGCCCATGCAATTTTTTGACCCCTTAAAATTCTCTTTTCCTGATTGCCATGTCTTTACATCCAAAGAAGCAGGATGGCGTGAACAAAAGGCAGTCCCATAGTCTGATCTGCTAGAAAAAATAAAAATAGCTGAGATACTCTTAAAAGTTTTTCTTATAAACCAGCAACATCGAAGATAGTGTTTTCTGTAACTTTAGTGTATAACACTACCACAGTAAAACAATTAGCAGCAGTAAATCTGAGAAAATGGTAGAGATCACTGAAGGTATGTGGGTAAAAGAGACTTTCATTAAGCAGTGCCAATTTACTGGATCATCCCCCCTGCAAGAATATGCAGGCGAGCAGCAGCTTTGAATTCAGCAGAAATCCTCCTGGTTTTCACCAGAAGCTTACACTCTGGATCCCCACACAGCTCCTCAGCTAGAGCACATCCTCATGAGGACAAGTGGGACCTGGCCTAAGCTGTGTGTGCTCATTTCAGCTAGAGACTTAATGACAGGCTTCATACACCAGGTAGTTATTCCTACCAACTGGCTATTCTCAAGTGAGATTCTCTGAATTTCTCCTGTAGGAACCTCTGTGCTTTGCTAATCAAAAAATTAGCAAATCCCAGCAAATCCCAGATGAATGCCTGTCTTTGGAGCTTCTAGAGGAGGAGACTTCAGTCTCGCTCCCAAGAAAAAAAAAAAAAAAAAAAAAAAGGTTGTTTTCAAAGGCCTTGGTTTCATTCCAGTGAAGAAGAGAAGGCATCTTGTTAATAAAGAAAAAAGAACATACTGAATATTTTAGCAATAATGGTAAGCTGATTTGTCCACTGCAAACCTATCAGCAGCACTTGGGATAAACAGCAAAACTACAGTGTTTTTTTTTGTTTATTTTTTTTGTTTACTTGTTTTACAAACAGCACTCACAGAACCCATCACAGACAAAGTAATTAGAATTTGCTATTGGGCTCTATTTTGAAATAAATACATAATACAAAAAAGATACTTGTGTGCAGCATGCCCTTGTAATAAGTCAGAAGTGTATGCAATGTTTTGCTTGGTCCAGGAAAGAGGGCACAAACTATGTTTTGATCTAATGGAAACAGCAAAGGAAAACAGTGCTTATAATAACCCCCTTGGTGACAGAGATTGCTCTGAACACGCCGGGGCTGCCGGTCAACATCACCCCCCCCCCCCCCCCCCACCTGCAACCAGGCAGCACCCAGCTCAGCATCTGCACCCCTGCAGCAGATACTCCCCATTCCCCAGGGCTCTGCAGCAGTGGCTTGATGAATGCTCCCCGCAGGACCTCCCATCCCCTGCGTCAAGAAGGCTGCAAAGGGGCTTGTGACCCTGGGCTGCAGGGAGCCCTCCAGAACCGAAGCCAGTCTTCGGAGCAGTTGTCACCCTGCCTGGTACGTGGAAGAAGCCCTAGAGCTGTGCAGCAGCTGCTGTCAGATCTGAAGGATAAGCTGACTTCTTTGTTTTTCCTTAACAGGCTTACACACAGGAACCTGTTCTTGGGTAAATAAAAAAGCCATACAAAAGAGACAGGATGATTTATTAAAAAAACACACACATATATTCCTGAAAGTGTATGTATATATTCCTGGGTATAAATACATGAGAAGTACTCAGGCATTTCAGCAGTGTGGTCCATGCAAGTACCTGTATGTGTGTAGATAGGCCACAACCCTATTTTAAATTATGAAATTTAAAATCTACCGCTACAGAACAGCAGCCTGAAACATTACACAAATGACGTGAGTTAAGGATGGAGTAACAGCCTTTACACTCAATTTCCTGGCTTTCCTTGGTTTGTGTCACACCCTTAATGTTATTTCAACATTGCATTTTGTCCTCTAAATTAAATGTACAGTAGGTGTTTTGTGTTTAATTTCCTTACTGTTTTTTTTCCCTCCTAGAGGAAAAAGAATGGAAGAGATTCATGAAAGGTTATAAAACACACATTGTGTACTGGAGAGGCTGGTGTAGCTCTTTTGGAGCCTTTTCATTCTCCTGGGAAAATATGTAATTAGGTAGTTTTTTTAACATGTGCATTATATACTGAATTACATGTATTTATACATTTCTCAAAGGTGTATTGCTTACACAATAGCCCGGAGCAACTCTTTTGGAGCCAGTTGGGTCTATCATGTAATTATGACCCATTTATAGTAAATTTTGTTGTGCCTATGTAGTAGCTTTTTATTTTTATTTAAAATTAATTTCAAGGCTTGTGAGGGGTGCTACAATGACAACCCTGGAGACTGCAGGCTTCTGTTTATTTTACAGAAAAGGAAAACACAGGTAATGAAGGTGTGGGCATCCCCAGACTAACCCTTCCAAAGTTTGCTTTATTCATGACTGCAGGAACAACTTCCCAAAGTAGAAGGCAAATGATTCAGTTGTCTTAGCAAATTGTTATGGCAGGCTTTGGGATGAGGACAGCCATCCGCCTGGAACTGGACTAATACCAAAAAAAAAATTATTTCACATAGGCTGCTAAGTATTTGCCATCTGCTAATCTGCAAATTATCTCATTTCATTTTCTTTTCTTATATAGGAGGAAAACAAAAAACAAAACAAAAAAAACACTTGCAAGCAGATTTCTGTAGGCATTTATGTGCTTTAAAACAGACATAGGCACCAAATACGATTATGAAAAAGTGTATTAGTTATATCTGTGTTCTTCCAACATACAGCTTTCTGAGTCTTTAAACATCAGAAAGAATTTAAGGGTTCTGTAGCTTTTTTTCTTGGAAAGAAATAATGTATAAACCAAATTATTTTTCTCTTAAAATCATAAACAAACACCCTCCACCCCCCAAATACAGTACAGTTAAAACATGGCTTAATGTGACACTGCCAAGATAGCATGGAGATAGCTGTAATGGAAATGCATGGATGGATAAGTCCAAGGACAATGCCTTTTTCTAAATAAGAGAAACTGCAGTCATCAAGTAGTAGTAAATTGAAAAATTAAAGACTTTTTTTTTTAACTATTAGAATTGGAAAATAAAAATGGTTGATATTAACTTCCAAATTAGTTTGACACCCCCCACTCCCCAAGTATAAGTTCACTTTGCTTGGAGGATTTTGTTTTGAATTTTAAATGTTTTGGTTATTTCAAAAGTTCTTCTTGTTTTTAAACAGTTCTCTTTTAACCAAAGTTTCAGAAACTGTTTTTCAGAATTGTTACAGTAATTCTGCTTTTCCCAAGTAAATTTTTTACATAAAAAATTTGAAAGAGACTTTTAAAATTCTCTTTCTTTTCAACTAAAACATGAGTTGAATTCAGCCCAATATGTGAAAAGGCTTAAAACCTTCCAAAACTCAGTTCTTGGGAAAATTCCTATACATAAAAAAGCTTTCATCTCAGCCTCCTAAGGAGTAGTCAAGAGCATGATATTTGCCTCCAGCTCCCTTCAGCTTAACAGGCTGTGGTGGACAGAGTGAGAAGGGAGGCTAATGATGGAGGTCAGTATGAGATTTTATTTTATTTTTTAATTCTGTCAAAGGAGTGTTTTCAGAGTACAAGTAGAAGTGACACACACCCTACCTTTCTCTCATTATAGCCCATCACTGAGGTTGCTTTTTTGTTCAGAAAAGAGTAGCACC
Source organism: Oxyura jamaicensis (assembly GCF_011077185.1). Lineage (NCBI taxonomy): Eukaryota > Metazoa > Chordata > Aves > Anseriformes > Anatidae > Oxyura > Oxyura jamaicensis. The sequence goes on from NC_048894.1 coordinate 59,209,648, forward strand.
CCACAAACACTGGGAAGGCAGGACACATTTCCTATCTTATACTAGGAGAATATTTCTCAAAAAGCAATCAAAAAGCAGGGAGAACAACTATAATTGATGCACTGCTACACAGGTACCACCATCATTTTATATATATATATATATATATTTAAAGGTTGTGTTTAGCTATGCATTTTTCCAGTTTAGCGCTCAGTACAGAAAGTACCTTTGAGCACAGAGAATACATATTTCAGTGAGTTACAGCTGACTCAAATTAAAGCTACCAAAGTACTACGTGTCAATCTGCTTTCCTGGAGGCTATTTCTGTGCCTCCTTCAGTTTTTTCTCCTCAGCTCATTTTGCAATAAAGAGGTCCAAACCAAGTTTGCATGTACGTAGTTGTTAAGATTTAGGAAAGAGACAAGCTCCTAAAATGTCACTGATAAATAGAGGAGCAAGCCTGGAAAGTTTCAGCTCAAAAGGTCAAAGATACAGAAAGGAATTACTAACAGGAAATAGCAGGTGGGAACAGAAACACAGTTAAGTATCACAGGTGATGTCATTTAGGAAGACGAATGGCACAATGGGCAGACTACCAGGCTGAAAAACAGGAGACCAGTGTCCTGGCATCATTGTGCCAGGCTTCAGGTCCCCAAACCCTCAATGTTTCAGCTCCTTTACCTGTCAAACATGCATCACACTGCTATTTTAGCTGCAGCATAGAAGGAAATTTGTAATCATGAGCATCATATTTAAAGGTTGTATGAATTTTTAGCAGCAGCAGGAAACCATTTAAAGTTATGAGAAGTCCCTTATCTCAGTACTGTCGTTTTTGAGATATTTCTGATTTCCAATCAGAGGAGCTACTTTTCCCCTTTCAGGTTACATAATTAAAAGTCCAGTTTTGCATCCGTTTCTCACAAAAGGAACCTTATTGTTAAAAAAGCCACTGAGATACAGGGCTTTGGCATGAACAGAGAGTTATACAGGCACAAGCAATGCTGGAAATTCCCCCAGACCATTAAAGGACGTTATTAACATAGCCATAGTTTAACACCAGAACTTTCAGCAGAAGGTATTTTTCAGGGCAGAAGACCACCACCAGCTGCAGAACATGTCCTTAACCCCAAACCAATGCGCCTGGTTAGGGATGTAGGAAACTACACAGCTGTGATGCCTGAGACTCTGTGGACACAGGCACCACACAGCACAGTCACTCTCATGGACCACAAAAACTATTTCTTGCCGCTGTTGCTCCTGCTGGATGGCAGTTTCAGGACTTCACTATACTGAAGGGTAGAAACCACCCAATTTCCAGTTTAAACCTATTCAGGGCCAAGTTTATGCCCACTTGTTCTTATGCAAATAATTGCTCTTGGGCTTAAATTGCTTTTTCCCCTCTCTGGCATTTAGCCTTGGATATATTTATAGTGTGCTGTCAAACCCTCTCCCAGCTCTGTTTTGCTAAACTAAACAAGCCAATCTTTTGTTGTCCCTTTCCATAAGATAGGCTTTGCAGTCTTTTAATAACCTTGCTTAGCTTTCCATACATCTTTTCTATCTTGAATTCTACTTTAACATAGTTATTAAAAAAATCTGCAATATTTTATGTAAAGTTTCCCAGTATTTTGGACAATGGTACCAGCGTCACGCCTGATATATTTTGCTTCCTCTGCAGCTTTGTTGCTCTCCAATAGTCACCATGCCACTACCTAGAATAGGGTGGACAGAGTTAATCTTGGAGCTATAGCCCTAGATGTGCAAGTAGCATGGAAAGTTGAGCACACAGTTAGGGTCTTTCCAGTCCCCTGCAGTGCAGTTTCCTAACAGGTTAGAGAGGCACTCTCTCACTCACATGTGTGCAACAAATCTCATTTTTATGGCCAGCACTGACCAAGAGACCAGAAAGTGATAGGTTCCACCAAGGTTCATCTTTTTCTCCCACACATCCATTCCCCAGCCATAACTGGCCACATCTCTGTGTCCAGGCATCTGCTTTTGTTTTGAAATGAGAGCAATGCCAAACTGTCTCCAGGTATCAGGCCTGATTCATCCACATTCACAGATTTAGACAGGAACCAGCTTGATTTACTGCCTTCTCCTGCTATTACTGCCCTCTTCATGGGGGGACCACCACCCCTGTGCTGGAGGCTGATCAGCCTTTTGCTGCTGCACTGACATTTCAAAAGCTGCGTTTGTGTCGCCTGGCCTTCCAGCATGCTTCCCTTCATCCCACAGCTGAGCTGCAGTCACCCTGTTCTGCTCGCAGCTGCTGTGTGCCAAAACAAAAACAAAAAATAACAGTCAAATAAAATAAAAATCACACAGCAGTAGGCAGCATGCTGTTTGTGTCTCCCTAACTGGCTGTGACAGCTTTGCAAAACAAGCAGAACAGCAGCAGCATGCAACACGCCGATGCAGATGCCACGTGCTACGGCAGCAGAATAAACCTGAGAGCTACAAATGATCATGCCCCTCTCTGTCCCCTGCACACCGATGCTTGAGGCGCTGCAACATTTCATCATGCTTGCAATTGTTTTATCCCCACCCTTGATGCTGCCCTGAAGCCAGGCCTGATCTGGCAATCTATTGATGCCAAAATAAGTGCCGCCACCCACATGCTACAGCTCTTAAGCATCTGATGAGCATTTAGCATGAATAAGTATCTCTTCAAGCATCCTCAATCACTAACCTTTTCAGAACATGTGTCAAGAATATGAATGCATTAAAAGGACTCTCTAGATGTGGTTTCTTACTGCCGTTTTCCATAAACGTTTGCCTTGTTCCTTGGCAAACAAGGACTCTTTGCAAGGAGCTCACTACCATAGGCACTGGGTTACAAGGTAACATCAGGACAGTTCCACCCTGTGATTTTGCAGCCTATGGTTCTGAGGAGACAGGTAAGGCTGGCAGCTAATGGTAGACCGGGGATAACATGACAAGAAGTGATAGTGAGGTGTGGCAACATAATAGTTATCAGTAATACTTGATAAAGTCACTCTAGTCCATGGCCCACTTCTCTTCTTCTCTGTTTCAGCTCACACACTTTGCTTGGACACCCATCCCAAGAGCAGTTTATACAGTGCCATTTCTGCAGCATATATACCCTGGGTTTTCCACAGATGGACACAGAGGCAGCACATTCCCCATTATCCTTGCTGTTTCTCCAGGCACAGTTTTAGGAGAAGGAGATAGAAGTCCTTCTGAAGCACCTTCACTTTCCTGAAGGAAGTAATTCTCACACTAGCCTTAAAACAAACAAAAAATATGAGACCACCAACCTGAGCTGCAATGTGCTTGCAGGCTAAAAATCCTTCCTTGTCTTCCCACTGATTTATTCTACAAGCACCCCACCTTCCTCACTCATATATACAGGTCTCTTCCTCAGAATGTAACACCTTTTCCTCCTAGATATTTAGAAAACTTTCCCACATTTTAATGGCTCAAAAACAGATTTCCACTAACTTGCTGGTATTCTCAAATTTGCAGCTCCCAATGCACAGTGAGTGGTCTGCAGAACAGGTCTTGAAAAGTAGTTTAAGTGCATAAAAGAATAATATATAAAATCAAGGCAGAACCAAAAATATCATTTGGGTCTTGGCTGCATCCTTCTTACTTTAGCACGGTTGGACTTCTTTAAAGTGTAACTTTAACTTTCAATTACAACATCCCTTTAATGTTTTACCCATGTTTCATCAAGTTGTGTAACCACATAACTCTCGTTTTTCTTCTTAGAACACATGAAACCATTACAAAAGAAATTCAAAGAGCCTGCTGCTCCTGCATCACCAAGTCACCAGTAATATATGATAAGCAGAGATCATCTTGAAGTCCAAGATTCACTCACCCATTCAAGCAGAACATTAAGCACAGCATCGCATTAGCACGAACTCTGCATTTCCACTGCACCGCAAGGTTGCCCTAGCCCCACTAATACAAGCAAACACAGCTCCTAAGACAGCAATGATTAATAGAACAGCAGCAGCAAGTTATCAATGAAAATAATGTACTGGTGGCTTTCTTAACACACACCACAGGAAGCAGAACTGTTACGGATGCATGGGACAATGAGGGCAGCTGCTCTCCTCCCCATGTTACAAGCAGTAAGTGAACACTAAAATGCTACTGTGCTTGGCACATTTTATATGCTCTTAGTAATTACATAGAACTGTTCAGACATACACTTTTCCAAATGCAATGCTTACAATTAAATTTAATGATAACAGGTTTGAAGTGAGTAAAAAGTCCATTTTAGTCCAAGTAATAACATTTTAGTCCAAGTAATAACAATTTGCTTATGGGTTCTGAGAATATGTATTCTGTTACTCAAAAAAAAAAAAAAAAAAAAGTGGTGGGCTTCATTATTTACAGTTAAAAAAAATAAAATGACAGACTTCTATGAAAATAGAGCTCAGACTTCTGAGCTAGAGATGATCTTCACTATAAGAATACCTTCCAGAAACAGTAAGCTTAACACACTCAAAGTTGAAGATTCTCCCTTTTGTATAGGGTGTTGTTTAGGGGGGGGGGGGGGGGGGGGGGGGGTATGTTTTTTAGCCTTTGGTAAATTCAGGAAAACATTAGTGAATTGATATGAACGTCTCTCTATATTTTTCCAGCGCAACTGAATTTTATTTGAAGATGCTCTCTAACTTTGTGCAGATACTTGGCAGTTATCTACAGTGAGAGTTGAAATGTTCTAGAAATGCTTAAGGAATGGATATTTCAAAGACACCTTCAGATCTGAACACTCAGCTCTCTGGCAAAGAACCTTTGAATAAATATTCACAAAAACTGGGAAACTCAACATTCCAGCATGAACCGTTTCCACAAAATCATGACAACAGATTAAAGTTCTGAGACACAAGAATTTCAAACTCATACACAGGCATCTTTCTCTTAATTCATCCTTCCTCTTAAACAAATAAAGTCTGAGATTCTCTTCCAGTCTCTATTCCAGAAACTGAAACCTTATGGAAAAGAAACTTGCAGCATGCCTACTCCTATGGCTTGAAGTGTAAATTTCCATCTGGGAGAAATAGCTATTCGCTTTTATATTTCCTTAGGGTCAATAAAAATGTAAGATTAGCCATTAATTTAAAGGCTTTGTCTTATGTGTCTGAGTGCACACCTCCATCCTTCCTTGATTAGATCAAAAAAGTAAAAGACCTACATGGAACTTCATGGCTTTTTCAGTTCTTGCTTCGCATCAAGCAAGGGGGGGGAAATAAATAAATCGAGCCCTAATTCTAAATCAACAATTGCTACTGATACTCAACCAATTTTTATGAAAATTTTGTTAGAGAAAAATATTCCTGAAGTATTTTAACATGCTTGCTGAAGCTGTTTCAGATACCTAGTTAATCTAATTCCTGAGCTTTGTTCTACCATATTTAATTCTGGACTGCCAAACTTCTTTTCAAATTTCTCACTCTATCAAATCACATTCTCCTTTTGAAAAGATAAAGGGATAAATCATGGCCTCATTACATGGATTATTTTTTTTTTTCCCAGCACTAGAGATTAATTGGTTAACCAGTATTAATGGGAGCCAAACTTCCCAGAAAATTAGAAATGTTTTCAGCCACAGCATCCACCACTCAGCTTACGGTTATCTCCACTGAGATGAGCAGACTGAATCCAGATCCCAGATATTAGGTAGATCGTATTATGGCTACTTTAATTTATGGCCAACAGCTGGGTAATGCCTCTCCTTTGAGATGATCAGGTTTTGTACAGAAAGTTTCTAAGTTGTGGTTTGTTATGATGACATCTTTTGTTTTTAAAGGACATTCTGATAAAGTAACTAAATGAGCTTAGATGATAAATACAGGCTCAGTAAAAATGGACCATGTCTTTAAAATAAGTGTACATGTCCGATAACAGTTCATAAAATAATATTATTTTTCCTTTTCTCAATAGAAAGAAATGTTAACGGGGAGCAAAGACAGGAAGGGAAGGGAGGTGCCAGGGATTCTTGGGATGTCAGATTTACTGCAATTGGGCTCAGTTCTCCAGTGTGGTTTGTTCCACAGCAGACACAAAGGGTAAATAGGCTGAATAGACTGGTAGTGGGTATGGCCGATGGTTTACAAGAAGCGTACTGAAAGAGCAGTTTAAGGTTTTGTACAATGCTCTGAATAGCCCTTCATTTTCATGCTTTTCCACACAGATAAAGAGATCGCGCTTGAGCAGCAGTGACGGATAGTTGCCATACCAATAGTTATCATACCAAATCCAATCTGTTTAGCTTCATTTAAACAAGTTACTCTGCTAAAGGTTTTGTTATCCCTTGAGCTGGAATAAGAATATCTCTTATTTATATTAGTTGTTTAACACTCTCGTGTTATGTGCTGTGTGGTGGTATAGTAAGTGCGTTCCATCCTGAAGAGCTCACAATATAAACAAAAGATACAGGGGATACTATTATTCTTGCTTCTAGTAATACAGACCCAAGTCATAGAATGATCAAAAAAGACTTCTTACAGTCACAAAGGATACCTGTAGCATGACTGATTTTTTTTTTTTTTAAATGAACTCAGACCTGTCATACCCTGCTATAGCTGTCTGCTAGCAGGCTTAGTGTCATCCTTTGAGAAACTAAAGCTGCCATTGCAGGTTCACAGATGCAGTGTTCTTACTGACTTAACAGATCTCCATCAACTCTAGCCCCAAGCTTATTCCAAGCATTAACATTATTCAAACCTCCTAGTTATTCACTAGAAGCATTTGTAACACCTTCCACTTAGCTCCTCCACAGCTAAGTATCTCCTACCCTTAAAATCTGGATGCTCATTTCCAGTCATAAGAATTGCTCTAGTATCTTAATCCAAGCTTTAGGCCATACACCTTAACTAAATCCAAAGCCTAGAGCCTTCATCAAACCCCTGTATCTGAATATTTCATGGATCAGCCTTCACAGTGCATAAACCAGAACTGCATATGGTCAATTCCCAGGGCTGTATCTGTCATTGAAGGCCACCTGAGAAGGGAGGCATTGACTCGGGTCACATAGGAGAACAGAGACCATCACGCTTGGTCCAGTGTCTCCTACCAGGCTCCTCCAAGCTCCTCTTGCTGCTACGTGGCCAGTGACCTGTCTCAGGGAGCAGCAGCAGGTCTACACTACAGGAAGACGAGGAACAGCTCTAGCACCTGCACAGAAAAGCCCTGTGCTCAGCAACTAGTACTTGGAAGGAACATAGGAGAGAAGAATTATACATTTTCCTTTCTTTTAAGGAATATCAGTGTGTATTCCTTCAACCATGAACCCAGTGTAGCAACCCAAATGTAGTAACATGAGATGACACACAGCTAAACTCAGCATAAAGTTGTTACTATATACAGGAGAAGGGGAAAAGCATCCATTAGGATGGCTGACAGCCTCAGCAATACAAACCCTTTAAGCAAACTCAGAGCCTCAGTAGTGGGTTTGAAGAATGCCACAAACACCACATGAACATTAATTAAGCAAAAGGTAAAGCCATAAACATTTTAACAGTAACCACAGCACTCTGGGAGGCCTGGTTTCCCACTGTGGTTGGCTCTGACGTGGCAGTTCCCTCAGGACCTCCTTTCTGTCACACTGCTGCTTGAAGGCCATGATGACCTGAATGACCATACTTTTCCAGAATATTCTCAACATGTTTCAGTGGGCACTGTGGAAATACAGATGTGCGTGCCACTTCCATGTGCCATTAAATCTGGGATATAAAGTAACTAAGTACAGCTTTTCAGCACTCCAGCTTTTCAGCGCTCTAAGTACCAGAGAGTCATTCAGTGAAAGTAGGTGTACATTCAACTGCTCTGGGCCTTCACTGTAGGCGTGGGTAATGTCACAGTCCTTAAAACTAAGCTCAGTTCCATAAAGTTCTACTGCAGACAGAATTTACTTGATGGAAGAGTAAACTGACTGTATGTTCTATTACAGTCAGTTAAACATCTTAAAACAAACAAACAAACAAACAAACAACAACAAAAAAACTATTACATATGTACTTCTTACAAAAAGAAGAAAAAATGAACTAGAAAAAAATATTTTAAAAATATATTAAAGGATCATTACACCACACTGTTTAAGAGCAGGACTGACATAAGTGCTAGCACAAAACATCAACAACACAGAGCATAAATCTTTTGAGTCCGGAAAAGACTCTCTTGGTAGTTTTGATATTTTTTCCTACAAAGCAACAATGTAATCTTCAAGCAAACAGAATGAGTGAAGGAATGATTAACTGAGGGCCAGGCTTATTTTTCACTAATGTAAATGTATTCACCTCCTGGAACAATCAGGAAGTTATTTCTTTCCATGGTCTTCCTGTTATTTTACCTTCTGGAAGGGGAATTATTTGAAATGGTATCTTTGCATACATATGTGCACTTGTACTCACACACATGCATGTAAAATGTGTTTAGACTTGTAGTACCATCATCCATCCATCTCTGTGAACTGAAGTGATGTATGGAGACAACATTCATTTCTGTTTTTGTTGTTTAGTTGGTTTTTAATAGTATGTAGGGTAATATTTGCTGACTTTAAGGAATGGCACAAGGCTATTCTCTGGGATGGTGAGGGGAGAAAGGACAAAGAACAAACCCAAAGGAGAACAAGCTTGTAAAAATCTGAAAGACTTCACCCTGCCAAAAAACACTCCACTAACACAAGCCTCAATATCAGCATGCACGTATTTGCTGAGGTATGCTCTATTGTTTTAGCAGGTCCTTAAACCCCAAGTAAGCTGCCATCTTCGTATCTCAGGCTCTAGGACTTCTCCTAGTAAGGACCTGGACTGCCTTCTTCTGATTATGGGAGAATATGAAGCATGGGAAATCTCAAAGCAGTGGGCAGAAAAGCCTTCACAAAGAAACAGAGACAGATCTTTATATAGGCCCAAATTGAGCCAGGTATGTAAACATTTGTACAGCTATAAGCTGAAGGAGCACTCCCATTGTAATCAAGAAGATCTCTTAAACACGCTTACCGTGAGGATTGTGCTTACATACCTGGCATAAACGGAGACAGAACCAGCCACCATGGGGCCTCCCTACAGGGAGGTTTATGGTGCGCATGGACAGTAAGCAACGGGGCTGCATTTCCAAGAGTGGCTGATAATTCTGGATGGCCAATTAAGGTAAAGCTGATATTTAGAGAATCTAAAATAAACATCTAAGAAACTTAAAAAATATATGTATATGTGTGTATTTAAATATTTATATATAAATAAAATCATGCTATAAGCTTCAGGATGGCAACTCACAACTTCTGAGGCTCCTGAAGCTAACAGCATCTGCTGTTACAAACCAGGATGTAAATGTCAAATACCAATGTTTCTTAAGTGCTACTTAATTAAAACAGAACAAAAACAGCATTCGCGTATGAGTTCAGTCATTCAAGAGATTTGTATGTATTCACAGCAAGAACCTAACCTACTCTTCATGGAATCCGGCAGCTTTAGGCACTCTAAGTTTTCACTTAATGACTCTTTATTTGTAAAAGTACCACATTTCTGCATGCGGACCAAAAGCTGTCATTATCTCTATAGCCCTGGTAAGTCAGGTCTCTACTGTTTAAAGTATACCCCATACCTTACTGATATTCTGTAGCCCAGAGCATCATAGTGCATAAGTGACTTGTCCTACAAGACAGGCCTTTGCTGTCAACAACATCCCACCAAGGGCACTAATGTCAGAAGAAGAAACCACAAACCAAGTAGATACTCTGCATACTTCAGTGAAAGAAATATACATAGTAGTTAAATACAGTTTAGCATGACACAGATTCTAGTCCCAAACCAACAGCTGTGAGTTACAGCTATCTGTGCAACAGGAGCAGAACTTTGACCAGAGTGTTTTACTGATGCTTATGCTATATAAAAGAAATAGCTGATACATAACATACTGTAAAAAATATTGAATTAAATTAGCAGACATATGGAATCCACTTGTGTGAGTAAAAACTGAGAGTTAATTATTAATATACTGTAATACAATTAACAGTTTAAATGTCAACCTGAAATCCAGAATTTTCAGGTCAGAAGGAATTTACTACCAATCTTGAAGAACAAAATTAATTACATGCACTAAACCATTTTATGACATTATTTGACAATAAGAAAGAAAAAAATATGTATCAAATCTCATAATCCATGAATCAATAGCAATTTTCTAAAGAAAAACATGGTGAAAAAAAAATACTATGTTTAGGAGTGGGTTAAAAAACAACAACACTCTTGCTTTCCCCATAAGGGATTAAACTTTGCTTTAACGAATTTCTTTGCATCATCAGAATCCACACATAGTTTTATTTTCTTCAAGCACTTGCTGCTTTTCTTCTTCATAAAGGAACTGTTCCACATGCATTAAGTCTTTTCAATAAACTCTTTCCTGATCTTTCTTTGCAGCCCCCCTATTTATTTCAACATGGAGAATTTTTTTCTGTCTCCATAACTCTTGCCAAAATCCATTCTTTATCTTAAGCAGGTAAAGAATGTGTTTAAGGTACAGCACCTATCTTGTTCTTCTAAAAACATCGTTTTCTGAAGGCTAACAGATGCATCAGAAAGAATAACAAGAAACTGAACTTTCAGGAAGGTTTTCAAAGTTTGATCACTTCATTAAATTACCATTAGCTCCCTTGCAACCAGCCAGACAATACTCTGTTGCTTTTTCCAAACAAAACTTCCAGCACCTACACTGAACTCTGAAGAGTCATGGTTAAACTCCGTTAGGTTATATGGCTGCATCTCTTTGGATATTTTCTCCGAGAACAATGGTATCCCATGTTTTCACTAGTTACCAGGGATCTGTTTTTGAAGCAGAAATGTATACTAATATGAGAGATGTGATAGCTTCACCAAAGTATTACCATTACACCAGTGTTGTCCGGCTCATGAGTACGGGTATTTTTCTAATTGTGGCAGCAGAGCAGGCAGGATTTTGGGGGAGACCAGAGTTCATGGTTATGCTGCATTTAGGACTAAAAATGGTTTTAACAAAGATGTCCCTGGCTACTTTCCATAAGGAGGTTAAGTCTATGTTCTTTAAAGATTGCTAGGAAGCTGTACTAGAAGACAGGAAGTTCCTGCCTAATGGTTAGTGCTGCTGTGATGTGTACCCTACACATTGGAAAGCAGAAAAACACTCACTGGAGTGATCAGCTTGAAAATATACACTTGGCTAAGTTCTGCAATGTCTCTGCTTTGATTTAGCAAGAGTTAAAGAAGTTAAAGGATTAGAGAAAACAAATGTCCTGTTATTTCAGAAAAGCTAATTCCTGGAACGACTGCTGCCAGGGGGACACAGCAACAAAGCAAACAAAACGGGAGAGATTCAGGGTAATTTTTCCTATCAAGTTGGCATACACCCTGGAGATTGTTCAGCAGTTCTCCAGGATCAGAAAAAGAAAGTCAGCTGTGGGAATGTAGTGTTGCCATTGCAAGCATCAGCAACCTTGTAAACACCCAGTAAACAGACTCCAAAGTGAGCAAAAATATGAACTCAGGCTGCGTTCCAAGCTGGTGTGAACTGGTGTAATCCCACCTACTGAAAGTCAAGCTGCTTGGTTTCCTCTCTCCTACTGATATCATGTTCCTAGGTACCCCTAGGTACCCCTGGACCTTTCAGGCTACAGTTCAGCACTGAGAAGTATTGCAATGTGACTGTGTACAGAGACTCAGCAAGAATCTCCCCTTCAGACCTGGGGGCAGAAGCCTTCCCTTGCTACAGCAGGCCAATGCTTTTCTCTTTTTTGACTTTATTATGGAAGAGCTGAGATAGAGCACCCTCAAACTGCCCCAGTAGCACTGTTCCACCACACTTGAAGCACTGGAAGGAGTGCACTTGCTCCTTTTCAACAATAAAAAGGTGGCAAAGGAAGATCAGTTAACCACGCAGGATTTCCCTAGGCCCCACCAGGCAGAGTTGAACTCCAGCACAGAAACTGAACAGTTAAACTGCATTCCTCTCTGAGTAACCATTAAAAGAAGAGCCCATGTCTTTAGCCAATTGAAAATCCACTATTCTGCAAAATTAAATTAAAGTAGCTGGAACAGAGCTTTTTAAAGCAGTTTACATTGGAGAGATCACAAGAACAATAATCACAAAACATGCTTTCTGTGAACCTTCCAAATTATCACATTTCCTCTTTTGACAACAACAGAAATAATTCATAAAAAATAAATGAATAAATAAATAGCCTGAAAACTAAGGGATAAGTGCAAGGCAGTTTTAAGGGTTAAGGGTTTCTTCTGAAAGAGGAAAAAAGCAAAAAAGCAAAAGGTTAAAAAAAAAAAAAAAGTATTTTGAGTGTAGCCCAAATTCATAGTGATAGAAGAAGTCAAATACTTTCTTGGTGACAAAGTTCAAAAACACAACAAGAAAGAGCCAGCTTTCTCAGAATTTATAGCTAATGAACAAAATACTAGTTATTCATATAATTGTAACATCCAAGCAAAATCAGTACTTCGTTATGCTGGTTAAACACACAAGAACAGGAGGTCCTTGCCTAAGGAGATTACAAGCTAACTGGATAAAACAGAGAGCAGGAAGGGAAAAAGCAATCACCAGCAACCCTCAATGGAGCACTTCAGCAGTGAGCTCAGGGGATACCCTTCAGTGTCCTACCTCAGGGAGCAAACCGCCTGCCATAAGTTTCTGATCATTTGTTTCAGGTGAGACATATCACTGCATCCTGCTATTTTCACACTTATATTCCCCAGCTTGGAAGGACAAGGTATAAGTATAGCCACAGACTTGTAGCACTACTAATTTTCTAGTAGTTTTGCTGGCTTTCTTTAACAAAGGCAGGCTATCTGTCAAACTCAGGAGTAAAATAAATCTAAGAGCAGTTAATGCTAGCTGCTCGCAGATTTGGCATAATAGAGTGGTTCAAATCACGTGGCTAGCAGCTAGCAGGAGCTGCCCTGCTGCATAGTTTAGCCCCCCCCCTCAGCTTTCCCCCATCCCTATATAGCTTTACAAGGCATCTCAGCTGCATTGGACTGAATTTCAGGACACCTTTGCTTTCAAAGAAACATAAATAAGGACCAAAACACCTTTGGTGTCTCCTATTATCCCATAAGGCCTCCCTCCTTCATCTGGTCCTTCAAATCATCGCTCCCCAACCCTTCACACCCTGAGCCCTCCCTGCAAACCTTCCTTTTTCCTTTACCAGGCATAAGCTCCGTGGGTCCAACTGCCCCCCAGCTTACCATGCTGAGGGGCACAGGGGTCCATGCCCCCAACAATGCCACTCTCAGCCTTCCTTGCAGGAGAAGGCAGAACACTGCTGCATCTCAGGGGCAGCCCTGATACCCTCTCACCTCTGCCTTAATGCTCTCTTTTGGGGTTGGTCTTAAAGGAGTCAAGCCACTGCTGGGATATCCACGTCTCTGCTGCTCCTCTGCACTAGACACCCATGAGCATCAGCAGCATAGTAAGGAAATGCAAAAGGAGATATTTTTCTAATAAATCTAAATATAATATTTAAATAAGTATCTCTTGAGCCCAAATGATCTTTCACATACTTTCAGTTTCTTCCTATCTTTAAACGGGAAAACATAAGTTTTTGGTGTGGCAGGTTAAAAGGTGAGTTACTGACATTAATGTTTGAAAAACAGCCCAAGTTCCTGATTTTTCTTCCTTTAGAAACTGATGCATTTCACACTGACTTGCATGGAAACTAAACTAGATTATTTAAACTGACATGGCTTGACATGGCCATGTAGGTCATTTTATTTCTCTTCATTTTTCGCTTTGAGAGCAGATTGCAAAATTGGATATTAGCTGAAATCAAAAGGAATCCTGTTTTTTTAATGGGTGGAGATGACTTCAGTAACTAAGGAGCAAGACTCAAATGAAGGCCTTAGCCAGGCTTGGGCTGTTTCAGATTTCTTCTATATTTGAGCATGCGAGCTTTCAGTCCACTTTTTGTTGGTATTTCTACTTCTTGAGTTCAAATATTTCAGTATTTCCTGGAATGCAAATGAGCATTACAAATATAATCAGATTGAAATTCACTTTCAAAACATTTTGTCGTTACTGATTCAGATCTACTTTTAAGCATAGGCCAAATTCCACACTCAGCTGTGTCCGGAAAGTTCAGTGGGTTCCATGCGCACACCTTGAAAGCAGAAACAAACCATCTGAAATTAATGAGATAAGTGTGGGTCCCATCTTTATATCTGGAAAAGGTGAAGTGAAAAGTTCAAAACCAAAAACTATTTATAAAAGACTATTAATTAAATGCTGAGCCAGAATGTATCAAAGACAAAGGAAGTAATTCCATGTGCTCCACTTGGCACTGAACCAGGCCCTTAGTTTGAAATTTTGCAGGGTGAGGAACATAGAAAAGAACATAGTATTACCTTATGATTTTCAAAAGGCAAAGTCTGTTGTCCACTCCTCTAGGGAAGTTTTTGAAGCAAGTGATCAGAGCACACAACTCTAGATCAGGGTCCAGATCACATGGGATTGCCTAGCTCATTTGAGTGTATTTTCTAAGATTTGGATAGCTTTTGTTTGCAGCCAGTTCTTCCTGAGTTCCACTGTGCCCTAGTGGCAGAGGTAGCTTTGCTTAACGCTCCACCCACGTCTGTCCTTCCCCATGTGATTTCAACTTTCTGCTTAGTAAACACTATGCACACATCAATGAGTAAATCACTGATTTCAGTATTGCTACTGAAATCAATCCTTTGGCTAGCCCAGGTTACTGCTGGTGATGTCAGTCTTTCCATGGCAGTGATCATTCTGTCATGGCATTAATTAAATTATCATTCTTATAGAATATCATTCTTATAGATTAAGCTACTGGAAGGATCATCCACAGTGACATATATGACAGATTTTTCTCAGTATCTGAAGACCTGTCACCCCATGTTTCATTTGTGCCTTTCTCTTTATGTTTCCCTCTTCTCTTCTCTCCTCTTCTCTTCTCTTTTCTCTTCTCTTCTCAGTTGTTTTCTTTTTCTCTTTTTCCTTGCCCTTTCTCTCTCTCTCTTTCTTTCTTTCTTTCCCACCTTAGACATAAAAATGTTTTTTTTTTGTTTTGTTTGTTTGTTTGTTTGTTTGTTTGTTTGTTTTTGTTTGTTTGTTTGTTTGTTTTTTTGTTTTTTTTTTTTGTTTTTTTTTTCCCTAATGCTGTCAGTAGTCCTTACTGGGACTATACATTGAAGCTAATCTCCCTAACCTTAAAGACACTATTCCAGTCAGAAAATTAGATTAACTTCCTGAACTTTTTTGCAGCCATTGCCAGAAAGGCCGAACTCTAAAAGTTTGTGATCTGAGTTTTATATGTAAGCAATCACTAGGTACAAAGATACTATCTGTTTATACCAAAATGATCTGTGGAGGTCTTTCACAAGCCCTTTGGGGAGGCTTCACTGTGCTTCAGTAATGGGAGATTGGGAAACTGCGGTTTTCATATTGGTTTTACGGGAAAAATAGAATGTCCTCACTTTGCAAAACAATTTAACTTCTCTGCTATGCTGCAACACATGCATTCTAAAATCAACACAATGGCTCTGCAAGACAGACAATGCATTCCATCTGTCTAAACAGAGATGGCCTCCACTATCAGGTCAGCTCACAATCTCTAGCTTGTCCTTCTGATTGGAACATACCATACAACATATGGACAGCTTAAAAGAAGGGAATGGGACTTGGCCAGCATCAAACAAAAAGTCTGTGGCATGCAGATTTTCTGATAGCCCTTGGTTAGACCAGCAACCACTGGACCTGTCTTGTATATGGATAAATCCTTAAAAGCTATGGCAGCCCACAGAGCTAAGATAGATCCACTATTTCAAAACCTTCTCTGCTATCAATCTTTACCCCATCTTAAGAGTTGGACTTCTGGCTCCTTCTCCAATAAAGATTTTGAAGAACTGCCTTTAATTTTACTGGTAGGAAGAAGTGGGGAATGCACTTGACAAGTCCAATTAAGATAGCTTTTAGTCACACAATGCTTATTTTCTTTACACTGCAAATTTTCACATCCAACTTATTGAAATGCATGGCGCAAAACATGAAAGAGCACCTATTTCAATATATCACACAAAATCAGCTGGATCTCAGCATTCTGTTGATGATTGAATGCCCAGGTAGTACTGTAAACAGTGATATTTAAAAAATACCACTAGCAAAATCATCAGCAGTATTCATTTCCAACAGCTTCCTAAAAAAAAAAAAAAAAAAAAAAAAAAAAAACTGAAAAACTGAACTCCCTAAAACTGAGAGAACAGAGCTGGACAAATTCCAGGCATGCAAGGAAGCTAGTAATGACCTGAATTTTGCTCCACAGACACACATATTCATAAGAAATGTCACCAGCTCCATCAACTTTATCACAAATCTTGCTATTGCTTATTTTCCTTTTAAAATCTCATCTAGATATATAGTTCTATCATACTATTTTAGAACTCTCTTATTAATTTTTAAATGGCTCCTGATTCTTTTAGGGTCTGATTCTGGATATTTGAGTAATTAAGGTTGGCAATAGCCCACACTTCCCACAATAAGCTACTCACAAAAATGGTTAGGATTTCTCCTCTCTTCAAAAAACAGTTCATTAAATGAGTCTTCTGTTGATATTACATACTGGCATTGCTAATAGTATCATCACTAATGTAATTATATATCAGATAAAGCCTCACGGGGCATTGACTTAAGAAATACATAAGTATCATATATTATAATTTAAAGTGAAAATGAAATGACAAGAGAGGAAGAACAACTTTAACTCTACCAAAGAAACAAAACCAACAAGAAAATAATGATTTAAGTTTTCTCAGTTGGGAGCATAGAAAAATATGAAAGCTTTTCCCACAGGGACTTAAAGAAATAAGGGTTTGTGTACCTGCAATGTCTCTGATTATTCTAAAACATCTCCAGAGAGGAAATATGTTAATAGGTTGTCTATAAGCAAATGACACAATCTGGCATATTCAAAAATATGAGAAATTCATGATGTTGACTTAGGTTTAGATTTAAAGCCCACTGAAACTGATGACTGTTCCCCTTCATTCCTTCAAAGGGCAATAGATTAGGCTTTTAATTATGTAATGTTTATGGCATAAAATAGATCTGTAAAGTTTTCTAATAGTTTTTGTGTTTTGGGATAATCAATTGCTTGGTACAGTGTGTTGGAAACCAGGAATGCACTAGAAAGCAGATGTGTGCCCTAAAACTCTGCAAATGCAGTTGTAAATGCAAAGGAGATAGGACAGGCATGGAATTCAGAGAGAATCCAAAAAAGGCAAGACACATAAAATCACACAAAATGGATCAGCAGGTAGGAGACAATCTTCAAAAGCATTAAAAAGGCAAATTTGTTAATGAACTAACATTTCCTACACAATTAACATTAGGGGTTCACACATTTCACTAGGTCCAAGACAGTTAATTCTGGTTTGCAATCAGGATCTGCTGCCATTCTATATGGTCATGTAAGTTCTTGCCAGGTGTGCTGCTGTTACAACTAGCATCTTTCTGCAGAGGTACGGGTAGACTTGGGCTGTACACAAGAGCTTTAGATAATTCATCAGCCTTACTTAACACTGCACAAAAACTGGAGGTCTGTGTCAACACAGATGTAACTGATTATAAGTCTCAACCAACGTTTGCTCTTTGATCATGGCTGTTCTTAAAGTCCCTTCTCTATCTCAAGCTGTTCCCCATAAAATATGCCCCTTAGAGCACAGAAAATTCATTGAAGTGGATACATTACACTCCACAGGCAGGATCTCATAGGAGTACAGGCAGTTAGATGATGGGTTTTGTTTCTCTATACTTGAATTCAGAAAAATGGTGTCCTGGTGACTAATGTATAGTTTTGTAGTGTGACTGTTTCATGATTCCGTTTTCCTCTGGCTAGGCTGCATTTCCCATTAAGTGGCCTGGTATACTCTCATGAAAAACTTGTGATACATCACAGGAGTCCTGTGACCACCTGGCCTGAAGATGAAAGGGAGCATGAGATACTCGAATTGTCACTTACAGGAAGCTCCACAGTGGCATTGCTGAGTAAGTATTTTCACCTTTTAGCTAAAACCTTCACTCCTGGCTTTGGGAGATGGTTTTGATGAAAGAAAAAAAAAAAAAAAAAAAAAAGAGAGAGAGAAATGTCACTTTGTCACAAGACATCTGGTTTAGTCAGAATTTCAATCCTCTAGGAGAAGAGAGTGTCAGTGGAAAATGTATACACTACCGTGCATTTTTATATGAAAACTTTTAATGTGGAATTTTAGCTTCTGCTAAAATGGATCTGCAAGAGATGAGAGCTACATATGTATTCCTTTACCAGGTTACGCATCTTCAAATTTCTTCCTGTACTTTAAAGCTCTTTTGGACAGTTTGGAGTAGTAATTACATTGACAAATTGTGAAATAGCTGAAGAACAGAAGCAATTTCAGTGAAGTGGGTTCCTCCTCAGCCTGTTTTCCTGAGTATCTTTTAAAAAAGCAGTGTGACACTGCTCATCAAGTTAGTCCATCATGAGAGCCTTTTAAGGAAGGTAGTTTAGCATACACTTTACATTATGATATTTAAGAATTTCTTATTAGCTAGGGACTAATTGGTACTTACTAATTCACTTTTATCTGTAACACTGGAGAACAGAAAAAAATAAAAGTTACCAACTTGTCCCCACCTCAACCCTTGCTTGCCCCCCCTTCAATGCTTGATGGAGCCCGTGCCAAAAAAAGAGATCTTGTTGCAAAAGTTACATGGGTCCTTGGCATATGTGAACCCAGGCATTTTTCTCATACATCTGATCCAAATTCCAGTCACAACAGAAACACACAGTAATTGAATTGATTGGTTGTCAGCTATAAAAAGGTGACTATATCACTGTTTATCAGTGTATGTATTTTTATCACATTGTCCAGTATCATGCAGCCCTCTGTGTGGGGAGGTTACTTGATCCTGCAGGAACTGCTCTGAGGTTGATTTATTATTATTATTATTATTATTATTATTATTATTACTATTTATTTATTTATTTATTTTGCCAGCTAATAGCGTTTAGCATTTCACCAGGCTACATTAAACTCAATGTACAAGCAGTTAAGAAAAGTACTGTATCTGGCACTGTTTAATGTCACTGACATGAAACGTAAGCAGCTGTGCCAGCATTCCTGAACTCTGAAAGGACTTTTCCCTTCCTCTGTCTTTTGACAATTAAACACTTTTTAATACATTTTGGAGAAATAAATAACTTTTAATACACTGCTATAATGTTATGAAAGTTGAAGGATTAACTATGTCTTGTCATTTAGATATTTGAAGAAATTGTGACCATTTTAATCATAGAGATTCATAGCTCCTTTTTATCTCCTTGTTCACCAGGCTGAGGAGTTACAGTCCACCATGAATGGCAGTGCTGCATGTTGATTTAATGAAAATGCCTTCCCCAGTATTGAGTATACATGTACATGCACTAAAAGAGTTATTCTGACTGCTACGTTAGCCTTAGCACATTGTCACTAGACATCTTCAGATTGAGCTTTAATCTTTCAAGAAGCGAGGCCAAAACCGATTAAGATCAATACGCATCCAGAGAATCTATTCCATCGAAGTTAAACAAAATGACCTGTATATTTTGTATATAAGTCAGGAATGGGGATATTTTCCTTCTCTACTTCTTTATGTATATATATATAAAAGGAAATAAAAAATATTTTTTTTTTCTGTTCACTTTTGCTGATTTTATAAATATGAGAAGAAAAGAAGCATTTGCCTGCATGCACAATCAGGGGAGCTCTATCAATAGATCAGTCTTCACATGAATATGGCTACACTCGCCTTTGCACATAGGCTGGATAGCTGACAAGGCTTCTGCTGGTAACTTGTTCCTCTTGGCCACTAATCAAAAAAGACTTACTTTTGAACATCACCTGTAGGGTACCCACTGCAGGCAACCATGCAAGGACTTCTCATGCTGTCAGGCAACCATACGGGGACTTCCCAAGTGCATGGGAAGATCCTGGAGAAGAGATACCAGGAACAAGATCTGCTTAGGAGTGAGAAAAATCTGTCACTATCCATTTGCCTGTTGTTTGATTGAATTCTCTTTTGATGCACTAAAATATCCTTGAGGTAGATCCTCAGACTATATGACTACACAAAACTGTCCTGACTTCACCATCTTTTCAGTCTTCTGGGTGATTTATACCTGGTGAAGATTCATACTATCTTTCATGTGAAAAGAAAGGAAGACAATTATTTGAGATAACCTCAGGATATTTTTTTTATAGTCAAGTAAAAGCGATACAAGGACAATGGGGTCCTCCAAGGGCCACAGGCCAGAGTCAGAATTGATGCGAAAATGAAAATCTTCCTTTCAAATAGTTGTTAAAGGATCCTGGCAAACAGTTATAGGTGGGTTCAGTTTTGAACTAGACAACAGATTGACAAGTGTCCTTTTTTAGTATTATTTTTTTTTCAATACAGTGATGTGTAAATCAAGTCAAATTAAAGCCAATCCCACTCACACCATGGCAGCAGCAGATTCCTTTCCAATTTAAGTACAGAGAAAAATAAATAAATAAATAAATAAATAAAATTCATTCCAAGAGAGCTGTGCGTCCTCATTCCTAACTATATCCCTCCATTGAAACTGGAGGGATCTTAGCTCTAAAGGTCTAAATCCCATGTGATGATTTATGTCTAGTTTTGCAGGACAAAAGAAAGCCACTTTGAAATAAAAGATTGTCAAAACGTATCTAACAATTGAACTCTAGGACACATAGTCCTGAAGATTCCTGGGAAAAGTACAGTAAAATGTATAAATACTTTTTCTGTATTTATTCATTAATTTTTAAAGGAAAATTGTACTATATTAGTAACAATAATAATATTATCAAAATAATTATTTACTGTGTCCACCAATTATCCGAAATTAAAAGGCCAAACCTTGTGGAAGGGCAAAACTTCACCATCAGATCTTGGAAGGTTACAGGACTTCTTGGGCTACCAGATACCCACCATCTTCTAACTTAAAGAAGACTTAGCAACAGTCTCTGTTTTAGTGTATGACTTAATCAAACACAGAAAAGGTAAAATGGTATCTGGATCACTCCTATTGCAGTAAGTACTAGAAGTTAGACAATATAATGTCTCTAATTATCCCCTTAGGCATTTGATTGTCAACATACCAGAGAGGAAAACACTAAGAAGAAAATAAAAAAGAGAAACACTGCATGTGAACTCTGCAAGAAATACATTACAAAGTTAACAGACAAATATTCAGCTGATTTAAACCAGCATTGTTACGTTAAAGTCAAAGAAGCTCTGCCAATATAATGTAGCTAAGGATGTGGTGATTAGCTATTTCCATTGCTTGGAAAAGCACAGGGAAAAAAAAAAAAAAAAAAAAAAAAAAAAACACCCCCCCCCGGGGGGGGGGGATTTTTTTTTTAGAAATCCTTAAAAAAAAAACTAAGCAATATTTTAATATACCTTATGTATGCAGCTCTTAGAAATGGGAATAAAAGGACCATTAAAAAGTAAAACTATCAAATTTGTTTGTAAATGTTATCTGCAAGTACTAAATAGTTTTCATTAATAAACAAAGTTCATTTTAATACCAGATTATCCATTTACGTGAAGCTGAACTGAAAATTCTGCTTTTCTCATTAAAAAAGGGATGTTCCCCTTAGATTAAAGGGAAGGTAGACTATATGAAAACCTCTTCCAATCCAGTTTCAATTCTTCCCCCATGTCTCTCTATTCTCAATTCAGACTTATTTCTATATTTATTTAAGAAGTCACTCTTCCAGGATTTCATGATGTCTTTAACACATGGACAGAGCATGGAGTTCGGTGCCAGGAATGCAGTGCAAGTCAAAAAATAAAAATAAAAATAAAAAAATTAAAACAAAACAAAACAAACCCCAAACACAAAAACACACAGAAAACAAGCAAACAAATGGACCAAAACACACTGGGCTTCAAAAATGAGCAACCACCGCATAGGGTTCTACTTCAATTTCATAATGTAATAACCTCTTTTCATACAGGAGTTATGAATTTCAGATATAGTGCAGAGTATGTTGCTTGTTAGAGTGAAAACAAAGTGACAAGCTAGTTATAATGTCACCACTTTCTGATACTTTGGGAAAAATACAGACATGATTTGTTAAGCATCAATTTGAGTTAGTTTTATTTAGTTCTAGAAATAGAAAGGCTTTGCCTCTCTCCTGGGGTGCATACAACAAAGGTTAAGCCCTTCCCATACACAGTTTACATTAGCTGTAAATTATATGCTGGGATAGAGGAGCATGGCATTTCTTCTGTGAGTGAAGTACTGCCAAATTGGTTTGTTCAGGGGAAAGGGGTCTTTTCCTTACTATTTTTCATGGATCAAATTCTTTCACCTTCTCACAATATGTGGTGTCTTACTCTTACGAGCAACCCTTCTACAGGATATGATGTTACTAACTTTGAGGTAGGTTTGTCAACTCTGACCATGTTTTAATCATGGGGATGGGACCAAGTAAAAAGCTTTGCAGAGATTTGTATTTTAACTATATTTTCTTCAGAGTGAAAGGCATTTTGATTGGGAATTAGAGTCAGAGATAAAGATCAGTACCTACCCACAGAACCAGATTAAAAACCTGGGCAAGTTCTGGTATTTGACACTCAGCATGTGGTTTTGTGTGGATCAATGTTTAACTAACAGCACCCAGGGCATTCTTGAATAAAATTACAAAAGACTATTCAATCATAGTTCATCTCTCAACCGGTCTTGGAATAGGCTCGTTTCACAACTGAACAACTCTGCCAATTCCAGCTTATTTCTGCTAACATGCTGGGATTGTCATGACCATACAATATAATATAAAGACATACCAGTAATTGGTAATACCAGAGAACAGAAGTGAGTTTTGCAATGGTTACTCTACCCTTGATTTAAAATAGAGATGAACAAAGAGTTCATAACCGATGATTCTGTTCAAAATCATTCAGATCAACCACCAATTTGTACATGGCTGATTTTCTACTAAAGTAACTGTGCAAGCCAACTTTATTCAAATGAAGAGTTTAGTACACAGATTTCTAAGCTTCTGCTTCTTTTCACTAACATGATTTCTTTCTGGGGACAAACATTTAGGCAATTACTGTAATTATGATAAGAACTCCATTTCCCATACGACGTACTGAAAATGAGTAGCCACAGAGGACCATATAATTACATTTACCCCTACCCCCCAAGAAAATCTTTCAGTCAGACAGTATGAGATTGTTTATTTGATACATCAGTGTTAAAATCATACAAACACACATGGAATAAAATTAGGAATTAAATTATGTCTTCTCTTTGAGTCCCATTAGGGGAGCTGAAGGAAGCAAAGAGAGGACAAAGTTATGTGAACTCAGTGTGAAGGAATGTAGCTAATGTTCCTTATCTGACCTCATGCTGAGCCACAACACCAGTGTCGAGCAGTTCTTCTATGGCATCATCCTCATACCCCAGCATGCCCTTCAGTATCTCCACCGTATGCTGTCCAACAAGCGGAGGTGGTTTGGGATGCGACATAGCAAATTCACTGTATCTGACACCTGGTCCTGTAAAAAAAAAAAAAAAAGGAGGGAGGAGGGAAATTATTTACCGTCTATATTAATATTGAAGTGTCTATATTAGTTTTTTAAAAAAGTATCTCATTTTCACAAGTCTTATCACAGAGTTTATTTATCACAGAAATGTTATATTCTAGAATTATATACTAAAAAAATTTCCTGCCGACAATAAAGTATTAATAAGCCAGTTTTACGTAGTACAGCCAAATGCAGAATTGCTGCATACTTGCCCAACTTTAAGAAAGTCTTCCCATTGTTCCCAGTGGTATGTATATCTGGTATTCTGAGTCATACTAAATCTCAGATCTACTACTCCCTGCTTGCTGAACAACATATGCCCAACCCACAAAATGAGATGTGCTGCAGAAATCCCCACACTCTGTATACAACAGGAGGCAGCACAACCATAAGAAGCCAAAGAAGAGTCATATTAAGGCATTGTTACTACTGCCACAGCGGCATAAGATTATGGGCAGCACCATTTCTTGTCAGTAACAGCTCAAACACGTCTGCAGAATTCTCCATTATCCTGCAGTGATGAAGGACTAACATCATGCACAGAAATGACATTCCCCAGCTTGTTTTATGTCTTCTATCAAAAATGTAGGTAGCATAAGAAAGTCAACCACGGTTTGTTTACTCTGGCAAGAATCATTTCAAAGGTGGAAACTGCTCAGGGAAGCTGGCAATTATATGATGAATTATGTCTACTGCAGATAGTCAGGTTTTACTTTTTAGCAATCCTCTGTAGTGAACCCAACAGAGTTTTCAGTGTAGTTCCTTGCAGACAAGTAGCTATATCATTACCATCAGTCTCAGAAGAGAGAACAGGCCACAGATTTGCTCCAGAATCAAAACTGAGATACACATTCACTGTATGCATAGAAAGACTAACTGTTTTATAGAGAAGTGGGGGATAATAATTTCCAGAGTTGTCACTTGAAAACTTTCCTTTAATAAAATATGCAACAACCTCTGATGCTTTGGTCAATGGACAAAATGATTCCTTTATTCTTAATTACAGCCTTTATTATATCATCATAAATTTTTTACAGAAAAAGTTATACGTAGCTATGTCTTTCTGCATGCCACTACAGCTTTACTTAGAAATGCAAATAAATATGTAAGAATAGTGTTTGACTTAGTTCCAAAGGAACGATAGACTATCACAAGGCAAGGAAAACAAATCACAAGAAGTCATCCTATAAGAGCATGAGTAAGGAAGCTGACTACTTGAGTTACTACTTATTTGAGCAGAATTGATGAAAAAGGTCATGCCAAACTATTCCATTTTTGCTGCAGTCTTCATTAAACGGATTACCAGTGATAAAATGTTTAACATAGTAAAGGTATTTACCTCAAAACGAGCAAGAATACACTCATGGGTACTTAGAAAGTTTTTTTTTTTTTCCAAGCTGATTAGGTGTGTTCCTAATGAGTATGCTCCTGGCAGAGGTGAGGTACTGTTCCAGTGCTTAAAAAGGAAACGAGGGGGAATCGGGAAATTACAGACCAAATCATTTAACTTGAAGGAACATTAAATATTGGAAGCAATAATCACACTGTACTCAGGAGATGAGGAACAGCAAGCATGTATCTATTAAGAAAAAATAATGTTCACTCAATCTCATTTCTGTCTATCAGGAGAAGCACTGAAGGTGAGATACATCACATCTAACTTTAGAAGCAAATAGTCTAGAGATAGATTTTTAGTTGCTTTGATATTTAGTTGACTCCCTTTTGAGTGATTGCAGACAAGAAGACACACTTAGAGTGCAGTTGATCTCAGACACAGGTAAATACCTAAACCTGGTCAGATGAATTGTGATCACTTACATTTTTCCATAAAACAGAGGACATAGAATTATCTTAGAAGCAGACCTCTACCATCCAAACATCCAAAATCACGTGAGATGACCCCCTCCCCCCCCCAGGCCACCAGGATATTAGATCAATATTTGAGTTTCAGAAAGACAGCTCTGCTGTCTTCCATAAATTCACTAAAGAAACATGGTCTAGGTAAATCCAAAGCCAGGTGGAGTCCTGAGTGGGAATCATATTCAGAGAATAGCTACCTAGGGTCTTCTAAAAGGGGAGGATGTTTCAAGTGAGCTCCACACGAATCTGTTCAGGATGAAGCATTCATCAGTACTTTTTTAGTGGGTAAGCTGATGAAACTCATATTGTACTCGCTCAGGTTTCAGAGGTGTTCAAGCTAAAACTGACTGAAAAAGCTTTTACAATGACTGGGCTAAACTGGAGAAAAAAAAAAAAAAAAGATAAAACAGGTGAAATTTAATAATGCCAAGGGGAAGGAGCTGCATTTATTAATATAAATACAGGGCAGAGGACAAACAGCAAGGTAGGAAGTGCTGGGGTTACTCCAGATCACAAAATGAACATGAGTCAACAACACCATGTTGTTGCGAAAAAGGCAAGCGTCATACAGGGATGTACAAACAAAAGAGAAGCCTGCGGGACACATGAAATAATCTTTTTGTTCTAGTTAGGTCACAGCTGGCAGGTCACAGCTGGAGTAATGGCTGGTGGGGGCCCCCCGCTGCACAACCTTGTGGAGCACCTGAAGAGATTCTACAGGACAGCAACCAAAGCGATCAGAGAAAACACGAAAGGCTGAACAAAGTGGTCATGGGCCTGAAGAGAAAGCCAGGAAAATAACACCGTCTTCAAAACTGTTTTCAAAAGATGAAAAGTTGACTCAAGTTGGGAAAAAAAAAAAAAAAAAAAAAAAAAAAAAAAAGTTGGCTACTTGAAAGTAAACTTAAATCATGGTACAGGTAGTGAGGTAGTGAAACACTAAAACAGGTCATATGAGGAGGCTGCAGGCTTCCTACCAATTAGGGCCTTAGGAACAAGAATTGCTTTGGTATAGCTGAACCTATATCTGATCCTTGGGGCTTGCTGAAGGATTAGGTGATCTCACATAATACCTTTCCCCCACTAATATTCATGAAGGCTAAGAAAGGGCTCACATCAGGGGTAATTTTTCTGTTAACTTATTCCCCTAATTCTACTCAGTTTGAATATACTAAATTAAATTTTGAGAGGAATTCTTATGTGAGAGATCAGTAAATTTTAAAGGTATAGGTGACATCACTAAACAATTTGTATTATCTCCTCTTCCTAGCACTGCCTGAGGGCTGTACTGGCCCTAGTGCAAACCACAGGAATGATGTATCTGTGCCAACTGAAATGCTTATGAAGACAATTTCAGAGTTAAAATGCCCCTTAGAGATTTATTGGTCTAAAATTTCAAAGTAGCCATAAAAGTATTAGGCAATTTCTATTAAGAAATATAATACATAGATATAAAGATTCTTATTTCAGGTGTCTGCATCTAAGACCACATATATGTTCTCTTTATACAGAGAAATCATCAGACTCTAACAGGAACTAATTTAGCAGATATACAAGGTTTTCATTTGCTTGTGCAATTTTTTGCTAGTGTAAGAATTGTCTATCTCAACCCCAGGAGTTGAAATGATATCAAAAGACATAGAATAAAACCTCTAATGAAAAGAAAATAAAATAGACATTAAGTGTACAACAGGCATAGAATGCTTCACACTTCACAAATAAATTAATCTTACAAACTAGAGCATGCTAGAAATTTGCGCAGCAATTATAAAACCAGTGTCTTTCATGAGCCTTTATTGTTTGTTGCATCATTCATCATGCTACTTTTCACTTTGATAGAGTTATAAAGTTATCTACATTCACTCAAAGGAGCTACTTGCTAATGATCCATCATTAACGATTCTCTGTTCTTTCCTTGTGTAACTTCTACTTGGCTTCTGTGTCAATTAGGAGGGTGCAAAGCTTGCCAGTCAGGCTTCAGCAATCCCACGCTCCTACTGAACAACGCTCCCGGAGAGCAACCAGCAGAATGCTATCCAAATGCTAATTAAACACAACTGCCTTATGAGGAAACCATCCCTTGAGGCAAAGAGAGGTGAACTGCTTTAATTAAGGTCAGAAGCATTTGCATGTGGGTGAGTTACAGGGAGCTTTGCAGATGAAAACAGGCCTTTGCTGGGACAGAAGCAGTTACTGGTTGGAGGAGGTCACCTGCACATCCCGACTGTAAGCAGGGCACTATATTCAATTTACCCCTGAAGTTAAAAGGACAGATATAGCCACCTGAAGAAAGCCACAAAGGAATGAGTAGTAGGTGAGATTTGACTTTGTCCTGTTAAATTAAAAGGAGCCTTCTTCTCTTTTTAACTGTTGCCAGTAAAGCAAAAAGTTACTTCTTTTACCACATTTAAATTCTAGGCTGATTTCTTATTATAATCATTTTGACTTTTGCACATTGCTAAAATACATGCTGTGCATAACATACGATGTTCAAGGATTAATAGTGCAACAAGAAATCAAAATTTTTGTGCCTATCTGCTACAGCATTGCTAGACATCAAGCAGAGCTATTAAGTAGAGACTTATTAAACACATTAAAGCAAAAGATAAAGGGAAATAAAACCACTGAAACAGGTCCAGAGGAAGGGCCCAACAATAACGAAATGCATTTGAACATACACCCTAACCATGGCATACTTTGGAATGTGTCACTGGATGTTTCTGAGATTCAGGGCTGCAGAAGCAAAGTTAGTTCTACTATTCAGTAGTCAAAATTGAATTAGAATATTAAAGGATCAACGCACAGCATATAAAAGTGGATAAAGGTAATAAATTTTGCTTTGTCCTGCCAAATAGCAATCCTGCAGCACTGTGCAAGAGTCACCAGATAACACCTTCTCTGCAGCACAGGTTAAAGCATATTGAAGTAATCTAATTCTCAAATTATGTTGAGGGAATTAGGCCCAGGGACAGCCAAGCTCAGGAAAAAGATCGTATTTGTTACGATTCAGATGGGACAAGGAAAAAGAAAGGGGAAGTTTGAACTAATGTACGTACATATCACCTACGTTTACAAGAAAGAGTAATGAGAAACCTATCACCCCTCGTTAGCTAGCTCTACCCCAGCTCACAGTGTAGTCTATATACATCTATGAATAACACAAAAACAAACCAAGAACTTGTACCTCTTCCAAATAACATGGTGTTGCTACATAACAGTTTTGCAATTCCAATGAAATATCATTAACAGTCAAGAGAGATGGCCCAGAACCAAGTAATTTGCACCCAGATCCCACATACACTAGAGTTCAAGTGTTTGGGGCATTCAATCAGCTAGTTATGAAACCAGCCAAAGAAGAGGATCAGCAGGAAACAAGAAGTAACTTTTAAGGCACTGAAAAGGAAAACAATACAGAATATGTCTGAAAAATGGCCTTAATGGCTCACATGAAGGACACTCGGGAGTTAGAAGTGATGTGTTCAGGGATATGTTACCAGGAGTAGACCTGGGAGACTTCATTTTGAATGTCTGGTCTCTTCCCTTTTGTCCCAGCCATGACTTCTGTTAATTCATCATTCATGGCTGAGAAGTGGATGAGGTGGCTGAGCATACAGTACAGCCCAGCCTGGCTACACTGCCTTTACACTGAGCTTCTTTCCCTTGATAAAACACAAAGTAAAAGTACACACAGGCAAAAAAAAAAAAAAAAAAAAAAAAAAAAAAAGCATCATCAAAAATTGATGCTAGTACAAGTAGTGCACACAGACTTCAGGAAATCTCCAGAACAAATTATTTGCTCCAGCTTAACTGGGGAACTACAATGGTTTTTCTTGCTACAGTTTGAAACTGTACAGTTTGAAACTTGCTACAGTTTGAAACTGTCTTTCATGACAGTTTGGGAGCTTGGAGGGCTTCTTAGGAATCTTTTTAATCACTGGAAAAATCCTTTCCTTTTGCATTACATTAGAGCTGGTGATTTACCCTTTAAGAACAACTCATAATAGATTTGGAAAAAATAAATTAAGAGAATAATATTTAAAAATTCACTCTGTCTTTCACTGCAGGTTCCACTTCCTCCCCCACTTAAAGCACAGCCACATAGAGTATTCATTTGGCACTCAACACAGCTGAGAGGGTGGAAAACTTTGGCAGGATGAGTAGGAATGAGTAACTGAGGGAAGAGGGAATGGACAAACCTTTTCAGATGGCAATAAAAAAGGTAAATCTTGTGTTAGGTGCCATACAAACACAGATGTAAATATGTTAGTAAATAGTAGTAGTAAATAGTAAAATCAGTAGTGCAGTGTAAGTAATATCAATACTAAACATATCTATAAGCCATTTGTTTCCCTTTTCTCATCTGGCAAATGTTGACTACCATGGGAGAGCTATAAGAATTATCACAATTATTAACGACACAAGAGTCAAGAATATAAAAGCTGAATCACTGTGAGAGGAAGGAATTGACAGGCAGAGCACAAAAAAAGAAAAAAAAAAAAAAAAAGGTTTATTTGTGATAATCATAGATGGGTATCTAAGAATCAATCACTTTTAAACCCGGACTTAGACATTCAGGACATCCATTACAGAAAAGCATTTTATGTATTTCCTATCAACTAACATCCTGGATATACTCAGTGTAAAAATACCACTCAGCATTTATATACACTTTACATTTTTAAAGTGTCACCATACTAACTATATCTAATTAATCTTGCATGACTGCTGGGGTAAAAGCAATCATTTATTAGTCACTCTGCTTGCATATTTGATAGCAATCCTGACTAACTGCATCATTCAACACAATTTTGAGAGAGAAC
This sequence comes from Oxyura jamaicensis, assembly GCF_011077185.1. Lineage (NCBI taxonomy): Eukaryota > Metazoa > Chordata > Aves > Anseriformes > Anatidae > Oxyura > Oxyura jamaicensis. Next base: position 59,239,899 of record NC_048894.1, read on the forward strand.
TCTTGGCACATAAGAGCTTTAAGAACCTCGCAGTAAGGTAGTGTCTACTGCTTCCCGTATGTATCACCTCACAACACTGAAAATCTGGCCTTTTTGTACAGCCTCACACAGTTCCTTTCCTTAATGAAACCCCCAAAGACCTAAAGAGAAGACTCAAAGAAAGGCAGGACGGAAGACAACAAGTAAGAATACTCAGAGGTAGCAATTTTAAAGAACTGTAAAATCCCTAGGTAATAAACCATAGCTTCATTTCCTAAGGGAACATGTTCACATGTCTGTGCTGTCTTTCTAATCACCTGTTTGTCTGCCTTGCCTTACCCGCTGCTCCACCCCTAACTTTTGAGCCTGTCAATCTGGACAACAGTGTAAAAATGCTAAGGAAAATTAAGTTCTTACCAGTTTTGCAAAAATTGGCGACTGCTGAAGGACATACACCCAAACTACTGCCTTGATGACATTGTATAAATAATTAAATAAATAAAAGGAAGAACTCAGGTATTATATACACCCTGTTTGGTTGCAAATGGCTTACTAATAAGTACAGTCACAACTATGTAAGAGTCACAGCACATACTGTGGAGATACAGCATAAAGGACATGAGAAAAAGTCAGGTCATAAGTACACATAAGGTTTATAAAGGGGAGAAGTCTGAAGGAAAAGAATATTCAATTCCACTGTACATTGAAAACTTCTTCTAGACATGTTTCCTACAGCACTGTGGGAGGTGTATTCAGGCTGTGCAAGCCCAAGCTAAGGACACTAGAGACTTCTAGTTTAACATAAATTAGTCTTGCTGGAAAGAGCTGAATAAGTAGAGGGCAAAAACTGGGAGAAGCTTTACAAAATTTTAATAGGAAAAACCTACAAAGGCAAGCCTAAACTAATGAAAATCCAAGATAAAAATGTAATTTTTCTCCCGTTATAATCTAGCCAATACAAAACTTGATGTATAATCCCACCACAGGATGCAGGTTAACCACAGGATGTGTACCTAATGCAGAAATTGTGGGGTGAGGCTGAAAGGCTTGTGCTATTCAGGAGGTCAGACTATGTGACCATAATGGTTATTTCTGGGCATAAAATACATGGAATTCTGAAACGCCCATAAGCACAACTGTTTCCACAGAACAGAACTGGGTTTAAGATGGACCTGAGCTTCCTCTGATACTTGAGAGGTCAAGTGATACATTGTTTCACTAAGACATTAATGCCTTAATCAATTTCTCTTAAAGAGAGCAATCAGTGAGAAGTGTGTTACAAGGATAGAACAAAAAAATCAAAATGCCACCTGAAATGAGTCTCTTGAAAGGACAGAGAACTGCTTAGTTGCAACATGCTCACATGATCCTAGAAGCTGAATCATGTCCCCAGCTGTGCAGGCAGGCAAGAAGCTCCTCAGGGACCTCCTACTGAGCCTGGTGAAAACTATTTCCAAGTCCCATGCCTTGTGGTTAGTGTGACTCTGCATGTTGGAATAAGACACATCAGCCAACCCAGAAAGTGTCTGCACCTCCTCAGTACACCAATCTGTCCTTTCCTGTGTCCTGTCTCCAGCTATAGGTTAGATTCTTTGGCTCTTTGGAGACCCCAAAGGTAATCTTCCTGGCCAGCTGTGCATCATCAGAGTAGGAGGAGATTAACTTCTCCTTGCAGATGAGCTCTTCTTTAGGCAGCCAGCTGAAGCCTGCATACCTGAAGCTGATTCTAGTCTCATAATTCTGGGATGCAAGACAATCCACGCTGAAGAACATACACACTGTGAACCTAAGGCTGGATATATCTTTATATATCTCTTTTATCTATTTATATATCTCTTTAATATATATCTCTTTTATCCTTTACTTGCTAAAGCTGCCCTTTTTTGGGGTAGGAGTCTTTAAGTTTTTCCCAAAACAACTGGTAAAAATAACATAAAATTAAAAACCTTCTCTTAACATAAATTTGAAAGAATTTTCAAAACATTCTCTTAAGTAACTTTTGCCAATGCACTTATTATGCTCAAACACATCGAAAATGCTCACATCACAAGTCTGATCTTCCAGCTCCTAGGGATTATTTTTCTATGTCCTGTCCTCAAAGCCTAGTTGTTTCTGCACCATTTTGAAAGCATGGACATCAGAATGGGGTACAGTTTATTGCACGGAAAAACAAAAAACAAAAACAAAAACAACAACAACAAAAAACATTTTTCTGTATCTCTCTAAAGCTCTTTTAAGTAGAGCTTGAAATGGGAAGTGATGTTAACATGATTATTTGTGATGATACCAATGATTTTTCTTTAAGCCTCTTTTTAAAATCTGAGGTCTATCTGGCATTCCGGTCTGACGGTATTAAAACCCACTGTAACAGCTGCTTTGGCAGAGACAGTTGGTAGCCTGGTAAAGAGTGAACTGGGTGGTAAACGGCTCATGACAGAAGCAGTGTATTACAGAGCTTTGCTTTAGTTCCCAGACTCAGCACAACCCATCTGTATATTAGTACATGATTTATTAATTAATTTAGGATGATTAATGTCTTAAAGCATCTATTTTAGCCTGTTAAGAAAAAGAAATTGAGAAACAAAAACCTTCTACATTCTACCTTTCTACCTGTAACAGAACTATTTGCAATCATTTCTAAACACTTTACATTCTAAATGCTTTACATTTACATTTCTAAACATTTTACATTGACTACTTTTTCTTTAACAATCCCTTCTTTTGGTCAAAGGATTAAGTCTCAAAAGGGGTGTACTGTTATAAAAAAATAAAAAAAACAATAAAAAACAATAAAAAATAAAAAAATAACAGATATTCAGTTAGATGTCAAATCATGTTTCTGTCATATGTTGCATGCTTATTGCCATGCGTGTTTATTCTACACATCTTCAGACTGTTCTTCTGTGGCTACAATACACAGGCCTATAAACCTTCACATTTGGAAAATTCGACAGTCTGATGATATTTTCTTGCCTGGTTAGTGACCCACACCAAGTAAGTATCTGCTGAGTGAGTATTAAAATAATGGAAAAAGTCATCAGCTGCAGCACAGCCAAGGAAATTCTGGTGGTTGAAATTCTTCAGAGCAAATGACAACTAGGTAACTCTATGTTTGAGCACCATGGAAATATTTGGAACTTGATTCTTGAGCAAGGCATCTGTGATTAAGTAGGGCTGAGTACTTTGCACAGCCTGATCACTCTTCCAAAAGCTCTCCCACTCCACCCTCCATTTACTTCTGTTGTCCCCTGTGCTGCAGAATGAGGCCAGTTCCACTGCATAGGGACTCTCTCTGGCAAAGGAAGATGGGAAGGGATTTGATACTTTGTTTTGGATTACTTGAAGAACTGCAAATTACATTTTTAGCTCTTTTTGGGTAAGGTGCCCAGACTCCTAGAGGCATAGGCTACTAAAAATGCTGGCGGAGTTTTGAAAAGCACTGTGCAATCTGGGGACAACTCTTTCTGAGTATCATACTTGAGACATCTTTACAGGGGCCCCGTTTCCAGAAAAAGCTGAGGGCATCTGAAAATCTTTCTCTTTTAGGATGTCTCAGTTTGACTGTGCAAAGACATCTGGTATTCAAAATAGACAAGAAGAGCAAATATCCTTTCATTTAGCAGGGGAAAGTAAAACTCTAGATATATAACTCTTTCTAGCCCTTCTATTCTCCTATTTCCTATTGAAAAGCAATCATCAGGTTAATAAGTATTGCAAAGGGAAATTGGGCTTTGGGAGTCAGCTAGAGAGAGAGCATACTGAAGATTACTGTTTTTTTTTTGTTTGTTTGTTTGTTTGTTTTTGTTTTTGTTTTTGTTTTTTTTTTTTTTCCACAGATTTGTAAGTGACAATTTGATCAATACTGTCTCTGTGTGAAGAACTGGGAACAGCTTTTTGGCTTTCCATTGTCTCCTGCCAATCCCTGACATGTGATATTCAGCTCATCGACTTGCAAATATCAAAGCAGTATGGGACACAAGAAACAGCCGTTTCAAACCAAGCAGCCTTCAGTCTAGTTTTTGGTTCTGTGGGGATGCCAATGTGAGCATGTGTATGTTAGTTAAGTATAGGCTGGTTCTGTATCTGAGTTCTTGTGGTTTCTAACATTTGCCAGCCTCTACTCTGTCAGAAGAGATTTCAGTGTTGTGTTCTACCCTACAACGGTCAAAAGAGTCAGAAATCATCTCTGCTCACCCACAAAGACTAGAGTAGGATTAAGAAACAGAAATTTAAGTCAGACACACCCATGAAGAGGAATGAGGCACAAGGTTAGGAAGCCATCCAAAGCTCACTTGCCTATCCCCTTACTAAACTAAACTTAAAAGATTTTTTTTTTTTTTTCTCAAGAAGACAGCTAAAAAGCTGGGAAACAAAAATTAAAATCATATTGAAACCAGCCATGCCTAAGCAATAGCCCATTTTAAATGTGCACAAATCAGTTTCATTAAAATATTTCCCCATTCTCTCTTTTTCCACCTCCTAATATTTTTGCTGTTTTCTTTAGCTCCCCTTTAAACTCCAAAGCAAAATGCTTTTACTGACATGCTTTGTAATTTTGGAGTCCTAATCTTAAGCAGCAGGTGCTTAGTTTTAATGGAATTTTTCCATCTCTGAATGTCTGGGAGCATCAGTAGCACCTCCCTCCTACACAGCCCCTCACCTTTGATCCTTTGCCATTTGCACTTGTGGGTTTTCATTTACTGTATTCTTCTTCTTTCTACAATCTGCTTTTTCACTGCAAAGCCTTCAATCTCTCCTCTCCTTTCTTTTACCTCATATGATTGGAAAGTGCTGTCTCCTAAAAATTCTTATAAAATATGAAGGGCCTGGCTGTCCCTTTCTTCATTTTCAGCAACACTGTGTCTATTTTACACTGTACTGGCAATTTAAAATGGCCTTAGAATGGTTGTAAATATTTGCAGCACAAGAACAATTATATTTTAATTGCCAGAGGTCCCAGGGCTTATCCACACAAAAACTGGAACCAAAATAACAGTTGGTTTTACTTCACACAATTACTTATTTTGGAGCAACTCTGTGTGTGGGCACTTTTGTTCCATACTAACAGTTTTTGTTTCCATTTAATTTTAGCTTTTCGGGTAATCTGATTTTACTTAATTTTCTCTTATAATTTCCCATTTTGAGTAAACATAAATGATTTTGTACAGATTTAATCTCAAGTAAAATCCAAGGAAAAAGCATCTGTACTCAGTTTACACTGATATATCTAAAAGTTTGGATTAAAAGTAGCTGTGTAAATTCCTGTTTGCATGTAGAAAGAATGGGATTCACATCCTAATGTTAGAATTAGAGATGCTGTAATGAGTGAGTACCTGCCCTGCCTTGGTGCTGGTAGATTTCTCCTGAACACCATATGATTTAACAAAGTTTAATCATCTGGTGTTTCCTATACCCAGGAATCTTATATCCCTAGTTTGTGTTTCAGTTAGTCTTCAAAGCATATTTGTATTTGGCTGTTACAGAATAGCTTCTTAACTCATTTGCCTCTCTATTGCTTATTGTATGCACATCAGAATAGAGTTATTACTCAAAAAGCAATGACTTGTTGCAGAAGTGACCGCATATTTATTCCCTAATAACTCAACAGAAATTTGAATGAAAATTCTGCCTTCTAAAATATGAACCTGCATTGTGCTGCAGTAAATCACAAAGGCTCACATAGTTTTTTAATAACTAAATTTTAATTGAATTTTCCATTCTTAACAAGATAACCCAATTCCAGAAAGTCATATCAGCCACTTCCTTAATCCACAAAGCTCAGAGGCTATCTTCTGCACTGACAGCATGCAAAAATGTTTAAGACTAACACAAATACCTTTCATAGATTATTCTGATTCTCAGGCTGATTTCTAAGCCAGCTGTTCTCTGCCTGATTCAATGTGCAGATTTCATTTTAAAACACAGAATATTCCCTGGTTACCTGCCATTTAACTAGATCTTACAGGTGTAGGGCATGTTTGTAATCCTTGTTCATCTATTTGCAGGAAAGAAAAAATCATAAAATAAAATACTTTGTCTAGCTTTCCTGTATTCTAATGCTTTCCCCCCAACTTTCAGATACTATATCAACTGAAGAATGCCAGGAATTACTTCATGCTTTATGTATGTACCTGTTAGAGATTATATTCATTAATTTCAAAGCCAGCTGCTGTTTTTGCTTAAAGTAATCCTTGATGGTACACTCTTTTATGACATAAATCTTTTAACAAGAACTGCTTGCTATGATATAGAAACATTTAGATTTACCCTAATTATAGATCTACTACTCTTCTGTTCTTTTTCACATAAGTAGGATAACTAGCATAATGCTCCTCCTTGGACTTACTCTCTATAGCAACTTCGACACACAACACCATATACCAAAAAAAAAAAAAAAAAAAAAAAAAACGGTCAGAAGAAACAAATAAACAACTAGTAGAATATTTAGAATTAGTAAGATCAACCATAGAACAGACTGCAGGAGCTGAGAATCTAAACAGAGGCATTTGGCTACTTGCTCTGTCACCAAACAACCCTGTGATCACAGGAAAATCAGGTTCCTTTGCCATATCCCTCTATTTCCCCTACAGTTTTTTTGGTCTTGCCTATTTAAATTATAAAATTTGAGGGACTGGAGTTGCCTCTTACTATTTGTTTGTCTAGTGTCTGACACAATGGGCCCCACTTTGTATTGGAATGAAATACAAATAATAATTTTCTGATATCCTGACTCCCAAAGCTGCTTCAGCAAAGTATGAACCACTGTCCCAAGTTATATCTGATAAATTGTGCATTACTCTGTTGTGGGAGAGATTTCTTTCTAATCCTAAATCCATCTGTCTTGCTGTGCTCCAAGTGATAGTTTCTGGGCAGAGAGCATACTAATTGCAGGATTAAACTCTTAGCTAACTCTTGGGTGGAAACTGTTTCCCATAATGTGGTAGAAAACACATGTTGGTTTCTGTCTGCAGATCCTTGAACATCATAGCCCTGATCCTGACTACGAAATTTAGGTTCTCTATTGAAGCATGTCTCTGCAGTATAATTTAATTAAAATTAAATAATAACTAGCTATCAAAATGTATTATTGAGATTTTGGTGGCTCCAGAACTGCTTAGCCTGGTTTAGTTGCTCTTTGAAAGGCAGACACTATTGTGCTGAATGTAATGAATTGAGCACCTCCTCCAAATAAGTAGGGCACAAACTTAGAGATGAAAAATGAACAGTAATTTTGGTTTACTGTCATAGGATCATTTTAATTTTACAAACACACAGAAATTTGAAACATTTTAAGCACATCTGAAGTACATCTTTATGTATGACATTTCATTGTAATATATATCATTTATGTGGACGTGCACACTGAGGTGAATGGCTGCCATTACTGATGTGACACAGACTCTACTGGCAAGCTGCAAGAAAAAGCTAGCCTCCAAAATCTTTTCTTCCCATGGGTACATAAGGGGGCACATACCAGATTGCCAGTCACAAACATTGAAATCTTTCAGAAATTATTCTGCTTTTATCTTATCTTCTAAGGGCTCTATAGTTAAAAGCCATCTTGCTAACAAAACACTAAACTTTCCATAATATTAAATGCAAATGTTGAAAACAACCTCATATTTCAAGAAGAGCTACATTATTAGGCAAAGGTACTTGTTTTAAGTTGTGTTTTAAGGTTGTGTTAATGGTTGTACTGCAATCAAGAGACATTACTGGCACTAGCACCCAACCAAGAGCCCTGTACTATATTTTGAAATATTTGAACCAAATCCCCATGCCAGAAAGCGTTAGTAAACCTAAGAGCAAAATTAGCTGGGTGAAGGGATTGAATGGAGCAGGGTGAGATATGCAGAGGGCTGGAGCAATAGGTAATTTTTAAGTTCAGGATTTCCAAAAAACAGATATGTGTTTGTGAAAACACAGTTCTAAAACAGAGGATAAAGCTCAGCTGGGATAAGCACTTCCCATCATTAACTTCTGTTCCTACCACCTTCTGACTCTTATCTGCCCTCATGTTACAGTGGCCTAACCAATGTATTATCACAGTAAGACTTAAGCTGTATCCACATTTATCCTATTGGCACTACTCTTTGTTCTCCTTTGCCATTTAACCACATCTTGGCAAACATTCACCCTTCCATACAGATTATCAAAGTCAATATAAAGACAGAAAAACACCCATAAAAGTTCACTACACTAGACCTCCCTCTGGCAAAGGCCAAATGTAGATGTTTTTGGAGGAGGGCAAGAATAGGGCAAGAACATGCAATATTTTCCCCTGATACTTTCCTAGCCTCTAACAACTCACCATCTAGCTCCACTATCCCACCCTCCTCTAATGCATACTCCTCTGCTCTTCCCAATTCTCTCCCTAGTCTCCCATTAACCAACGCCTACTCTAACATCCTGAGGATAATCACCACAAGCAACTTAATACACCATGAGATAATATATCCAATGTAACTCAATTACTCATCAACCTTCAGTGCTCTTGTTCCCAAAGCCCACAACTCACCACGGCACTTGCCATTGAACCCTAAACCTTATTTTTCCTCTCTCCTTCTCCCACTCCTTCTCCAAAACTTTCTACTGACCTTAAGTATTGAATACTGTGAATGCTTCATATTCTTCACTGTTCACATTTTTCCTTCATTAATCCATGTACTCCCTCATCTATTTCTCACAGACGCTGACCAGTTGCACATTGTACATTGAAAGTAATATTTGAGAAACAGAGAAAAATGAAGCAACACTTCTGACTAAATAGACTATATTTGCTGAATTCTTCCTCTGGATTTGTTAGATCTCTGTAGCTGGGATTTATCCTTAATGACAAGCCAAGTAACCCCACTTCGCAGCATGCACTACAACCAACATATTTTAAGCAGGTGTGGGAAAATTCAGCAAAGCACTAATGACTCCTAAAAGTGCTAGCAGAACCTGAATTCATAGTGAAAGATGTAATGCCAATTCAACACACAAAGTGATTTTTTGTAATTTCTGTGTCTGGCTTATCCAGTCTTACTAGAGGCTGACCACAAAAAAAAAAAAAAAAAAAAAAAAAAAAAAAAAAGTAGAAACAGATTCAGATAACAAAATCAAATAGGGTGGGAAAATGGGTCTGCTTTAATACAGAGTATCTCTGTATTAATATCTCTGATATCATTTATTTAATTTTGCATTATTTAGAACTCTCTGTGGAAATACTCTGTTTAGGTAGATGCAACATTAGTCTTAGGGTACCACAGCCTTCTGCATTAGATATGAGAAACAAGATTCCTCATTAAAGAAATCCAACGTCTGTTTTTCTGGGTGACTCAGAGGAAAGATACAACCTTGCCATCTTTACTCATTCTCCTAGGTGAACCAACAGAAGCAGACTCTCTACATAAAATATCTATATACTCAGCTTGTTAAGTATAGCACTATGACAAGTTAATCCAGGTCAGCATATGCCCCATCTCTTTTTCCAACCAGCTTTGACTAATAATGTGACTAGAGAGAAATAGGGACATAGTTTTCACAAATGACTGAGTTGGAGCTCAGTCTGACTTTGCTTTTGGATGTGAGATGACTGTTGTAGTCCTAATTTGAAGAAAGTACACTCTCTGAAATTCAGACTTTAATGCAGCTTCAGTTGTGTAATCAAAAGTAGCCCTAACCATTTATCATCTTTGAAAAGTTCATCTTAATTAGTATTTTTGTGCTGTAGCTGTCCTCTCTCGTAAAGCCTTCTGAATCCTTTTAAAGATGTTATAGAATGTCGGCCTTAAATATATTAAAATAATTATGTCCTGCTTGGTTCATAGACAAAACATAGACAAATAACACACGTCTGCTTTATACGGTGTGATTTCTGCAACATGTGGAAACTGCTGTAGAAGTCACTGGCAAATGGCAGCATGTGAATAATCCTTACATCTGTGTACAAGCAAACCCACAAGTTTCACAGAAGCTGTTCACATTGGATGTTCTTAGAGTGAGAAATACTGAAAAGAAAATCACGTTGTTTCTGATTAGTTTTAATTAAAGTATTGGTTGATCTCCTTATTCCCATTCATACTAAGGTATATTTTACAACTTGAAAAGATTTTAATAGGATTCAGATCTTGTTTTTAAATTAAGCTCTGGCTCTCCCTATCCATCACATTTAATTAACAGGCCATAAATATTGCCACTTTCAAGTAAAAGACTTAGGACCAGATTCAACAGACATTTAGTCATGTAAGCACAGTGTAAAATCAATGTAAAGTTAGGAAAATAAAGAGTATTTAGGAATATAGGTATTTTCAATCTGCCTATTCCTCCAGATATTTTGGACACTTCAGAAATAATGTCGCTTTTGGAGAGGCCATAAACTGACAGCATGGGCAAAGTAAGCCACTGGTCACTTTAAATCCTTTGGTTTGATATTTCTAAATAAAATTCAGAATAAAAATACTCAAGTACTGTGCTATTTTCCTTAAAGCTAGCATCAGGTTAACTATGTCATCTCAGTGAGAAACTGTAGTTATAGAAAAGCTCTTAAAAAATGAGTGAAAAGAAGGGGGAAATAAGAGAATGACTGTGAATGTGAGAAAATAAAGGAAGAAAACACTATTAATGTTTTAATAGAACTGCTTATGTTCATCCACATCTAAATACCAATCCAATTACATCACAATTAATACCAGTAATAGTACTATGATCATGTGGAGAAATTCTTTGACTGCACTATAGCACTGTAGCATAAGAATGGGAATACACTGAAATCAACCTCTTTCCAAGATTTGGAAATTTTAAATTAAGTGATAGAAATGGAGGAGGTCTGAGGTTTATTAGAAGACTGAACTGTAAGGTGTGATATTTCCCTTAAGTGTAAATCAACTACTCTCTCTAATATGGTTACACGTGCTTTAGAACTGTTTAAAAAGGCCAAAATGGGAAAAAAAAACTACAGGATTGTAACATATTGTGCATAAAAAATGAATAAAATTGTAAAAAACTGTATCTCTGATGTGATGAATACTGTTACCAGCTCTTAGACTTACACTTTCAAGATAATTGTATTTCACACTCATTGGTGGTATAAATTTCAAGCACAGCTTGAAGAAGAAATAAGTTTCATACCAGAAAATCAAGATTTCTATTTCAACTGCTTACATTTCAATAAGCATCCCATTTATACATAGACATTACTGATATTGTATAAATGCATATGGACTTGAACAACAAGATGTCTACATGACATATGTATTTATATAGCACACTTATAATTACTTCCGTTAATACAGCAGAGGTTTTCAGATGATTATTGCCCTCATGGAGAATATAATTAACAAAAACAGGCACATGCTTTTTGATTTCTTCCTTCCAACAAAAGTCTAACCCTTATGAAATGGTATCTTTCACATTCACAATACAAATCTAAAGGAGAATAACCATGAGACACAGAACCATAAAATTCTAGCACCTTCGCTAACTTGCTATACAGCTTCATGTCAAGTAGTTACTATGTGTGGATATGAACCAGTAAACCATTTCAGCATGTGTCTAAATGACTCAGTCTCCCCAGCTGTAATACACTGATAACGGTATTTGCTGACTTAACTCAGGTTATTTTGAAGACCTAGGTAACATTTGCAAGGTACGCTGAAGTTGTAGAGCAGCAGATGCAGTGCTGCAACCACTAAGGACTACTAAACTTCCCTTAGAACACTGGTGCTAAACTTTTTCTGTGTTGCTTGCTAATATGCCTGGCTGCAATAGAACTTTACACTTAGACAGTGGGCATGTTCCCTCTGTGGTATGACCCACTCCACAGTCCTTACTGTCTAGAAACATGGTCAGGCACAGCATCGTGTCTTTCCCACCAATGCATCTGCTTTTCTTTCCAAAAGAAACTACGAGAGTAAAGGACAACAAAAGTCCAGACGAAAGAGAGCAGAGATGTTTACCCACCTGTATCTGTGAGCTGCGAAGGTGCCTGGGTTGCAGAGTACAGACTCATGGAGACTAGACATAAAGCATGTGAACAGGCAGTGAGAGAACAGAGCCTGGCACATGCCATTGCTCCTCTGCCATGAGGAAAGGATGGGCCAGTGATGATTGGGTAGTCAAGGACCTGAGCACATGAAATTCATTTTTCTTCTCCGTTATCAGTGGCCCTAGAATGACTTAGGGAAAGTGTTCTTTGTCCCTGTGAAAGAGGTATAAGAGTTCTTAAGTGGTTCTCAGGATGCTAAGATTCATGAGTTTATCTACTGTTTAGATACAATAGCAATAGATCCATTAAAGTATCTTAAGCAAACAGGAGTTGTGTTTTTCAGGTAAATTTATACAAACAAACAAACAAAAAGAACACTGGTACAAATGAAGTTAAACTTACTTTTTAACTTTAGATGAGTTAAAATAATTACTACCCAAGGTAAAAATGAAATAGACTTAAGGGCATCCCATAATACTGGTTATTTAAAAGAAAGAAAAAAGCAAGACTGCCTTTTCAGCTTCTATGACCTGGCCCAGAAGGCATTAACCTTCTCCTATAGATGAACATTTCTAGGGGAAAATGTAACTTTATTAGAGATACCCACTGGATGTGCTTAATATTTAGAGAGAAGTGAAACAGCTATCTCTCACAGATGCAATACCTGACTACCAGACTAGACCAGAGTCCTTGAAGAGATCCTTGAAGAGATTTTAGACCACTAATCATCATGTTTCAATTAACACCTTTTTTAGCACAACCTACTGTCCTATTCTCAGTTTCCTCTCAACATACAGATGACAGATCCTGAAAACGATAAAATATTTAAGGTCTTCCAAAGACCTTAAAATCCTTGTGAGAAGGATGTGATACTGAAAGTAGAGAAAATGAACCTTTCAGTTGAGAAGAGAATGTGCCTTTAAGGCATTAACAACAAATGCTAAAACACCAAAAGGAAACTTTTCCAAACTGGTTATGATTAGCTGTTCTAATTCTGTACACTGCCCTGAGGAATTTGAACACCCATTGAAACCAAAGATCTTCCTTTGCACAAGGAGACATAAAACATAATCCCATAGACTTTGAGGCAAGTAACTTCCAAGGGATTTGCTACAGCGATTTATTTGCAACAGGTTTGCTGCAGTAATAACTTTTCACTGCAAGTACACAATGTCTGTCTTTTGCAAAATACTTCCACTTCATTTTCTATCAGAGGGCCACCAATCCTTCGTGCCAGGATTTCATAAAATTAATAAATCTACTTCCATAATCCTTGCTGCTTTTACTGACAAATGTAATAAACTACAGGATGCAAAACTCTGGAAGCCTACTGGGATTTATTTCCTTTTTTTTTTTTTTTTCCTTGACAAGCTTTACAGAGTAGCAGTTCTGAGACATGCTCATGTGCTGTAAACCTAATCCTTAGCAATTTCCTCTTTTCTCAAATAACCCAAATATTTTATGTATAGTGAAGGATTTCCTTTATCAGACAACACTTGCTTTACTTGCTTTTTTTTTTTTTTTTTTTTTTCCACATGAGTTATTCTCAAGGAAATGCACTTTTTAGAACAATTGGATGTTCTCAAGTTGACATTCATAGGACACACTCCTAACAAAGCATGTAAAACATAGCCAAGAAGAAAGTTTGCTGTAGTTTAAAGGCACAGAAGGTGGGAGAACTGAGACCAAAACTCAGCTCATCCTTTGGCTGGTGTAGTTTTAGTGGGCAACTATATTAGTGCAAATGCATATCTACACTGATAGGAAGTGACTTTCGGGAAACAATTCCTCAATGCAAAGTTTACTATAGCACCAACCCATCTGCTAAAAAATCTTATTTTTGCTGTAGAAAGAGCAGTGTGACTGGAATCCAGCTCCTAATGACAAAGCCAGCACACTGGTTCCTATCACCTTCCTGCTCCCCCACATAATGGCTGCAATCACAACTGTACTGCATCCTTCTGCTGCTGAGAGACACCCTTGATTTGCCTGGGAAGTGGGGAATAGGGCAATGTAAGCACAACGACTCCATTATTTCTTGTTTATTCTAAAAGGACCAATAAAGAGATAAACACGAATCTTGGCTGAAATAACTGTGAGGAAAAATGGTTGAGATTTTTTTTGACATTTAGTTACCTACTTGAAGTCTTAAGATAGTCTAAAACTCGCTCCTCAGAAAGAAGAAGAAAAACTCGCTCCTCAGAAAGAAGAAGAGCGACTCAGAAATTCCTTAAACTGACAAGCAACATTTAAGAAATTAATCAAATGGAATTAATTTTCATTTTGCTGCACATCCAGCTCCAAATCAAATATTACAGGAGCACAGAAAATCTCGAGAAAATGCCCCATGAGGCAGGGAAAACAATTAGCAGGCAAAAAAAAAGATGTATTCAGCACATCCCTCACCCTAGAAGTCCAAGCCAATTACAGTAGAAATAGTCAGTGATTCAGCACAAAGGTTCCTTGGCAGACTAGTGAGGAAAAGGCAAGACTCCAGCTGGGTCACTCAGAGAAACAAAAATGCAACAGTACAACATAAGGGCAGGATTTGAGTTTGCAGCCCTTAAAAAAGGGGGCATTTAATTTAGTACATGGCATTCTTAAAACGTCCTTCTTCAATTATATTTCTTCTTGAGACTGTGAACACAGTTTCCATTCGAAGTGGTTTGTTATCATAGGGTCACAAAGTTCTCCAACCATCAAGGTTTTCTGCTGTAGTTCAAATGAAAGAACGATGCATCTGAGGGGGGGGAGGGAGGGGGGCTTGGACACGATGACACTGTAATACTTCTGGGAGAAGACAGAGTGCATACCAAAATTTCACCATCCTGGATTCCTGGATTCTTTACTGAGTTTTACTAAAAGAGGGACAAAAATTTCCACATAATTGACATAATTGTTCTGGGTAACATGTCGAAGTAGTCTGTATCTAAACTGGCAGAAGAAATCAGAAAGAAAAGCTTTGATTATTGTTTTTTGTTTGTTTGTTTATTTTTCTGATGGGAGAGCCAAAACTTTGGTTATTGTCAGAGAAAACCCAGACCTTCGAACTGCCCCAGAATGATCACTCTTAGTTTCTAGAGTATGCATGAGCCATGCTTAAGATGAGTTTGGGGAGAATTAGAGAGTAGAAAAAAAAATATGGAGAAGATAAGAATAGAGGAAAAAGCAACCAAAAGCAGGGAAATTAGAGAGCTACAGAGGCAAAGAAATAAGTTGAAGGATGAGAGCAAAAAATAATAGAGAAAGCAGCAGGAGCAGTGGAGAGTTTGATGTTAAAAGTGATGAAAAGATAACAGATACTTATCAGTGAGATTCAGAAGAAATGCTGGTGGAGCAAGAAGATGGCAGATACGAAGCAGAGTCATCATCACTTGCAACTGAGGAAGTCCATATGATCACAGGAATTTTTCATAATGTGCTCAGCCAGCTGTGGCTGGCTCTGTGAATAATGTAGCTGGGAACAGGGGTGAAAAAATGAGCTAAGATACAACGTGAAAGGAGCCAACAGCTGATTTGACAAAAGGCAGAAAAAAAAAAAAAAAAAAAAAAAAAGGAAATTTTGAAAAAAAGTCAACTGCACTCGCTTGAGCATCACTGAAAAACAGCATCATAAGGACACGGAAAGCAACTTTGAGATAGATTCTCAATTCCCTCTGCAATTAAAAGGTCTCATCCAAGAAGAACAGCTCTCAGCAATGAATTACTCTTAAAGATAAAACTGCAGACAGTAAAAATTGTATCCTTCAGGAGTATTTAAAAAGCATATGTGTGTATGATCTTATTAGCTTAAAAATAAAAAGATATAGTTTAAATAAAAAGTTGTTTATTTTTTTAATGTTCATGTCTTCTAACCCTTTTTGCCATAATAGAGCTACAACATGTCATGATACAAAAACTGCTCATGCAAAACTATTGTCCTTACCAATGGTACCAGAAGTGTGAGGTTCATAAATTTTACTGTACAGCTGGAGGAGTATGTGCATGTGTTACTGTTCCACAGCACTCATATAAAACATTTAGAAAATAATCATTTTAAGGTGACACTGTCAATTTTTAAATAGTACTAGATGTCTTTTTTTTTTTTTTTCCCATTGTATTGTTTCAGATAACACCTGGCAATACTATAATTGAAAGAGAAAAAAACTATTTATTTCCCACTGCTCCAACACAGTCTGCCTTCAGATAGCAGGTTTCACAAGAGCTTTTAGAAGAGGTTATGGGATCTCCATCCTTGGGGCTTTTCAAGCCAAAACCCTGAGTGACCTGGTCTCAATTCAGCACTGAACCCACTCTGACCAGTGTGATTCTCTGAGTCAGATCATCACATATAGACAATTTCAGTATCTCCTTCTTGCTAATCAATATCACCAGTAGGGCACTATTCAAATATTGTCTTCACTTCAGATTAAAGACTATGTAAAGGTAAATATAGGATTTAAATAACTTCATTTCAACAGTGAGGGAGGGAGAGAGGGGAACTCAATATCAAACACAGTGAAAGGGAGAGTAAAATGTAAACTGACAAAAAAACTAGGGAGGGATCACAATAAGTTTTACAGTGCTATGTCCTCTTTTATTACTCAGTATTGCACTTGTCTTTCATGTGAAATTCACTAAACATGGTGCTACATAACTTTTAATAGGTTTATGCAATGTATGAGATTAGCCAGCTAGATTTCAAATTGACTGTTTCAATCAAATCTCTTATAATGTTCTCCCCACTTTCATTAGGGGAAAACACGGGGTCTTCTCAGGGTTTTCAGATGTCATGCAAAGGCATTACCTTGAATCTCAAAAGGTTTATGGTCTGCGGCCTTTTTCCTTTTACACTGGGGAAATCAGAGTGGATAAAGCATCTTGTTAACAACAATTTCTGTGGTTCTCGAGACTGCCTGGATGTCCTTGTCTTGTCCCTTGTTGTATGGCTTAGGCCTTTTCAATTGTTTACAATCAGACCAGTAAGCAATTTCTAAAATCATAACCAGTTAAGAAGCATGGCATGCAAAAATCATTTCTGAAAAGCTCACGTTTTAATATACTAAATACTTTTAAACCTGAAAAAGAAAAAAGAAAAAAAAAACTATAAAAAGAGATAACTTTTCTTTTTTTGTCTGTCTGTGGATTTACATTGTCCCTGCAATATGCCACAAGCATTAAACTTTCAATTGGAAGCAAATGAGAACAATTCTCAGCCACCTCTTTCATAAATACCCTTCAATCATTTCTAATGTTTTTTGACCAGTAAATAATAGAGCTGCTTCACTGAGCTATTTAAGTCATATTACTTACAGCTGGAGAAAAATGAGGAACAGTCATTTTCTAGAGAGGCCAAAAAATATGATACACCCATGCAAACTAAATTAGATTAGGATTTCTTTGCCATTGGTTTGAGAAGATAAAGGATAACCTTTTCAGCTGTTACTTTGCCTGGCATTGCATTTATATTTTCATATGAAAGATCTTGAACATGGAACTTCACAAGTGTTAATAGGTTTCAGTCCTATTACCAATGTGCTGAGACTAAATACAGATGGAACTACTGAAATATTGCTGCAGCTGGAATGTCCATGCTGAGGCTTCTAGAAAAACAGCAGTCAGTGGCATTTAATTTTTCCTTAATTACGTGGTGTCAAATTAAACATGACTGTGCAAAGACTTGTTAAACAGACTCCTGAGAAAGTATCTTCACATATTTCTTTTTCTTTTTTGGGGGGGTAGGGTGGGGTGAGAGGAGATATAGGTATAAATTTATATCCTGTATTTTGACTTGCAGCTTACATGGGATGAAATTTGATCACTGCACAGCACATCTCAGCACAGCGTCCCCACAGGCAATGGAGACTTGCTAATAAACAAACATGGCTACTCTCCAGTAATGGACAATTCCTATGCCACAATGCTTGCAGAATCACCACCGAGGGGCTTTGGGAAGAAGGAGATATTAAATTTGGGAAGCACAGTGGATCCATTGTATTCTGAACCTCTCACCATTTTCCATTACTTTCTCATTAAAAAAATGGAACATTTGAAGGCATCTTCAGAGTACATAGTTGAGTTATTGCTACTGTTTTTAATCTAGACAGAGGCCCAAGATGAACCAAGAACTGCACAATTAGAATAAAACAACCCTCAATCTGAAAAGTTTTCAGGCTGAACTTACACTATTGATCTACGTAATAGTAAAAAAATCTCAAAAATACAGAAAAAAAAATACCAAAATGCATTTACTGAAATGAGAAGTGGAATAAATAGGTAGAAAATGGTCAGGTTGTCAGCCTAAACCAAGATGGTCAATGCTAAAGAGCTAGCAGGCAGAACCTGTTCTTTGCATCTCACACTATTCCCAGACAGAAAGCTTTATGGGAGAGAGTTACAAAATAGGCTGGCAAATTACCTTGGGTTTATTAGACAGACATACAGCCTTTCTCTCCTGCATCTTCTAACTTAACTAAGAGAAGCAACTCAGGAGCCTTTCAGAAACCCATTCTTCTCTGAGTAATTAGAATATCCACAATAAATTTGACCAAAGAGCTGAGACCATTTATTCTATGCTGACTAGTGTTATCTCAGTGCTTCTTTTTGCTTTGTACAGTTTTCTTTCCTCATGTGTTACACCTAGATTACAAACTCCACAGAGAAGGGTCTACCTTTTCATTCTATTTCATTTATGGTTGTGACACAATGTATATCGGAATCTGACCTCCAAACATATGTTGTAAAAGATGAATGAAGGACTCCACCACCACAACAAATTTGTCCTATACAGAGTTCAACCTTCTAAGTTAACTTCCTCACTGTTTTCATGTCAATAAACCAAACGTTTGTCCCATTATACCTTACACCAAAATTTAAGGTGTTTTTCCAAGAGCATAAGAAGAAAAAAGTACAGATTAGGTTCCCCTCATTTAATAGAGAAACCATCTTTCTCTCATCAAGCAGCCAAAATGTATGCAGGAAACACTTTTATACATTAAATGCAAACAAACAAAAAACAACAACAATAAACAATTACAGTGAGCCTCAATAATTCTGATTTCTGCATACAAACAACATATATAACTTAGTTAATAATATACATTGAAACTGCAACCTCAATTAATTGTTTGCCTCATAACAATTTGGAGTATCAGGGAAAAGTAATATCTCTCAGCTGTGGTGCTGGCTGTGGTTTTAGTTTGTTTTGCTTTTCCATTAGGAATCTGGTATTTGTGGCTGACATTTTTATTGCATTAATGGCAGGAAACAATATGAAAAGAATGCAGACAGAAGTGGAAAGCAGTAACAGAAACATTTAGAACCATTGCAGGGACATTCTAATTATGATTGTGAGTAATAGTCATGTAGTGGAAAAGGCCAGGTTCAATGAATGTTCAAGGAACAAGCTTCACACTTCAAAATTTAATTTCAAGTCTAAAAAGCTGAAGATATGCAATATCTTAATGAGTGTTCACTCTTTGCAGCTTTGTACTAGATATGGACCCCTTCACTTCTGCAAACTGCCAAATAAAACACCATGAGACAGAACAAAAATTATCTGTATCTTCACACAGCTTCACTGAAAAGACCAATTATTTTTAAAAAATACCCTTGGTTAAATCTCTGATTCAAGGTGCTCTTTGTTTTAAGTTGTTTGTCTTTGCAAACACAGCTTGGGTTTCTGGCATTTGAAGATAAAGGCTGAGGCATGATGAAAATTTGGGGTCAATGTATCATGCTCTCTTTGTTATTATAGTGAGAAGCACAGTATATTCTGTACTAATTGTATTTACTCATTGCCATATTTACTTTTATTAAAAAGCAACAATAAAAACATCGCTGTTTAGTTTACTCAAAGATGCAACAGATTTTGCCATTTGTTGAGAAACAGAATACATCCAGAAAAAAAAAAAAAAAAAAAAAAAAAGAGCTTTTCATGGAATTTATGTATAACTGGAGATATATCTAGCTTTGTCTTATTAAATAAGGACCAGATCTAACTGCCAGTGAAGTTAACAGAAGACTTCCCCTTACACTTCAGCAGGCATTGGATTAAAGCATTGTTTTTTGGTGAGTCACAATTTGCAACAGCTGTCATTTTATCAGTGTTGCAGACCTTATTTGTGACTTTCAGTACATACTTTCCTTTCATTCTGAGCTTTAGAAGTTGACTTGTGGGCTAGGAAGGAGGATGGCTCTTTCAGGAACTGGTGTATTTAAAAATCTTTTTTTTCAAAGACAACTGAATGTGAACTGTATTGATCTAAATATAATGATCTCCACACCAATAGTTCAGCTGCAAAGGATAGCAACTAAGCTCTATACAGTGACTGCACTTGGGCCCTTCAAACTCCTGTACTTGGGAGTAAATGTACATATTGACTAGTTCCACAGGTTCAGCGGGACTAATTGCTTCAGTGGTTACTGATGTACATGGGTGTTAGCAAGAACAAGCACCAGCAGAGAGAAAACATATCCTTGGAGGGAGCTACCAAACAGAAAATACATGAGGGGTGAGGAAGAATGAGGTATTTCAAGATGAGGTACTACACACAAATAGATGAGTCATGGAAAAGATGTTAAGTGATTCATTAATACCAGAAGCTTAACCAATAAAAAATGCCCACGTATGAAACTAATGACCATGCTTTTACAGTACTACCAAACTATTTGCTTTTGTAAATTTAACATAAGAATTATTTTCTCCCATTTTGAAAATTTATTATGCAATTAGTTGTCACTTGAATAAACTGTATGCATGGCTGTGATAACGGTTGCTCAAAATACTGAGGACTTCTACAGTTTTTGTTTTAAAAAAGAAAAACACTAGGAACTTCAAGTCCTGCCAATTTTTCCTCTCTGCCAAGTCCTATTAGCATAAATGAACGGTTTATTTTAAGAAATGCCTGATAAATTACTCTACACAATCAGTAATGAGGGTACTGTCAGCAATGGAGAATCATTTCCAAAATTTACTTGGCACCAATGAGTGGTTGACTAGCTCACAATCATGTTACATGGCCTGAGGCCCTCTTTTATTCCATAAATCTGCCTGACCTCTTCAGGGTGAAAGTAAATGGTTCTATAGAAAAGGTAGCTGAGCAAGCCTGTTGCCTTTGTGCATTTCCACCTTTTCTATTTGTCTTTTTTTTTTTTTCTTTTTTGTTTTAATGAACACATTCAAACTCTAGCTGTAGGAATATTCTTCTAGCTTCATCTTCTTCAGCAGACTGGAGCTGCATTCTTAAAATAATTGTCATAAGTAGTATAAGGTTGCAAATCTTTTTCCTATTATGAACTACAATAAACAAAAACATAAAGCCAAGAAGAATAAAATGTCTTAAGAAAAATGAGATGCCACAAGTCTCCATCCTGCTTAAGTTAGTTTCTTACCATTAGTGTGTTATCTAACAAATCAATTCTCTTTCCTTTTTAGAATATAGTTTCAAAAGTAGAGAGAAATCCCTTGGCAATGATTACTGTGTCAATTAGCAACTGAGGCCAATAATCGTTCATCATCTCTTCTAAACATTCCCTGGTATAAGTCCCTAAATACTTTACTCATCATTGCTATGGAATTCATTACATTAAAGGAGGGGGAAAACCTTTCAAATAAATGATTTAAGATTATAAGATTTAAAAAGGCCTAAAAAATTGCTTATCCTCTTCTCTCCCACTAATGCATATTATTTTCAATTGTCATTCTTTTTTATTTTTTATAATTCTATTGCTAATGCTTTGTCCAGCCTATTTTTACAAGTCCCAGCTTATAGTTTTCCAACAGTCCTGCGAAGACCTCTTGACTGGTTAAAAAGTTTTTATTAAAATTTTCAGAATATCTCATATGGTTGTTTTACTCTAAGTTAGAATACTAGATCAGAACCTTCTGTGTTCCCTAGTAGGATACAAAATTGTCGAATGTAATTTATGCGGCACTTACCTTGTGTATAATGTGCCAAGTTCTTCATGTGTAACCATACATTAAATATACAGTTAAACATTCATATCCAGCTAGAATGTCTAACACAATATGAGTATTCAGGCAGGCTATATAAAGTACAGATGAACAGAAAAGGTCCCACAAGTCTTGTGAAGTTTCATAGTAAAAGGATATGCACCAACTACCTCCCAAAAGATATGTTGTGAATCCCACTCTGCCTTTCAATGCACAGCTGTGGTATCGTCAGTTAGATGTCACACTACCTTTTTTTCAACAAATGGAAGGGCTTAAAGAGTGGTGCAGATTACCCTGAGCTGCAGGAGAGTGCCGAGCAGAATGAATCCTGGAGCTGAACCATCACACTGACTGACAGGTCCAGAATACAAGCTTTCTGTGCCATATCCAAAGGTATCTGTAACAACTATTAAACCTGGGGTGGAAGAAGAGGCCAACTCAAAGCAGAGTAGACTAGCAGTCATGCCACGGTGAGGCTTTTGTTCAACAAAAACTTTCAATCCTGAGGTGATTGTGAGTGATGAAACCACTCACTAGGAGGGTTCGCAAAGATGGTTTCCCTTCTCTGCAGGAAGGATTTTAGCGACAGTAAATTTCTCAGACCAAGCAATGTATGTGAGTTTAAATGTAGCCTGATGTTTCAGAAAAGTTTATCTCTGCACAACTGTAACTGCAAGAAAAACCCTATTCAGAGACTCTAAAGTCTCTCAAGCTTTCTTGCTTTTCCATATTAAGTTGATTCCAGGCAGCTGCCTAATGAAATGCTTGTTTCTCCAGAGTAGGGTTCTGAATATGAAACTTAACCCACATGAAGCACATTCTGCTTCTTTTTTTTTTTTTTTTTTTTTTTTTTTTCTTGCCAGAAAGAGCACTGAGGACCAACAAAGCAAACCTGCCAGGTCAGACACCTTCCTGGAAGAAGGCTGCATCTGATCTCTTGGGTCCAAGATTTCACATCAGAAGAGGAAAAAGTTTTTCACTTTTGAGTAGTTATTCTGACATTGCAATGGGTACAGTGTGAAAGCAAAAACAAATCTGAAGCATCTCTTGGCATGAGTTTTTATTTTCTCTATTTTTCTGTGAGACTTGTTTAAACAGCTTGCAGGTACACAGTACAGTAATGGGGGGAAACTGGGAACTTCCACTCCACACAAGTGGTGTGCTCTCCTGCAGCTACAGCTGCATGCTCACAGGTTCTGGCCACAGCACACCTTCAGAGGTGTGCTGTAGAAACTGTACCTGTAGAAACTGTAGAAACTCAATCAAGATTGCCTTGGTCATATGTACTTTCATGTTAACTTTTCCTTCAAGTGAACTATTACATCTTTTGACACAACTACTTCATTATTTTGCTTCTCTTTGTATTGTTCATTCACTTTGCTTTTGATTTTGCAGGGGTACTGTCTTCAGATTTCCCTCTGCTAGTAACCTTAGCCTTCAGTTTTTGCTATTGTTGCCAGCAGATTTTTGGCAGCTGGGCCAGATATGGTTGCCTACTTAATGTTATCAAATCATTGACTTTTTTCACTGATCTTCTCTAATTCATCATATGGTCTATTGTTTCCATTTTGCAAGCTCTTTGCCGAATTTGCTTTCCTGATGTTCTCTGAGCATTCAGCCTAACATGGCCTATTTTGTGCTAAATAGTTTGAAATCTACTGCTAGGCATGTTTAATTTTCAGACACTGTCTTGTACTCCAGACCTTGCAAAGTATGCTTTTAGATATACCTCAGCTCCTGTCACAGCCTTTGTTTGAATGTCCTCCAGCAAGCCTTAAAGCAGCTTAAAAAATAAGCTTGTCTAACCATCAGAACAGTTTTTTTTTCTTTTTTTTTTCTTTTTTCCTTTTTTTTTTTTTTTTTTCTTTGCTCTTTTACCAGGGCTAACCTTTCATGAAGCTGTTCAACCAAGTGTCAGAATGCTTTTTCTGTGCTTCCACCTTCCATCTTGGTGTTCATGTCTGTCTAATAAACCAGCTGGCTCATTTCATGCACATTTATCAGCAGCTCTGAAGTATATTTCAGGCTCACTATATCACTCTTTAAACCTTCCAGGATTACTGTCCCGTCCTCTTTAAACAAAATCCTATTTTGGGTGTACAGCTCATCCCTAAGAGAGCAAAATGGAGTAAATTCCTGTGGCAATGGCTCCTTCATACTACCGTGGTTGGTATAGAAGCTGATTTATTGCCTGTTCATTAGAGGACTGCTTGAAGTCTACCATGGGAGAGGCAGTTTTTGCTCCATAAAGCCATGTGTATTGTATTCTGGAAGACAAATCCTGTTCTGTGCATCTGACATAGGTAGTGATTTTCCTGTGAAGCACCTTCTGATAGATTTTGAGCAAACAAAACAGTTGATAACAATTTATTGGGTGCCAAAAGGTGAACTGAAGGAACTGCATTTCAAAAAGCACAGCTGTGGTTTTCTTTTTATTTCCCAAATTTAAGCAAACATTCTGTGCTTCTTGATTTGCATTAGTACTGCTCCTAAGCACCTTCAGAACAAAATAGCATTGCTTTAGATGACCTACAGAGTCTTAGGAACAGTCCCTGCCTTCTGGGTTTCCTCACTGTTTTAAAGGTCTCTGATCATTCCAGAAGTTCACTAATTCTAAAAATGGCAGGACTCCTGTCACTTCAAGAGCTTTCCTAATTGCTCTGACATTTCCAGGATCTTGCAGCCACCCAACAGATGTCAGCTAACAAAGGAGTTTTTCTCAAGTTCTGTGCATCTACATTCAATCTCATATTCTGCTCCTTACTTAGTGACACTGACTTTCTCTTTTATCAAATCATTCATTTTTAATAGATCTGTCATCAGCCCCAACCTCTGGGAATCCAACCTAGTGCCACAGTTTACACTGGAACACCTTAGATGTTGGACTCAGGTTAAAAGAATTCACACCGGGTGATTATCTTCCAAAAAGTGCAGTCAGTGTTGTCATGCTGCTCAAGGACTTAGCACAACATGGTAAAACTCCATCTTAGCATCACAAGCAGTGATGTTAAATAGATGATAGATTAGACAGTACAATCTTCATTGGTGGTGATAAGATGCAACTTCTTTACAATTATATATTTAGTGGTTTGGCTAAATGAAGATCCATTTTTTACTCCAAAATTTCTTCAACATTAATTAGGCATCTGAGTCATTCTCTGAAAATGTAATGGATACAGTGATGTCTTTTCTTAGTAGGTTTGTCAACTTTTTGTCATAGCTCTGTCATAGCAAAACTCTGAATTTCAGTCATCTCACTGAAGGTATATAGGAAATTGCTTATTTCTGACTTCCACTTGTCTTTCGTGTGTCTGGTTCCTTGAAATATGATCTTAAATTTTCTGAAAATTGTTGAAAAAACCCACAAGGTCTATTTTGTCTCCTTTCTCATGTTCAGGAAATAATGCTTTTGCACATGAAACATTACTTGATTTTCAGGATTCTTCACCATAGGCTGCACTTTCTCTTTGACTTCATGTGCCTGCATGTGCATCATGAATACCTGATTCTACTCCTACAGATTAATGTGGACAATAACCAGCTTGGTAGGATTAGACTGCTGCATGGTTTTAACAATCCAACCAGAGTCAACTGATAAAGACCTAATAGTGTAGTTCCAAAAATGAACAGAATGGTTGGTATCCTTCTGTGGTGCAATGAGTTTCTTTGGACCTATGCAAGGCACCTACTATGCATAGTAGACATCTTTCTTTTAACACTAATCTCTGTGTTCTCCATCTCTATTACTGTATAGGATTTTTGTTTTTCTTCTGAGATAGCTGAACACACTGGACAGGAAGTGTTGCTACGCTCACTGCTTTTTATATGTTTTCCCAGGAGCCAGGCAGTTTTCTTTCTGTCTTCTGAATTGTTTCTTTCAGTGCATACCATGCATCATGATGCCTGCATTCCTGGTCAGTCTGTCTCTGCCCTGCTTCCCAATTTCCTCCAAACTGACTCTGTGAACTTGTTCTGCACTAGTGACACTGTTTTGATCCTTTTCCTAGACAATTCAGCTGTCCTTGCCTTTTGGGGAAATTTCTCAAGGCTTAGATCTGTTTCTCTCAACAGCTTCTCCTGTATGCTGGGATCATTTGCCCCATATACATTTCTGTCTCTCATTAAGCAACCTTTTATATCTCTAAAAGTACATGTGGATGCCAGAGCATGTGACTGTCAGGCAGGCATCTATCTATTCCCCCTTCTGTTTCTTGGGTTTGGACAAAAACACAGTAACATCCTTTCTGGGGTCACAGTATATCAAATACTTTTATCAGCTGCTACACTGTTTTAGGTATTATTAATACCAACATCTCATTCAATTCTCTTTTTCACCAGAAGTGACAGTAAAATTTTATCACAATTTCCTCATCTTTACCTTCCTTAGTCAATGCTTTATTCTGTACGTATTTGTAGTGCAATGCTTGAGTAAGGATTTTTTGTATGGAAATTCAATATTAGTGACACTGGTGTCTCATGGCTGCTTATTGCCACATGACTTCTGGTTTTCTCTCTTTAAGGCTCTTACTTTATTTGTCTTTCAGTTATGCTTTATTCTTGCTGTCATTCTCACCCAATTGACTTTTGTATCACTGTTCTTTACAGTATAAAGGATAAGTGAGAGTACCTCCTATTTGTAAAGTCCAATGGTACTGTATTGAGAGAATTGCCAGCAGAAATCCTTCAACTGCAATTAACATCTCAGCCACAAGTACACAATCTAGCTCTCTGATTATTTGTTCAAATCTCTTTTTCCTCTTGAGATCAGCGCTTTTCTTGACCAGCTCCATGCCCTGCTCAGCAAGAATATATATAATAGCCCATATATAATACTAGTGAGGCAACAAAAGACTGCGTTATGTGGCAGAATGCTCCACAGTGGCTGCTGACTTTGTTCTACAGAGGCTGCCCATTCTCTCAAGTATTCCAACCACTTACTTCAAAATAGTTGCTGAGAAAAAATATTTTCATATTTATACAAAGTACTGAAAGCCAAGCACAAGACAAACTGCAAAAGAACATCCCTGTAACAACGAAGCACAGCCTGTGCTATTCAGGACCTTAAGCACAGCAGCCAGAACCAAGGGATGAAGCCAAATGCACAATGTTACTGACTGGTGACAGCTCCTAGGACAAGCAGAATAAAAGGAGGGGGAAAAATCCCCAAAAGATGGCTTTCTATTTCAGCTATTCGTGCATGAGTTATTCTGTACGCCCTGTAATTTCTGTGACCTCCAAGCCTCCCTTGGATTATGAATACCTATTGTTG
This sequence comes from Oxyura jamaicensis, assembly GCF_011077185.1. Classification (NCBI taxonomy): domain Eukaryota; kingdom Metazoa; phylum Chordata; class Aves; order Anseriformes; family Anatidae; genus Oxyura; species Oxyura jamaicensis. The sequence goes on from NC_048894.1 coordinate 59,267,049, forward strand.
ACTTAATTGGCAGAATAACAAGAACCATCTGCCAAACAAACCCAGTTTCTTATCCTCTGCTGGTCCTGGACACATTATGACTTTAGGGAAAAGAATAATAGGCTTTGTTTCTATGAACCATCACAGACTGGATGCTTTCATGGTTCAAGGAGCCATTTCTAGTGTACATCAGAGAACCAACATCAACAGAGATTTCGCAAAGGCCTTCATAGTATCAGGTAACCATCTGACATGGGCTTTGTAATATGTCCAGAATATTAATGCCAGAATGAAAGGGCTGCATTAAAGACTAACAAAAAAACTTTGCCCTTGCTAGTAAATCATTCTGGGAGGAGCTAGGTGGACACACAGGTGGACAAAAGATAGAAGGAAGACCTAAACAAAGATGTTGTAGAATTACAGTGCACAATAAAGGAAGCAACTTTCACTGGTGATGTGTATGGACTATATCCCTTCGTGATAAATTAAATCCACCTAATCCAAAATGATAGCATATATGGTACTCTGAGCACTTCCTGTTGCACAAGATCTCCTTTAGTATACAGTATATGGAAGGCATATGCCTACACTACAGTTGCCTGGGACAAACTGGAAAAAATGGTGCCTGAGAAACCTGTGTGGAGGTGGGGGTAATAATCCCCAATATACAAGTATTATGAAAAAAAATGTGAAAAATAATATAGTAATTTGAACTTAACAGCTTCTTTACACAATCAAAATACCATTCAGCATCATGTAGATAACAACATACATGGCTTCTATCTTTTAGGCCTATGAAGTAGGATTACAGAAGAAAGAAGCACTAGTTCGATATACTTCATCATATTTGTCAAATTGATGCAACAGCATTGGAAAATACAATTTTATATCATATCCTGTATGGTGAGTTGTCAGATAAAAGTACCCTGGTAAATGTAGACTGTTGTAATAATTTGACTTTCCTTTTATATAGCTCTCCCACATCTACAGAAATGCAAATCTATTCAATCATCCTGCTTTTTATTTTAGGCTGAATGTTACCACTGGGAGACCACCACCAGTAAGTGAACTATACATCCATTATATCTTAAAGTTCAGATTAAATTTGTTTTCTTTACCAACATGCCTCAGTCATTACGTTTCATAGTTGCAGCATTTAGGAAAGACTGGAAATATGAGGATTGTGGAAGAAGACAGCATATAATCAAAAGTTGTGAGTCTTTCAAAGGCTGTGTGAGTTGTACACCAATTACATCCATACCTAGAAATAACTTCTGAATTAAGTATAATTGCATTCCTGCCTAGATTGGTGTCATTGGCCAATAGGTATGCTAGTTAAGTAGCTAAAAGCAGCAATGAAGTGGAAATTAGCTATTATCCCAGTATGACAAGCAAAACAATATACAGTTCTTCCTCCCAAATGCAATGGCTCAAATACCCTCATCAGTGAGAGTGGGATTTATTTTTTTATGGGGTAAGTAGTATATAGTATATAGTATATATATAGTAATTGCTATACTACTAAAACACAGAAGTAGAATTTGAACTCCTGAAGACTCTTCATGTAGAGTTACTAAGTACTAGAAGAAAGTGAAATTTCTTAAATTATGATTGAGTTTTTAATCTTAGCTCTCGTCTTTCTGAAGAACCTCCAAAAATGGATCCACTTAATAGTTCTGTATAGTTAGAAGACAATGTAATCTGAATTGGTATGCTTACATTCTTGCATGTATTAGATTCAATATTATATAGTACATTTAAGTTGATTACCAATCATGACCTCTAATTAATTACAGTAAATTTAGAAAATCTATATGACAAAGTTTCTGAAAATAGAACCTAAGGCTTCAGCAAGAACAGAGAACTGTTACTGAGGATTTCATGCTTTGCTGTAAATAAGATAACATTTAAGTCATTCATCTTGAGCTTGAAAATTATCCACAACTTTCCAAGGCATTTATGTTCAACAGTGTAATCTCCACATCATCACAGCATGCAAATTCCCTGAAAGTGCTCAATATTTGAAATCTTGCATATAAATTAGTAAGTAATGACTTTTTCTTCTCTTTGATATCACTTTGATATGAATTACACTTAAATACTACTCAAAGATTATCAAATACAAAAATGCAGTATGATACTACCTTGCTTTAACTTTCTTTTCACATACAATAATTTTCTTCGTACATTATGTTGTAAAAAAAAAAAAAAAAAAAAGTTAATGTTTTAAACACAGAAAAATACTTTTTTTTTTTTTTTTTTAAAGGTAAAACTATTAAAATCATCCTTGATACATTTTATACATTGATACTTCCTAATTCTTCTCTTACTACAAATAAACTTCATGGGTTTCAATACTTTCATGTTTTATAATGGTATATAATATACATTCATATACATTACACAGGTGCAATATATAATTATGTTATAGAGGTATAGTGATGAGGGAAAGGCTGTGGATGTGGTCTACCTTGATTTCAATATGGCTTTTGGCAGTGTTTCCCACAGCATTCTCCTCGAGAAACTGTCTGCTCATGGCTTGGACTCGTGTACGCTTCGTTGGGTTAAGAGCTGGCTGGATAGCCAGGCCCAAAGAGACATGGTGAATGGAGTTAAATCCAGTTGGAGGCCGGTCACTAGTCAAGTCCCCCAGGGCTCAGTACTGGAGCCGTTCTCTTTAATATCTTTATTGACGATCTGGATGAGGGGATTGAGTGCACCCTCAGTACATTTGCAGATGACACCAAGATAGGTGCGTGTGTCAATCTGCTTGAGGGTAGGAAGGCTCTGCAGGAAGATGTGGATAGGCTGGACCGATGGGCTGAGGAACTGCATGAGGTTCAACAAGGCCAAGTGCCGGGTCCTGCACCTGATGTGCAACAAACCCAAGCAATGCTACAGGCTGGGAGATGTGTGGTTAGAAAGCTGCCTGGCAGAGAAGGACTTGGTGGCATTGGTTGATAGTTGGCTGAATATGAGCCAGCAGTGTGCTCAGGTGGCCAAGAAGGCCAACAGCATCCTGGCTTGTATAAGAACCGGTGTGGCCAGCAGGTCCAGGGAAGTGATTGTCCCCCTGTACTCGGCTCTGGTGAAGCCGCACCTCGAGTACTGTGTTCAGTTTTGGGCCCCTCGCTACAAGAAAGACATTGAGGTGCTCAAGCGTGTCCAGAGAAGGGCAACGAAGCTGGTGAGGGGTCTGGAGAACAAGTCTTATGAGGAGTGGCTGAGGGAGCTGGGGTTGTTTAGCCCAGAGAAGAGGAGGCTCAGGGGCAACCTTATCGCTCTCTACAGATACCTTAAAGAAGGCTGCGGGGATCGGTCTATTCTCCCACGTGCCTGGAGACAGGACGAGGGGGAATGGGCTCAAGTTGCACCAGGGGAGGTTTAGGTTGGATATTAGGAAGAACTTATTTACTGAAAGGATTGTTAGGCATTTGGAAGGGGCTGTCCAGGGAAGTGGTTGAGTCACCATCCCTGGATGTCTTTAAAAGACGTTTAGATGTAGAGCTTAGTGATATGGTTTAGCAGAGGACTTGTTAGTGTTAGGTCAGAGGTTGGACTCGGTGATCTTGGAGGTCTCTTCCAACCTAGATAATTCTGTGATTCTGTGAGTATATAATTATGTTTCATTGGAGCAGGTGTCCAGTATAATACTGGTTTCCATGTGTGGTGGTTTTACTGTGCTAGGCAGCTGAACACCACAACCGCTCTCTTACTCCCCCTCCTCAGATGAGGAGGGGAAGAAGTAAAGGAAAGAACAACTCACAGGTTGAGATAAGGATGATTTAATTAAAGAGAAAAAAATATTATTAAGGAAATATTATTATTAATTAAACAATTCAACTAAAGGGAAAAAAGGGAAAGGGGAAGTGGGAAGGGGAAAAGGAATAACAAAACAAAACAAGTAAAGGCTATGTGGAAGTGCAGAGGAAAGAAATTACTCTCTACTTCCCACAAATGAGCGATGCTTGACCACGTCCTTGAAGCAGGGCCTCAACGCACGTAGACAGTGTTTGGGAGGAGGACAGACGTTTTCGCAACGAGAGCCCACCCCTCCCCTCTTCTTCCTTTTTCTACCTTTTATTGCTGAGTGTGACATCATATGGTGTGGAATATCCCTTTGGTTGGTTTAGGTCAGCTGCCCTGCTGATGTTTCTTTCCGACTTTTTTGCCCACCCCCTAGGAGGGTTAGAGAAAGTCCTGATGCTGTGCCAGCACTTTGTGGGCTGCTGCAGGAAAAGTTAACATCCCAGCCCGACCCAGTACACCATGAATCAGATAAGACTTAGATTTAGAGTTTCCAAATACTCTCAATGAGGCATTTTGATTAACTTCTGAATGTACCTAGGGAAAGGAACAGCAATCTGAAAATATCTACAATTAAAAGTATTTGCTATACCTCTTGATGTAATAACTAAACTGCTAACTTCCCACATTAAAAAAAAAAAAAAAAGACCAGAAGACATCTGACAGGAAAATCTTGAAAGTAAAATCTTGAAAGTAAATGTAAATTCATGGGAATGTTAACAGTTTGCTGCATGGAGGTTGGTGGTGGGTGATATCGTTCTGGGTGATTTACCATCTAGAAGTGTGAATCTAAAAGTCATTTTAAAGTAGTAGACATGGTATTGCTTGCTCCTTAAAGTCAACTAGAAGGAAGCTTCCAAGGTATCTCTACACTAGCGAACATTTTGGGAGACTTTAAATAAGTAAAAACAATGACTCTTAGAAAGTGAATGGCTTCATAAGAAGACACCAAGAGTTTTCTATTAAATTTTCATTCACTGATGCCTCTGAACTATTCCTACAATTTCTTCTTCTGTGCCGCCCTCCCCTACCAGTAGCTCTATCTACAGTGTCAATATTACAGAAGAAGCTGAAAAAGAGTGAAAGATAGGTTAAAATATTATCTTCTGATCTAACATTGCTATACAGGTATACCAAATATGCACTTCACCTACAAGTTCTTACAACATTCCTTCAGAGCTGGTGAAAGCTAGAGCATGGTACCTGAACCTATGAGAACACAAGGACATTTCAACATTTTCTGATGTTTTCTCAGGAAATCCAAACAAAAATGAGGAGCAGAAGTATAAGCTATTAAAGTACATATACATTTCTGGAAAAAACAACAACAACAACAACAACCACTATTAAATCATACAGTGGATATACTGGGGACATTGATTTGTGAGTATAATCAAAATCAGGAAGGAAAATTGTCCTTTCAGGAATTACAACTCTAATCCTTATCTAGATACCTAGGAAGGTAGCAGAGGAAACTACACTACCAACATGAAAATATATGCCCCACTTTATCTTCTCTATTTCCCTAAGTATGAATAAACATAAAAATGGGAATGTTGGCTGAAACATACCCCTTTGTCAAGTAGACTGATCCATAACACATTCTCCATTAGGAGCTGAAGGCAGGATTTTAAAACATAGGCCCATTTAAAGGAAACAGCAGAACATTTATTTACATAAACATCTGGCTTGCACATACAAAATAGTAAGCAATACATTCACATGATCAAGTATATCATTCACTTATAGAACTCACTAGAAAGTGATCACCTTTGCAAAGAGATTGTTTTGTTTTCTTAAGTGACATTTTCTAAGCACATCCACAAAAACTTATGTCCTAAGAGGCAAACCACATATGAAACCATGCTGAAAAATGGATTGCATAGACTGTAAAGCTAGGAAGAAATGACTTCTTGGCATCACCAGAACTTGACCTGGCTCAAAAGTAAAACCACTGGCTCAACAAAAAAAAATTATTACCCATTTCCTTGAGAAAGGAAAAACAACTCCTAGATATAACTCGGGAATTTAGGGGACTCCAAGAGTTTTCATCACAGATTTACTCATGCAGGAATCTAAATCTCATAGTCATAACAACACAAATCACTTCAGCGCACCTTCATTTCTAGCATTAATCTTGTAATTTCTTGAGAATTCTATTGATTTACTAAGAATTGATACAAGCTTGCACAAATATGTCTATGTGTTCATGGGCTGGGAATAACAGATGTGTGCATGCAGTTGCAATTTTAGTATGTGCAAGTTAGGACTACACAACTGGAATTGGGTATTTGTGCATGCTCAACTTTGTATTTTTTTTTTGCCCCACATGTTTGTTTGTAAATTGTACTGCCTCACTTCACAACTGTGCCTGATTTTATGTTCCCTGTGATGTTTCTAAAAACAGCTTGCAAAGAATATTAAAAAGCTTGTTCTAATCTGTAAGCCTCTGTCTCATTTCATCTCTGCATCCAGTTCAAAACCCATGAGGAACACTCTTATACAAAAATCAATATAAAACTTTTATTGGCCTGCCATAGGCACAATCTCTTTAACAACTTTAATTTAAAGCAATTAACTGGTTCCAAATTTTAAAATTTTAAAATTCATTAAGATATCAATCTAAAATTTTAAAAAAATTCATTAAGATATCAATCCCTTATAACAGAACAATGATCTGCTTTTCATAATGGTAAACCATTTTTATTTACATCTACATTCAGTCTAGTTTCAGACAGACCAAAAAAAAAAAAATAAATGTGGATTCTGTGTCTTCTCAGGGGACACTGTTCCATACCTTAACAGACTTTGTGTCAGGAAGATTTTTCTAATAGAGTCTTGACCCGATGCCTCAGGTTTTCAATAGACCTTAAAATAACCGAGTTCACGTCTGTTCTGTCTTGGTTTAAACCTTTTACATGCAGTGATAGGATGGAGAAACCAGTTTTATTTATATATTTTTTTCCAAAAAAAAAAAAAAAGGGTTAACAAAATATGATTTGCAAGTCTACATCAAATTAAAAGATTTGAAAAAAAAAAAAAAAGGGATGTTTTCAGAATCCGAATCACAAAACATTTGTGAAGTCACAAAAAATTGGAAGTCACAAAACATTTGCAGAAAGTCTTGGAAGTTCTTGACTCGTCTGGAACTCCAAATAAAGCTCCAGAATAGTTAGCAAAACAGCAGGAGGTGAAGTGGCAACAATGATTTGTTCTTGATAGCCCAAATGATGAAAGCATCATTTGGAGTGTTTAAGAAAAATCCAAATCACCATGCTTGTTTTGAAGCAGTGATTTTATTCTGGGCAGAATAGTACAAGAAAGAGCTGTGGAAAGTACAAGGAAAAGGAGTAAAAATAATTGCAAGTTCATGTTGACCACCAGAGCTGTTAAATTTGCCCTACTTCAGGAGTTACAGATAAAAAAGTTAAATATATTTATTAAGCCATGTCAGGTACATGTTATATATTGGTGGTAGGCTCTCCACAACTGAACAGTAAAACTACTATTTTAACCCTTATTTTGCCCCTCACTTCTACCTAATCTCTTCTTCCACAACCTATAAAGAAAGTGCAGCATCAGATTTCATATACTGCCATCATTATAATTTGAGCAAATCTGAGCATATCTACCCTGTAATTACTTGTGAGTTCTATTATCTCCATATTTTGGATGAAGAAGTGAGAAATATAACTTCGATGGCTACGTGAGGTTAGAGGTTTGTGATACAGCACACCTGAATCAAGTTGCTGAGGAACAACTGGGATTCAAAAGACTAAAGAAGAATAAACCAGGGAATACTATTATAGTCCTCCAGTAGTACAAATAAATGGAAGAATAGATCAAAAGAGAAATGAACAGATTAAAGGCTAAAGTTGATCTTTTTTCCTCTAGAGTACTCCTCTTTCCATCTAAACCTGACAACATAACTCAAAAAGACTATAGAGATTGGAGCAGTAGGTTACTCAACCAAAGTCAGGTATTAATAATGAAACTCAAAAAAAAAAAAAAAAAAAAAAAGTGAGAAGAAACTTGAATGGATTCTAGACCAGATCTGTTCTTTATAACCCTAGGGTAAGCTCATGGGGGCTGAATGCATAGTGCAGGCTGATGCCACTGCGAAAGTTGCTGGTTTCAGGAACCTGGAACGCACATAGGATCTATCCATCACAAAGAACAATAAACACAAAAATACACGCTGACCCTTAAGGAAGCTAACTGTTGGGAAATATTTCAACTAGAGTTGGAATTAAATCAAGGCAAGTTATCTTATAAACACACACAAATAAAACAAGATTTTTTTGTCAGTAAAACATACATCCATAAAAAGGAGAAATATAATTATATTCATGCAGATGCACAGAATGCAGGGAAAACACATTTACTCTACTGTCTATCCTTGGTATTTTCTGTTATTCTGATCAAGTAGACTCCAAAGGTTTTTCATGTATTATGCCTTCCCAAAATCATCTTCTCCATACGTCTGTACACCTGTAATTTTTTCCTGTAAATCTGCAGTGCACAGACTGCAATATAAGAGACAGAGCTGCTGCACTTTGCTTACACAATGTACCTTAACAGACTGTACTGGGTCTGGCTGGGATGTTAACTTTCCCTGCAGCAGCCCATACAGTGCTGCGCTCTGCACTTGTAGCTAGAACAGCAGTGGTATCACACTGGTGTTGTGTCTGCTGCTGAGAAGTGCTGGCACAGCATCAGGACTCTCTCTGACCCTCCTAGGGGGTGGGCAAAAAGTGAGAAAGAAACATCAGCAGGGCAGCTGACCTAAACCAACCAAAGGGATATTCCATACCATATGATGTCACACTCAGCAATAAAAGGTGGAAAAAGGAAGAAGAGGGGAGGGGTGGGCTCTCGTTGCGAAAACGTCTGTCCTCCTCCCGAACACCGGCTACGTGCGTTGAGGCCCTGCTTCAAGGACGTGGTCAAGCATCGCTCATTTGTGGGAAGTAGAGAGTAATTTCTTTCCTCTGCACTTCCACATAGCCTTTACTTGTTTTGTTTAGTTATTCCCTTTCCCCCTCCCTTTTCCCCTTTCCCTTTTTTCCCTTTAGTTGAATTGTTTAATTAATAATAATATTTCCTTAATAATATTTTTTTCTCTTTAATTAAATCATCCTTATCTCAACCTGTGAGTTGTTCTTTCCTTTACTTCTTCCCCTCCTCATCTGAGGAGGGGGAGTGAGAGAGCGGTTGTGGTGTTCAACTGCCTAGCACGGTAAAACCACCACACAGACCTAGCAAAATACCCTACATGGTTTGCCAAAAAGTCATCTAGATGTGACTTCTGTCATGTAAGTACATGACAGTTTCATGGGAAAAAAAAAAAAAAAGAAAAAAAAAGAAAAAAAAAGTAGAAAGTAGTTAAAGCTCTCACATATGTGAGAAAGACAATAAACCTAATTGCTACACTATAACTCTGAGCTAGTTTTGGATTAATATATATATATATATATTTATAAAGAAAGTGGCAGATAGTTGATGAATTTTCCATTTCTTGAAGACTTCTGGGTAAGACACACTGTAGTCAAGCACATGAAATAAGTAAATTGGTGAAACTGGTGGCCATACCTGTAGGAAGGCAAACTATATGATCTAATGGCCACTGCTGACCATAAAATGTTTTGGTCTAGTTTTTCATAAAACAGCTTAAGTCCAATCATTCTTTCCACTCACAGGAGGCAGGGCTTGGGTCAAAGTGACATGGCGGAAACACAAATGAGGATTAGTATACTCAGTATCTTAGGGATTAAGTAAAATTGTCTAAATGTTTAAAACATATTTTTACATTTAATGAAACCAAAGTTTTTAGCTGACAGTGGATTCCTTTCCATATCCAATAATTATTAAAGATCATAAAGATATACTTATATGGGTGTTGAAGTAATTTGGCTGTTTTACAATGCACCCGAGGCATGCAGATATATCTTTAACAATCACACACTCTGAACTCTGTGAGCACCTGGTTGTGCTTGTTCCTGAGTGAGGACCTAAGAAAGTACTTTCTAAAGAAGTGGCAAATGCATTTAAACAGAGGAAAAAAAAAAAAAAAACAAAAAAAACAAAAAAAAACTTTAAACAATGCTGAATTCTAGGACTGTGACCTTTGGTGGGAAATTAATGAGTTTATTTGGATATTCAGGTAATGCTTCAACTTTTCTTTTCCCCATGTACCAGAGAGGCAACATGTATTGTTTAGTTTAGTCTCCATAAGAAACTGTTATGTTCAGTTTAAAGAAAGCCCTAGTATATCTCAGGACATATCGAGCAAAATATAAAGAAATATTCTCCAGTAGAAATATAATTACCGATCAGCACTCAGCCAAGTTCAACCACAATTGCACTTGAGTTAATTACATTATGTACAGAGTAGAGAAATGTCCTCACTTGTCCACTGAAATATTTTTATTTCATATTCCAATACCACAGAATCAAGTTCTGGAAAGAAGCATGTGATGCAAGAAAAACAACTTTGATTGCCACATACGCGCACAACTTAAAGAAAGTCTTGAAAAACACTCAGGTCTGCCAACAGAAGAGTCCAACTGAGACACCCTTAATAGCAATCCCAAAGAGCCGCTGCCTGAGCAGCACAGATCACTGCTTGTCCCTGTCGGTGCTGTCATGACAGCAAAGCACATATACACTTACTCTGAGCCTGGTGGGAAAGACTTCCACTGTTTTCTTAATTTGCCCCAATAACTGAAGCCCTAAAATTAGGTAAGAGACAGGTGGTTTTTCTTCCTTAAAAAAATAACTTTAAAAGTATTAGCTGTGTCACTAAGACCACTCCAGGAGGTATAACAAATTTTAGAATATAGGGTAGAAAAATGCTCTGGACACATACAACAAAAGAGAAAAAATATGAAGAGGCTTGTTGTTTATGTTTTACTTTAAAAGAAACCTTAAAGTTTTCAAGGAACTGTATCATACTTTAAGAAAGATACACTAGCCTTTTCTACATAATCCTGAAACTTTTAACATAATCCTCTCCATTCCCACCATGTCTTTTCTCCTTTTGCAATCTGTATGAATATTTTGCCTAGATATTTATTAAGATTTTTTAAAGTATTTTGAGGATAGCTAAGTGAGCTGTCATACATAATTTTTGCTCTGTTTCTGTAATGGTCCTGAATTCCTCAAAATTGAAATCAGCTCTGTGAATGTAAAAGATATAAACAGTCAGCCCTGATGACTAAAAAAGGCGAATGAGGTAACGGTAATGCTGGTGAAGCTGTTTGTCTCCAATGTACCATAAATAGTGAAGTGAAATTAAAATTTTTCAATCAACATCACTTATGCACATGCGTGCACATACACACGCGCTCGCACACACACACACATATGAAAAAGCTGCCTGACGAGAAGCAGACTGGATCAGGAGTTCAAGCAGAGGTTCTTGAAAATAAAACAAAACAAACAACAATAAAAAAGTTGGGCTTTTTAATGCTGTTGTTGTTCCTATATGGTGGGATCTCCTAGCTGCAGGAAATGATGGCTTGTAGTACAGACCTCCTTAATTTCCTGCAAACTCTCCCCAAGCAGAAGTCACTTTTCTTTGCCATATATCTAAGCCCTACTGAAGCTTCCTCTACTTCACTTACATTAAATGAACAGAAAAAGATAGATATATCTCATTAACAGCCATATCTTCTCCCTGTCTTGAAATGTAATGAGCAAACATATAGAAACCCCACTGCTATTAATGTTAATTAGTCTTCCCTCTACATGGAGAAAATAAATATAAATACATACATAATAAATAGTAATACATATTTAAAATAATACATAGCATTTTTACATTTTTTTTCCCTTAGGATTCAAAGTATTTTTAAGCTATTAAGATCTCAAAAACTGCAAATGATTAATAAGGTGAGACAGAGAGTGATAGATGATTTGTCCAAGGTTAAGAAAGAAATCTGTGGCACAATAAGGAAGTCCTATTAGATTTCTTGCCTCCTAGTCTTATTCCTTAAAACCATTCTTCTAAGAGATTGATAGCAATTAGTCTCCATGGAACCAGGACACCATTTAATTAATCACACAATAGAAAAAGGCTGTCTCAAAAAAAAAAAAAAAAAAAAAAAGTCTTTCCCATTCCAGTAGTATATTTGTAATGTACAGTGACAGGAGGACAGGAGAAGACCAGAAAAAAGGACATTTCTCTTGAGCGGGTTAATTAATTAACATAGATTGCCTGAATTCAGTCCAAGAAATCTATGCCAAGGAGGAATCCTGTAGCGCTTTTCCTAACTGAGCCTGGATCAGTCCCCCAAATACTAATGTATTTGCTCTCTCAAGAGCACAGAAGGAAGTCATGAAGCCAGGTATGAAACTGCCCTCTCAGAGCAATAAAGACATCCTTGATGAAGATCATGCGTCAAAGGCCAGAAAGAGTGTTTATCAACTGAGGAAACTGGGATAAGGAGAACACAGAATACTAAAACTATCAAAACTAAGAATAGCTGTTTTGTCTGGAATAGGTATTTTACAAGATTTCTACAGTTATATTATTTCCTGTTTGATGAGAGATGATTCCAAAGTGTAGGCTTATATCCAAATCCTCACTTCACTAAGGCTTAGAAGGGGTCAGAAATAAGGTTTCTTTCACAGAGTTTCCTGCTAGTTAATAAAGTCAATTCTGTGAAGGTTGATTTGTTTGTGACAGCTGAATGCACGTTTTTTTTCTCCTTTTTTTTCCTTGTCATTCTACAATCACATTTGACTATAAAAAACAATTATTAACTTTTAAAAGTCAACATTAGCCACTGCATATTGCAAATGTTGAGAATATTATTATTTGTATTTCCTAAACAATATAAAACATATGATAATGGAGATGGTTTGGGCAAGATTGCATTGCATCTGTTAGCTCTTTTTTTTTGTTTGTTTTATTTTGTTTTTTTACAAAATCACTTTGGGTTGGTATCCATTACACTCCACATAGCTACTCAGAATAAATTACTCAGTGGCTCCCAGAAACCCACATGCTACTGCTCTTTGGAAAAGTCCATTACCCTTTGGCAAAGGACCTCAAGACTATTCCAGATGCTAAAGCTTCTTGAAATTTTGTCCCTTCACTTAATTGTATTGTATCTGTGCCATTCAGCATCATCTGCAATCTGGCACTCTATAACATATCTTCCCTATCATTTTTTGCCCTCAAAAGTACTTTATGCTCTACATTTCTCATTTTCTTAAAAATATGTTATTTGTACAAATAAGAAATCTTCCAAATCTTTATGGAAAGGGCCAAGTCAAAAAGAGCTTTGTGAGGAGATACTGGGGTTAATTACAGAATAAGAACATAAACCAAGTTTGAAAGTACCTCAAGAGGTCTTCAGCTTAAGCTGCATGAATAGAACTCAGGTCTGAGCTAAGACTAACTTGCTCAGGGATTTTTCTAGTTGTCTATTGAAAAACTCCTAGGACTGAGCCTGCACAGCCTCTCTAGGCAATCTGCTCCACTGTCTGGTTTCATGGTGAAAAAGAGTTTCCCAATATCCACTCTGAACTTCCGTTGTCTCATCCTCCCACTGTTCACTGTTGTGAAGAGTCTGGCTCTTCTCTTTGATAACCTCCTTGTAGGCTGCTGTGCAGGATCAACATTTTCCCAAGGCTGATACAGACCTCAGTCTCTCCAGCTGAGGTACTCTAGCCGCTGACTGTCCTGGGGGGCATCCCCTGAACTAAAGATGATCAAGATAACTTTAGAGATGGAGCCAGAAGAATCTCATCAGTACAGTCCTGCAATCAAATGAATCAGTCCGCAAAGACGAATGAGTGCAGTACAGTGCCAGGTCTTTGGGACACAAGCAAGGATCTCTCACAGTATTGCCCATTCTGTATAGATGATATATGATAACTCAGTATAAGACAAATAAATGTATCTGTATACAAGTTATCTCTTGGATAATTTTACAACATGACTATACTGAACAGAATGAGAAACATTATCCTAATGACATTTTCCAATTAACACTAGAAGAAAGAGATATCAAAACAAAAGATCTGTATCTCTCTGATCATCAATACACATTTTTGAAAGCAATTGAATAGAAATATACTATTTATAATGCAACTTCTCCTATTCCAGTTTCATCAGTCACAGGTACCTTAGGATGTGTTTATCAGCAAACAGTGTATCAAGCTGGGAATCGTAAAAAAAGGCAAGGGGGAAAGCATTGACTTGGTGTGGAAAGAACCAAATTCAGTAACCATATAAGGAGTATTCAAAACACATTTAAGCAAAGTAGGGGTATGAATCACCAAGTCCAATGTTACAAATGTAGCCTGCGTTAAAGTCAATGGCAAAATCCATCAGGATTTCAAAAAACATGAGATCTACAGGTGAGAATTCATATACAGACTGGAAGCCACTCTCAAAGTGAGGTTATGCCTGAAGAAGGACTAGTCCAAAACAGTATGTTAGAGATAGAGGTCAACCATGATAATCAGAGCTAAAACATGCCATCATGCTTACTCTCAATAAATGTATGCCACTGCACTTGCAACTTTCCTTGGCAACTCAAGTCTGACCTCTGTCATGAGCCTCAAGAGTGATGTTCAATTCAATTAATACATATTAAAATATTGCTTATATGGTTAAGAAATAACAGTTATTCACTTTACTTTGGGATCCGAGTCTCTCCAGTCTCTTTAAGGAGAGGTATTTTTACTCTGCTCTGCTTCAACATTCACATTAATATCTTTATTAAGCAGCCCTGAGCCAGTAACTGAGAGCTTAGTAAAGCCCTTCTCTGCCTAATGTTCAAAGATAATCACATCAAAGAAACAGTTTTTGCTAATTTAAACAGTCATCAAGAGACCATTTATCTGCTGGAGGCCTTCTCAACACACTTTCTCCTCTACTCTTCAGATATATCATTGACCAGGTCAATTCCAGGATACTTCCATTACCTACCATCAACTGTAGCCAAACTCCTTATGCATTCCAGTTTTGAGACAGAATAATGCTGTGTCTTTCCATTGATATCAATAGGTTCATTCTGCTCACACTGAATGAGTGTCCTTCACTCTTCCCTCCCTCGTCTCTCCCCTCCCTATCCTTTCATGCCAGGAAAGGAAGGAATTCTCTTTTTCCTGCTCAAATATCCAATAATCGTTACAGCCATCTGCTTCAATACAACAAACTCTTCATAGAAGCCCATCTAAATGGCAAATCATTAGAGATTAAGATGATTTATTTTAGTTTCGTACAGTGTCACTGGTTTAAGTTTTAATAAAATAAAAAATAACTAAGGATTTGGGAAGTACTGTGGCTTACCTCTGTGAAAACTCCCTCTCTTGCCAATACTCTCTATCGCTGCTGACAGACATTAGAACATTCCTTTCATCTCCTTCCTCTTCTTGCAGTTCAACCTATCCCCTTAGGAGTATTTGCTTTCTCTAAGATAGATTATATATTGTATGCAACATGAAAACCTTACACACTTTTTCTACCATCTGCAAGGCTTTTCTGCCCACTTCTTAAAAAAGAATTAAATCAAACCCCTTATTACTCTTTCCATTTTGTATAAATAAAACAGGATTACTTTTTTGTTAGAAACTAAAACAAATGGATTGGTATTTCCAGATATGTGCATCTAAATTAAAGAAGCATTTTTTAATACAGTCAACCAAATTTCCAAGCCTAGGGGGACCAAATGTGGAATGCAAACTGTGATAAAGAGCAAATATGAAGCATACACATACACACACACACAAAACACCCCCCTATTTCATGCAGAAAACACGATCTAATATGGGATCAATTTCTTTCAAATAATTCTTTCTGCATCCCAGTGTGACTCCAGGATGTGCAAATTAAGATAAATTTTATGGGTCAAATTCTTCTTACCACTACATGTGCTCAAGTCAACTGAAATTGATGACAACTGGATGCTGTGTCAGAGGGTGGAATTTGGCACAGAAAGTTACGATGTAAGGAGATGTTATAAAAATAAAAATGACATGGTGCTCTGAATGAGGGAGGAAACAATTCTCAATGTGGCTTGGGAGAGATAAAAGCATAGAGAAGCAGGAAAAGTTGACCAAATAGCTAGTAGATTGTCAGATAAATTTCAGTCATCAAAACAGAGTCAACTGCAATGATGTAAATGAAGATTTACTTAACAGCCCTTGATGAATGTAACTCCATTCCACAGCTAACTCCAATGGAAGTAAAGCTACAGCAACTCCAAATCCTGATCCACTCAGAGCTTAAAAGATTCATTCATTACTTCTGTATTATTTGGAAATCCAAAACACATATTTAAGACTCCATCATTGCAGAGCTTTATGTATGGTTTCATTAAACAAAATGCTGTGATTAAACCTTCAGTATGAACATCCCTCCTCTTCCTTCTATTTTTTAAAACAGAAATGTCCCTAAAAGAAGTCTGTGTAACTTGCAAAACAGAACTAAATCAAAAACAGATTCACATATTCATGCAGATGATTTAGCAGTAATATTTCTAGCAGTAGGAGTTTGCAAATATTATCAAATCCATGTTCATGTCTTATGACAACTGACCGATGAAAACCAGAAGCTATTCTGACACATATTTTAACCCATTTTTCTGCTACCAGGATAAATATGAGCATAAATGTCTTCCTGGTTAAACTTTTGCTCATTTGAGTGAAATGTGAAGATGTGTCATGTCCTCAGCTGAGTTTCAGAACTATTCAGGATGTCATGTAGCATTTAATTTCAAGCTCCATTTAGAAAAAAGAATTGAACATCTAACCTGGAACAACTATCCTTCCAGCTGTTGGATGATTCATTTCCATCACAAGTCCATTGTGCAGCACCTATTAAAAAGAAATATATGTGATCAAAAAACTATAACTAGTTCCTAAACTCAAGAGGAAAAAAGGATTCATATATTATGATTTTATTTCAAAGAACATCTAAAAATACAGAGCTAAAATTTACGTAATTCACTTAATATATAAAATGGAAGCCCTGATGTTTGACACTACTCTCTGTATATGCATCTCAATAAATGCTTCTGTAGGACTTTACATGTTTAACGTATCTTTAAGCTCCTGTATCCAACATCAAGCACAAGCAACTGTGCTGCAAGCGTGTCATACTTTCCACCACTGACAGACAACTGCTAGCAATGTGGAATGAGAATTAAAACCCTATCCCACTTCCCCTTTTACTCTGCAATATATATTAAAGGCATACAAGCAGCTTACATTCTCTAGTTTTCTGTTACTCAGCTGATTTGGGGCTCTTAATTGATCATGCTATGCAATATCCTAGTAGCTCTTACAAACATTAAGGAAAGACATCAAAAGTTTGCAGTTATTTCTGTTCTTTAGGGAGTGTATGCCATAACTCAATCCTGTGTTTCTCTGTGTGGGATGATTATTCACCACAATTTCCAGTTTCTTGCTATTAACCTCAACCAGAAAAAAAAAAAAAAAAAAAAAAAAAAAGTATGAAAAAGTACCAAAAGCTGCCAAAACTCTCAAATAACAGAGAAAAGAAATTCATAATAGGAAATTCACTATTCAGTGGAAGTCTACATCCAAAGTCAATGAGTACTCTTTTTAGCTTCCTCACCTATTGCTCTGACATCCTTCTAACACCGTTAGCTTAGTCAAATAATCAGAAATATTAATATTCTCTGTAATTGAAGTATCCTGTACAGATAAGCTTCCCACTAACCAATTGTTTTTATATCCAATGTAACAACAAATCTGATAATAAAATAAGAGTGCCTTGCCAAAGATAACACCTGTAGAAATGAAGGACAGGAAAAGACCCTTAAGTGATCACCTAGTCTATCTACCTTTTCACCTTCCATTGTGAATAACATCAGCAACTTGACTAATAATGATATGTATTGGTCTAATTATTCTCGAAAATTTCCAGTAAACAAGATGACGATTTTCTTAATATAGTCTGTACCAGATTCTCGTATTCTTAGCATTAGAACTTCTTCCCCTAATACAGAATATAAATATCTTTGCGTTGTATTAAACATCTTCATTCCTGTCTTGTCCCCAACTGGATACAGAAAACCTATCAGTAGCATCTTTATAACATTCTTCAACATACTGGAAGATTGTAATCACATCCTCCCTCTGTCTGCTCTTTCCTAGACTAAACAAAACTAATCCTTTTAACCATTCCTTCCAGGTCAGATTTTGTGGACTTTATATCTGGGTAGAATAGCATCCTTAAGAAATTCCCATTCTTGAACAGGTGGAGTCAAAAGGTCAAGTCAGCTTTCTCTTAGCTTCTGGGGTACATCTATTTAGATGGCATTTAGAAAGATATTTCTGATAAAAGATGCTGGTAGAAGAAAGTCTGTTCACTGGTCTAATTGTTTGGCGCTTTACCAGATCATTAGTTCTATTTCTCTTTCGGGAGGTTAACACCAATTTTGGTAAATATTCAAGCGAGACATTCATATATATATATATATATATATATTCCTAAAAGACAGAACTGGAAAATGTAATTGCTTGTTTTAATTCCTATTTAGAATCTTTCCCTTAATAAAACAGTGTTGAAAGTTTAGCCTTCTTTCTCCATAACTTACTTGTATAGGTTTTCTTTATGCATTTTTTGAATTATTTATGGTTTGAAAGCAAGAAAACTAACTCAATTGAACTTGAAATCAACAGGACATTCAGATGCACACCCACTTTAGATTGCAAACTAAAGGCTGGGCCTATAAATGACATCACTTGGTTAAAGAAAAACACATGCTCTAGCAACTAACTCAGGGTTCAACAAAATTCATGCCTTTCTGTTCCAGGTCCCTACAATCAAATTCTGATTTTGCAGACTTATAACACTTTTAAAATATTTCTTTTTATTAGTTTCAAATTCCATCTCCTTTTTCTTTACAGCATGAACTAAGAAAAGACTTCTGTATCTTTCAGGATCAATAGTAACTTCTATTCCCTTTTAAAAATAATTAAAGATGCATTCTAAAACTTCCTTTCCATTTTCATGATATGTAAGGTGTTGATTTTCCCTTTCAGATACATTTGATCTAGAACACTGAAATTCTGTAACTCTTGTTACTCTTCTGTTTATTTTCTACAGTTATTACTGATACAGATCAATATTCTCAGATCTATCTTTCTTGAAGGACTCAATGCTTATAACTTAACCTCCATGCAATGAGTCTAGCCAAAGACTGATTTTTTTCCCACACCATTATACTATTTCAAAGAATTGTGTATTTCCCATTTAATGTGTTCCACTATTAGAATTCTCAAAAATAAAGAAAAAATAATAATAATAAAAAAACACTTTAGTGACTCCTCCTCATGTTCTCATGTGCATTCTAAAAAATTCATAGAAGCTTACAAGACTAGAATACAATGTTCACATCCTTTACCATCAAAGACAAGGGAAGTCTCAGAACAAATTAAGAGGCAGAACCTTGAAGGTCTTCTCTATTGTCTTGTACCCCTCCTATGGTTATGATCCTTCTTATGTGGTAGAGTCCTCTGTCCATTTTATATTCATACACGTTAGCTCAGCATAAGGAATTGATTAATTAAGATGATCATATAAAAGATGATTGCTATAAGTAGATTTTTTTTGTTGTTTTACATTACTTTTTTCCATATGGCTTACTTTCCAGGCTAGAAATATTCTATTACTATATTACCTGTTACCATTTGAGGTTGTGTGAATCAAATTAATGTTTGAGTGGCATTTTAGTCTAAAATCACAGAATCTCTGATCTGTGATTCTGTGATTTTAGACTGACTATAATGGGATCATTGCAAGGGAATCAGAAGCATGGTCTGTCCTTCACTAATAACCTTTTCATGCTGTTTCATTTTATTCTAAATACAGTCATCTAATAAATTAAAACAGGAACCTCTCTTGTCTGTCTGCTGGTTAATGAAAAGAAAACCTGATGTCACCATTTTTTAATCTTAGCTCAATGACAACACTAGTAGTGTTCCACTGTTATCTGTGACATGTCCACGTATAACTGTTTTTTTCTGTTAATACATATTTATGTCTTTCAGCCTGACACTTAGAACTGCAAAGGCAAAGTCTCTCATATTTGCATGAAACAAAAATGTACATAACATAAAATAGTAAAAAAATACTCAGCATCCTATTGATGTGAATCGAATATAGTGTTGCTTTGAATTGTGCCATCCTGGTATGTTAGTACGATTCCTAAATTAACTTTTGTTAAATTATCTTTTTTTGTTTGTTTGTTTTCTTGCAGACCGAATTTGTAAAATGATATACCTACTACATATATGATACAGAATATATGTACATTTCTATCATTAGTTGCTGCAATTCTATTTTGGAATTATTTACTGCATATGTAGACAGTATCATTTTTGTTCATGTTATAACAGGAAAATATTGTTTAGTGATGGATAATAATAACATAAGTCATGTTTTAATTTTGTTTAGCTGGCACACATCATTGCATGACTTTATTCAAACTACAGCAAATAGAGCAATTCATATGATTGTCTCCTAACCTCAGAGAATAAAATAATTTAATATAAAATTATTTCAATATTATTTTCCTAATATTATACACAAGGAAGTCCACATAGAATCTTTTAAGCACAGATCTTAATATTTTACTTGTGTAAAGTAAACCAAGGGTAATTTAATATATTTCATTTTGTATATTCTCAGTTATTTCATCATTTCCTCTAAGCTTGTCATGAGAACAAGAATAGAGAATACTTATATCAGCTGTTATGAAGCTCAGATTAATTCAGATATAATAACTTCAATGATTAATTTTGCTCTTTTCCCTAATGCTGTTATTAACTGTAAATTCAGAAGTGGTAAAACATTTTATAACAGAGAAATTCCCTTAGCTTTCACAAGGAGGATTAAATATTAACTCTACTTATTTCTGTATTCACACCTGCTTCAAAACCAATCATTCAACTGACACTATTTTTCTGCATTAATATTTATGTTACCATTGAACATGTTCAGTTCAATATTTTTATTTTGGTTGTAATATTTGAGTCTCTTTTGATTCTCATTCTAGTTAATTGACATGTAAGGCAGAAAATTAGAATAAAAGAAACTTTAAAAATATATAATTATGATAAAAAAATAAAATATGTCTGAAAAAAAAATCTTCATGCAAGACTTGTAAGGTTGAAAATCTAGATTCAAATAGAGGCTTTACTTTTGACCACCTTGAGAGTTAAAACTCATTCTCTACAAGTTCACATATCACAAAAAGTGGTACAGGATTATTTTTCAACTTTCACAGATCCTTGAAGAAAAAAAAATAAAAAAAAAAAAAGAAACCGTCATTTTTTAAGGACTGCTTTATTCTTTAAAATAGTAAGACATACAGACACTAATACAGTGGTTTTCTTTGGGACTTATTTGTGAGTATTGATTTACCTGAAGGACAGCTAGGCAGATTATCACCATGCAGGATATGTCTTCAGGAGAATTTAAAGAAATCTGGTACTTCTTGGACACTCCAGAATTTATGGATGTTGCATCACCAACAGCTTGATGATTGCTCCCTTAACTGCTAAACAAGCTAACTGTACATACAAAAAAGGTTGGGTGGCTTTTATTTCAGCAGAAAGATTCTATTAGTGAAGTAACAAAAGCTGTGAAACAAATTAATAATGAATGTACTATTAACAAGCATTCATATTCCTCTGTAGTGCGCTTCCATGACAAAGTTTTGTTAGCAGGGGGCCAAAGGGGTGGCTTCTGTGAGAAGGATCTAGAAGCTGCCCCATGTTTGGTAAGGGCCCCACTGCTGACCAGAGTTGAGCCAGTAAGTGATGTTGTTTGTGCCTCTGTGAGAGCATATTTAAGACAGGGAAAAAAACGCTGTGCCACACAGCAGCTGGCAGAGTGAGAGGAGTGAGGAACAGCCTTGCAGGCACCCAGGTCAGTGAAGAAGAAGGGGGAGAGGTGCTCCAGGCACTGGAGCAGAAGTCCTCTGTGGCCTATGGTGAGGACCATGGTAAAGCAGGTTGGCCCCTGCAGCCCATGGAGTACCACGGTGGAGCAGGGTTCCACACTGCAGCCTGTGGAGGAGACCACGGTGGAGTAGGTTGACCTGCACTGAGGTGGAGTAGGTGGACCTGCACCGACGGAGGCTGCGGACTGTGGAAGACCCCTGCCGGAGCAGATTCTAGGCCGGACCTGTAGCCTGTGGAGAGGAGACCATGCAGGAGCAGGTGACCTGGCAGGAGCTGCTGCCCGTGGGGGATCCAGGTTGGAGCAGTTTGCTCCCAAGGGATGGACCCTGTGGAACGGACCTGTAGAGCAGTTCTTAAAGAGCTTCTGCCTGTGGGAAGCCCACCGTGGATGAGTTCACCAAGGACTGCATCCTGTGGGAGGGACCCCACAGCACAGGGGATGAGAGTGACTGAGAAGGAGCGGAAGAGAAAAAGCGCTATAGACTGACCATAACCCTCATTCCCCCATTCCCCTGTGCCACTCGGGGAGGAGGTGGAAGAGGGTGGATGAGGGGGGAAGGTGCTTTTGGTTTCTTTCCTTTGCTTCTCACTTCTCTAGCTTGTTAGTAATAGGCAATAAATCTTACTATCTCCCTATGCTGAGTCTGTTTTGCCCATCACGATAATTACTGCGCTATCTCCCTGTCCTTATCTCAATCCCTGAGCCCTTTTCATCGTATTTTCTCCCTGTTCCTCTTTGAGGAGGGGGAGTGAGAGAGCGGTTGTGGTGGAGCTCGGCCGCCCACCCAAGTAAAACCACCACAACCCCTCAAAAAAAATGGCTCTGTTACCTGCAAAAGTAAAATATTTTATTGTATTATTGATGTAGCAGCACAAAGGCAGGTAGGAGAGAAACAGAAACACTTTGTCTTTTTTCTCATGGATAATGGGGTGTTTGGCCATCTACTAAATATTTGGCAAATTCTGCAATTATCGCAAGGTTCACTTCATATCATATGAGTTCATTTCAGCTGTAATGTAAATGATTATGCACGTAACCAATCACCTATGACAATGTAGTTCCTTTCTGAACTACCAGCAAGGTTTCAAACCCATTCTAGTTACCACCTAAGAAACAATTAACTTCCATATTCCAAATGGAAGATGATCCTGGAATCAGAAACTTGCCAAGTATGTTACCAGTCAAAATAAATAAATAAATAAATAAAGTTGTAGTTAATGTAGGGCCATGCGTTCTGCATATGCATTTGCACAGATACTACTTTTTCACAGTTTTATCTAGAGTTCAGTGGAAATAATTTCCAGAGATACAAGGGAAATGATGTAAACTTTATATATATATATATATATATATATATATTGAAGTCACAAGATAGCTGGCTGTTGGTAAATGTAATTTCAACTCATGCCTCCAAACCACACAAAAATAATAAGACTGTTTTTCCTGTACATGCTGAACATAGTGCCACAGCCATAATCACCTCCTAAAGAAGTAAGAGCACATGTTGTGAACAGAATCTTATATTGGAATTGTATACTGCATCTTAAAAACACCTCCTTCCAAATAATAAAGATTTGAACTCATTTGAAATTTGAAAGGGGGATTAAATATGTCTGTATCTGATGTCTAGTTTAACTTGGCGGTGTATTATTTGAATGATGTTAAGCAGAATGTTTTGCATATCACCATATCAAGTTCTCCCCAACCCCCTATTTTTCAATGCAATAGTTCCAGTACTTTCAAGTCCTGTTGCAACTGAAAATTATATTTCTAATAATTTTATTCTTCTGTTTTGAAACATAGCTTCTACCTTCTAGTATATAGTTTACATGTTGTACTCTATTAGCAAAACACATCTCTCTCAGTCACCCATTATTACTACCTCATTAGGCTTAGCTGATTCTTTGATCTCCTTCAACATTTTGGACTCAATATCCGTTTCCTGATCAGAAGGCTCAACTGTATACTGCTCCCCCAGCTCTATGACCTAATCTGTCCTTCCTGTTCAGTTTATAGCCAGGTATAACACTCTCCTATTGATTTTTGTCATTCCAACATTCTTCTGTAATGGCTACTATGTCAAGATACTCTTTCTTTGCCAAGAATTTCATGTCACCTTTTTTTTTTTTACACATCTCACGTTGGTATACAGATATGTATTGGTTTTGCATGCATTTTGGAAGCAGGGAGATAGCCACATAATTTTTTATTTAACTCTTAGGTTTGACACCATATTAGCTTTCCAGGATTTCTCAGTTGTACCTCCTTCACTTTTATTGTACATTTTGTTCTTGTTCCTTACACTTTTTGTGTGACTGACATCATTAACAAATGTCTTTAAACAGTCTGAGCCCTGATTTGTCAGTTTTTCCTCAACTCCTGTATGAGAAACTACACTCACTGATTTCCTACACCAGCAATCTATTTTCACTGCAGTTCAAGGCAACCAGTTTCACAGAATCACACAGAATCACAGAATAGTCTAGGTTGGAAGAGACCTCCAAGATCACCTCTGACCTAACGCTAACAAATCTTCCACTAAACCATATCACTAAGCTCTACATCTAAATGTCTTTTAAAGACATCCAGGGATGGTGACACAACCACTTCCCTGGGCAGCCCATTCCAGTGGCTAACAACCCTTTCAGTAAATAAGTTCTTCCTAATATCCAACCTAAACCTCCCCTGGCGCAACTTGAGCCCATTGCCCCTCATCCTGTCACCAGGCACGTGGGAGAATAGACCAACCCCCACCTCGCTACAGCCTCCTTGCAGGTACCTGTAGAGTACAATAAGGTCACCCCTGAGCCTCCTCTTCTCCAGGCTAAACAGTCCCAGCTCCCTCAGCCACTCCTCGTGAGACTTGTTCTCCAGACCCTTCACCAGCTTTGTAGCCCTTCTCTGGACTCGCTCGAGCACCTCCATGTCCTTCTTGTAGGGAGGGGCCCAAAACTGAACACAGTACTCGAGGTGCGGCCTCACCAGAGCCGAGTACAGGGGAACAATCACTTCCCTGGACCTGCTGGCCACACCGGTTCTAATACAAGCCAGGATGCTGTTGGCCTTCTTGGCCGCCTGAGCACACTGCTGGCTCATATTCAGCCGACTATCAACCAATACTCCCAGGTCCTTCTCTGCCAGGAAGCTTTCTAACCACACATCTCCCAGCCTGTAGCTCTGTTTGGGGTTGTTGTGCCCCAGGTGCAGGACCCGGCACTTGGCCTTGTTGAACTTCATACCGTTGGCCTCGGCCCATCAGTCCAGCCTATCCAGATCCTCCTGCAGAGCCTTCCTACCCTCGAGCAGATCGACACGCGCACCTAACTTGGTGTCATCTGCAAACTTGCTGAGGGTGCACTCAATGCCCTCATCCAGATCATCGATGAAGATGTTAAAGAGGACTGGTCCCAGTACCGAGCCCTGGGGGACTCCACTAGTGACCGGCCTCCAACTGGATTTGACTCCATTCACCACAACTCTCTGGGCCCGGCCATCCAGCCAGCTCTTAACCCAACAAAGTGTACACCAGTCCAAGCCATGAGCAGCCAGTTTCCTGAGGAGAATGCTGTGGGGAATGGTGTCAAATGCCTTACTGAAGTCAAGGTAGACCACGTCCACAGCCTTTCCCTCATCCACTAAGCGTGTCACCTTGTCACAGAAGGAGATCAGGTTCGTCAAGCAGGACCTGCCCTTCATAAACCCATGCTGACTAGGCCTGATCGCCTGCTTGCCCTGCAACTGCTGCATGATGACACCCAAGATAATCTGCTCCATGAGCATCCCTGGCACTGATGTTAAACTAACAAGCCTATAGTTCCCTGGGTCTACCCTCCGGCCCTTCTTGTAGGTGGGCGTCATGTTTGCTAGCCACCAGTCAAGTGGGACATTAAACAATCCAAAAAATATTAAACAATGAAAACCATTTGTGACAGAGCACAAACACCTTTGCCATTGTCTAATCATCAAACATACTCATTCTTGAGAAAAAGTATTAAATTTAATTTATACCTTACAGTCTAGGTAAATGTAAGACAGCTGCTAAATACGTCTATATAAATCTCATATGTTTTCATCAGGCATATTGGAAAATAATGAGAGTAAAAGAAGGTATTTTACTGACCTATTCCAGCAAAGAATAAGGTTTTTAACTATTGTGGAGAAGCAAGTATTTCAGGGGGGTTTATTAGCATATGAGATAATTACTGTTTATAATGAATAATTGGAAGAATAATAGAACAAGGTTTTGTAACTTAGGACAAAATATACAAAGATGCAAGAACATAGGTCTGTAAGTAACTACATAAATTTTCTGTTTTACAAGTTTACAGACACAATCCTGATTTCATGGGTTTTCCTGGGTGCACAAAAATCTGTACCCTTCTCAGGTACAGCTCCCTGACGACCTCTTGCGCCATCAGTCTGGAAGTGTGGCAGAGGAGAAAATCTGCCCTTCTTGGTTAAAAAAAAAAAAAAAAAAAAAGCACATATACTCTTCAGATATTTTTTTTCTCCCCTGAGAAATGAAATGTGATTGGAAAACCACACTTTTGGTGGGTTTGAATGTGTAAATCCTAAGTTCACAGAAAAGCTTTAGCAAAGATGATTGGCTGTACTGCTATTTGGATATGAGACCTGGCTCATCCCAAGAGCAAGATGTGCTGTGGTTGCATTCAAAGCACTGGCTCTGGGATCAAAGAGCCTGTCTCCAGCTGTGGCATACTTTTAATGTATAACACTGATAACTCCAGACTGATCACCTGGAAAGTGCTATAAAAACAGATTGATTTTATTTCTGCCACAGACTGAATATTTTTTGTGCTTCTTTCAGTCAGAATTACCAGTAAGTCAATGCTGTCAGTAGTGTTACAAATCACTGTTTTTCCAATGTTTTTCTGACATTAGGTTATTTCATATATTATACTCACCTTTTAAATATTATGTTTACAGTTTCTCTGCTCAAAAAAGCATGTAAAAACCTAACTACAAATTGTTTAAATGCAAGTGAATGAAAAAAAATGAAGTAAATTATCTTGATTTGTTCATGGATATATTTTTATATATTTATATATTATTATATTTTGGTGTCAAGAATGTAATGCAAAAAGCTTTCATTTTATTTCATTATGATTCAGCTTTCATATTAAACAACAGATGTTTTCCTTTGTGGAAACTGACTTGTAAATGACTGTAAGTGTATTCCTAAAGTAAGCAATGACTGCCGGGCCTTCAAGCCCTACATACCAAGTGGGAGACTGGTGAAGAAGAAATACTAAGAGCCTTTCCACTGCCATTATTTTCATACTAATCCCATAAATATTTTGTATGTTCATTACATTAGGGGATCATATCCAGAGTTGCCTACAGAGCTGGCAATGATGAAGAGAAAATTTTGATGATTTCTGTGGGGCTTTGTAGAAGTGAAGTTTTACAGAAGTACCTTTTGCTATGTGGTATAGGAGTAAGTCACATACAGTTGCAACTTTGGACTAAAAATGTACTGAGGTGTTTCTCCAACATATAGGAGAACTTTTATTTAACAATATTGAATAGAAAGAACACTTCTCGTAGTTCTGTTATAGAAATATATTTTTTCTCAGATACATATGCATATTATGGCAAGAATACATTTACAGAAAGAAAAAAAAATCTCAGCAGTCAGGAAGTCTCAAATATTCACAAACTTACTGCTGGGCAAAGGAACTATTAACAACAGTGCTGTACCATCATGTTAATATATCACTTGGTTTCTGACGGTCCTTAGGGACTTCACCTGTTTCTCCCAGTACAAAGTACATAATCAGTATAGGTTTTCCAATCTTGCACGCCACACTGAGTTCCCAAGAGCCTGCTTTTAAGTACTCCATCCATCTTTCACCTGCCATGTAAGTGTTGCAGTTTATTTATACATCATTCATTGTTTTGTTAGAGCTGGTCTGTCAGCTCAGAGTACTTAACTCTTCCCAGGACCACAAAACTTGCTCATCCACAGAGGAATGCCACATAACATTGGCACCTGCTTCGTGTTGTAAAGTACATCCAGATGGGAGCATCTCCCTGAAGACACTCAGCATGTTGCAGTCAGATATGCGTTACACTTCTCATAAGCAGCTTATTCCTGCATACCCTTGCACTGACCTTTGTAGCCCTTCAGAAAGTGAATGGTGATCATGGTTCAAACTATAGCATAGCATAAAGGTGTTTTGTAATTTCTCAGTGTTTTATGTCCTCGGCAGTCAGAGAAACATTCATCAACAGGAACTCTGGCACATAGAGATCTTTTGAGATTTACATTCTGCCCTGTTTACATTGGTATTCATAACAGAAGGCTTGAAGATGGAGAACTCCTTAACCATGCATACACCAAGGAGTTCAAGAATACTACTTGCAGGACATATAGAAAAGCATACTTAAGTGGAAAATAGCTTCCTATTTTGTATCAGTCTCTTTCACTCCTTTCTAGAAATTCAGTACTTATGTATTTTTGTCTATGTTTCCATTATTAACATTTAATTTCATGAATTTTATTATGCAGCCATAAAATTTCTCTACAATTTGCAGTAGAGCAAAAATATTTGAAGGCCAGCAAGGTATTTCAGAGCCATGACTGTACAAATGAAAGAGTTGATTTCTTTCAGAAACAGAACAGAAAGGAATGGAAAGGGGAAGGGGAAAGGGAAGAAACAGAAAAAAAAAAAAAAAAAAAAAAAAAAAAAAAAGCAGAAAGAAAAAAGGGAAGAAACAGAAAAGAAAAAAAAAAAAAGAGAGAGAAAATCGTTTTGAAAAAACTACATTTCACAGTTATTTGGTCAATAATGTGCATCAGATAATCTGTGAGAATTTAATTGTAAAAAGTGATTAGTATTTGGATGCTATTGATGTAACTGTGGGAGAGGAAAAAAAGGGTTTTAAAGAAAACACTTTTTATGAATGTGCAGTGCTTCCAGACTTCCCTTGCTTTGAAGTTAATGATCCTACACCATTAACCTTAACAATGAAAATACTGGTCCTAAGTTTACGAAATATAACAGAAATATCAGTTGTGAGTGCTAATGTATAGAGTAACCAAATAGGCTACAATAATGTCACCAGCTATTATGCTATACATTTTATTTATATTCCCTTACCAAAACACAGTTCAGATGGAAAATACATATCACCTACTTAACAGAAATTTTAGGAAAGCACTGTTCATTTCCTTAAGTCACAGAAATGTTAGAAAATCAGAAAGTTCTAGATATACCAGTTCTAGATGTATATTGCTAGGTTAAAGGTTGGACCAGATGATCTTAGAAATCTTTTCCAACCTAAATGATTCTATGATTCTATACCCCTAACACAGAGAACCTGATAAAGCATGAAATGCTGTTTCTGCTCTGATCTTCCACATGATGTTCCCATGTGTGGTCAGACCTGTCATGTAAGAAGTAGCCTGAACTTTGTTTTGCCCTGTGAGATTCCCAGCAAGGACACCTCAGAACAAAGGTACTAGTGATAAGCCTCAATAAACTTAAGGATCAGCAACTCCATGTAGAATTACCATGAAACTGGTAAGTTTTCCTGAAAACTTATCTGCAGCAAACAGGCTGAATATAAGCCATATCAGTCCCTTGTGACATGCTTTCTTTATCTCTATTCCCAGCACATTATCAGAAAATCGGAGAGTTCAGTCTCTATACAGAGACAAACTTTCACATGCCCTCCAGAAAAACAGCATCATACCTTTTACAGATCGGCTGATTTGAAAAAAGAGCTGCTGAAACAAGCTGTTCAAGAAGCTATAAGGGTTGAGGAAATATATATATATATATAATTATATATATATATATATAAAAGGACTGATTTTCCCACTTGAAGTCTTATACCAGCTGGTAGGAATAAAGATATGAAATAGTTCACCTGGATAAATTCACAGGTTCAAATGTTCTGATTTATTTGTGAAGTTACACTCATCTTTAACCCCACACTTTTGTGATGAGGACTTTCTTCTATCTAAACAGCAGTACCTGTTGTGTATTATTACATAAGTCAATATTGTAATTTGATATAATTAAAAGCATAATTGATGACAATCTCTCATGGCAGAGAAGTCTTTTTCTTTCATTTAAATATAAGCATATGTCCAATGTAATTGGAACTGTGATTTGTACTTATCTACATACTGAAGCATTTCAGAACATTCATAACACCATCAATTAGCAACATTCACTGTATCAGTATTCACTGTTCCTTTGAAGCAGGTTGAACAGCAATTAACTTTTGCCACAAGAAATCTCTCATGTCAAGCCATAAGCATTACTCTAAATGTTCTGTTTGTATAAGACCTTTAACTCTTAAGTAGTACTATTTAAGCAATTAGAATTAAGGAGAATCAAACCATAGAAAATGTACAGAGCTGACATGTAATAAAATATTATTTTAAAAAAATAAAAAATAAAAAAGTCTTTGTTTTGTAGCTGTTTTATGAGACTAGGTCCTACATAGGTTAAGATAAGGCACAGCTCAAGTGCATCAAAATGTCATGTTTTCAGTCTTCTGATTAAAATGCCACTAGCTAATTATACAGTATATAAAAAAGAGCAAATGTATTTAATAATCTCCAATCCTGCAAAAGGATTCTTCTTCTGGATCCACTTTTGGACCTATAAATCTGTTTGACCCCTTAGAATTTCCATACAGGCCAGAAGAAGTTGGACTTGATGATCCTTGTGGGTCCATTTCAACTTGGGATATTCTATGATACTAAGAAATTCTTGTACACCACCCATCTGAATATAAGAGTAAGCATCTGCTATACCCTCTGGACAAAAAAAGGCAATTGAAGAATGTAGCTGTAAAATTAGATGCAATTTACCAGTAATAACTCTTCCGTGAAATAAGTTATCTTCCATGATAACTGTTATGGAAGAAACTACCATTTACAATGCCTAAATACCTTTTTAACATAGATGTATTCAGGGCTAGGTATATCAGCCCCTCATCTGTAAATCATGGGAACATCAGCCCCTCATCTGTAAATCATGGGAAATAATATTTCTGTCTTTTTTTTTTTTTTTTTAAGAATAAAAGGCACATGGGACACTGAATGATACAGAAGGAACATGGTGTTGGGGCAGTTTCAGATCAAAAGGCCTAAGTCATCTGCCTTCTGATTTACAGCAGCAGAGGTGAGACAAGATGCCAGAATGAATTTGCACTACATAATAAAATCCTCAGTATTGCTGAATTTTACTGTCACTGCTCCCATATATCCATTGGCACAGATGTTCCTTATCAGCTCTTTCCTTTCTACTCACAACAAAATATTCAAAGGCTTAGAGCCCACATGCAGTGGGTTGAAGGAAAAGACAGTAATGCATTCAGAAAACGTGACCTGAATGAGTGGTAAGTGAGTAAGGTATAAAAGGACAGCTCAGATATATGTATAATCCAGTTTTCCCTTTCAGCACCGACAAACATTCCGTCTTCAGTCAAGCCTCTGTGTGTACAGGCAGTTGACAGTTAGGGCCTGCCTGCATTCTCCCTTAATCCATCAACATACACTTGAAGAGGAAAGAGATACTCACACCATCTCCAGAAGAACTCTGGAGTTTTTTCAAGTAGGGATCATGGAGATAGCTTACTTATTTGTCCTGCATAAACACATCACTCCAGAAGACAACATCAAAGACAGCAGAACTGTTCCAAGTCGGATGCTTGTTTTTTTTTGTCATTGTAATTGCTCAGCTATTCAAGGCAATGAAGTCTTTGCTAAACTTCATGAAGGTAAACCATGCAAAGCTGGGATGATTTTCAACTTTAAGAAATGTGGTACTAAGAAGAAAATTATAAAATAATTCCATAAAATAAGTTCCATATGTAACTGATACCCACATGAAGCTACAAGATATTAATGCTTATATTTACCTTGACTTTGATTAGTAAATTGTACACGCCTAATTTTGATTACAGTTCATTATAGGTAAAAAGCAAATGAGGTATGAATCTAATCTGGTCTCTCTGAGGTGGCTCCACAACATGAACCAAAAAAAAATAGAGATTTTCATCAGAACTTCTAAAATGCTGAAGTAAAAGCACATAGGGTTGCTTAAAGGTTCACTGTAAATTAGGTAGGAATAATTTCACAACAAGGGGAAGTATGCAACTGGGAACCTGTGCAAGGAGCTGCATAATGTAATCTAGGGTTGCATGTTGATTAGCTCAGAGGACAACAGATCCTGCTTACACTGATGTAAACAGGAGTCAGAGCAAAACCCAAAACGTGCTGGGTTTCTGCTGTTCAGTCAGGTTTTGAATTTTAGCCTGTTAATGATGAATACCAGATGGACATTCACAGTTGTCTCTTGAAAAACTGGAGTAGTAAATACATTCTGTGCATTATCATTCATTTATTTAGGTAAAAATTCTAAGTGTCAGGCTACAGACAGCCTTCAGGCACGTAGAATATTTTTCTTTCTACTGCTAGGTAAGTGATGTTAGACTAATGTGATTCTGTCAGTGAAGTTAGCTGCCTGAATCTTTCTCCTGAAATACTTACACTTTTCTGTTTGCACAAGCTGTCAGAGCTTGAAACTGGTATTAATGGATCTTTCAAATTCCAATTAAAATAACATGTATGTTTGGAGCTTTAAAGCCAGCTATTTTTTGCTTAGAAAATATGTGCAACCACAGAATCATTTGAGACTAAAAACATAGGACACGGAAACCCCTCAAGAACTTCATCTTAGGCCAGTTGTCATTCTCATAGCAAATTTCAGAAAAGAAACAACCTAATGGAAAAAAAAAAAAAAAAAAAAAAAAAAAGTTTCTTTTCTGTTCACAACAGTAGAAACAGTGAAGTTGTATTTTTCAGATTTAAGAGTATTTTTGATGGATTATATGATCCAGAAAACTGTTATTGCTCTATTTTGAAATTATATGTTTATATAGTAAAGCAAACCAAGAAAGAAACCCAGTTCATCAACCTCTTATTACTGTGCAGTACTGAGATGTCTTTAGAAGTGTTATTTTCCTTCTTTTGATAATGGCAAGATTTCTAAATGAATTTGAGAAGAACATGAAAACCATATGTTAAAATTTGACAGTGGTGATCAAATGACAACAGAGATCTGTTAGTTCTTCCTTTAACTTTGTAAATATGTGTTAAAATGTTTCCCCAAATCATCACAAAGATTAATAAACTACTCTAACACATGTAAAGACAGAAGTCAAGAGGTTAGCTATGAAAATGACATTAACAGAGTTATCAAGGAAGAAAAAGAACACAAATTAAGAACTGAAGCTACAACTTAAAAATTCAATAGCACAATTCATGTTTCTTAAAGAAAATGAGTTCCAATAAAAATAAAGAAAAAATAAAACAAATTCTCTATTAGCTTTATTCCCTGTTAGCTTTGACTTCCATTTGCTGTGACATTAAATGGACATTTCAGAATCTGATCTATTTTCAATGTTTCTCTTCATCTTTGAATACCACTAGAGAAACCCAAATGCTTCACAATCCTATCTTCTGCTTCTATGCACTGGCATCTCAAAGTAAGAATTCTTTTTAGTTTTACTTGATCATGACAGAAGAATCTTTCTCTTAACTATCACTACAGATCTGACAGCAGATACAGTGTTAGGGGCATGCTTTCATGCCAGGGAGTCCACAGTTAAACTTTTCAATGGAGCCACATATCAGTTTAAACTCCTGTCATATTGAGAAGACAAACACAATAACTGTTTTCTCATCAGGATGTGGTGGCAATCTAAGAAAAAGAGTTCAGTTCCATCTTGTTTAAATATATGAGTTGTTTAATGGATTTTCTTGGGAATGGCAAGAAATGAATGGGAATATCAAACTATTTCTGGAATGCTCTATTTTTTTATTTTATTTTTTTAAGACTTTTATCTTATACACTTGAATATTTATAGTTGTATGTAGTGTTTTATGTACACAGTTTTATGTACAGCACATTTTAAAGCTGCATTTATGCCTTGAAAAAGGATTAGTAGAGCTATAATTCTAAGAAAAATAGTAGCTGTTCCCTAGGCAATCTGAGGAGTAAATGAAATGTCAGTATCATTCTGCAGCACTGAAATTAGGAGGTCAGCTGCCAATGGTGGCACTCTCTGAGGGACAGAGAAAGGGTCTGGAGAAAGGGCAGATGTCCCCATGACTCCTGCTTACTCATGTCTGCTGGTAGTTAGTTTTATGTGCTAGCATGCTAAGGTCATGAAGGAAATCTATGGTGGTTCCAGAAACATTTTCCTCTCAGAGATGTCTCCAATGACATAAATTAGAAATATATATACATATATATATGAAATTATTTGGACAATATGCAATTAATACATTATTCTAAAAATGGTGGTACTCAAGTGTTCTATGAGTAAAAGCCCCAAATCAAGACTTCTCTTCTTGCCCTAGCACAATTTAACTAAAATGAGCTCTTAGCAAATCACAACACTTTGGATATTTGCTCCACTACTTAAACTAATTTCACTATGAAGAAAGAAAATCCTAATGCAATTTTTGAAGCTCCATGAACAGAGAATGTATACTCATGCTTTTTAACACTTTCCATTGCCATACACCCATGTCAATTTGCCCCTAATTCAGCTTATTTAGGAGGGACGGTACTTGGGCTAATGTGGACTAACTAATAGCAGACAATTCTACTATTTTAATTCTATGAATTCTTGCAAGTGTCTTTAAAGCTCCGAGGAAAGATTTGAATGGGGGGACTAGGAAGGGAGTAACAAACGAAACAGGCACATGGTTTTCATTTGGGGGGAGGGAATCTGTTATGAAATTTACTTGACTGCTGCAGGCAATATTGGAGGATTAAATGGAAACTGGCTGAACCTTAGCTTCCAGTTTATAAAGAGCATTCACTCTATAAAGTTTCCTTATAGCACCTTTTTACATAATGAGCTTTAACTAAATTCTGTCAGCACGGAAAGTGCTTCATATGGTTTAAGATGTGTCTTACTTTGGGAATTCAGAAGCTTTTCCTTTCCAAGGCAGAGAAGCAGCTTTAAAGGAGAGCTTGAGTCTCTAAGCAGTGGAAGATATTATACCTTTCCCATGTCTCATGCTTTCAGCTGAAGACTTGAACACATCT
Source organism: Oxyura jamaicensis (assembly GCF_011077185.1). NCBI lineage: Eukaryota > Metazoa > Chordata > Aves > Anseriformes > Anatidae > Oxyura > Oxyura jamaicensis. Next base: position 59,301,897 of record NC_048894.1, read on the forward strand.
ATGGCAGGATGTTGATTTTGTCAGCTGCAAGCATCCTTTATCTGATTATTCATATACTGTATTATAACCCTCAGTCTCCAGAAAACATGAGGTTTCCTGGTAGTACTGTAAGAGGTAAGAAAAGTAGGAAGGACAAATATATATCCCAGTTTCATTTGTATTTAATTTTCAATGTTTTTTTTTTTTTTTTATATTATTTTGGTTTTGGGTTCAGACAGCTCAGAAGGCTTGCCCTTTCTGATATCTATTTGACTCATCTATGTGCCTCCATTTCTTTCATCTCTGTAGCCCTTCAGGAACTTCCAGCAGACTCAATCTTGCATAAGTACCACTGGATGGTATAAGAAAAGGAACAAATGAACATCCAGCATCAAGAATTGTAGTCCTCCACCTTTTTTTTTTTTTTTTTTTTTCCACTTTGAGCTTAATTCAGCTCTTAATTATTATAAAAAATAATTACTAATATTTTGTGTAGATGTGCTTAGAGAAATATCAGTGTGTGTTGTTTCAGGCACTGTATAGCTAACAAACCTGTTACCATTTTAAGTAGACACAAAACCTAAGAGACCTAATACTTCAAATGCTTCTAAAGAGGTAAGTATCTTTAGCAGTGCACAATGTTCCTGGGAACTCAAAGTAGTTACGCTGCTCACATGTGCAGTTGGAACTGAGCTTCTATTTGCAGAACAAAAATTTTAAAAGTCAGTTGAGAAACTTTTTTTTTTTTTTTTCCTAACAAGGAATTGTGGAGATTTTGGAGTCTTCTAGATGTAAAGATGTGTTTTAGCCATGTTATCTTTCTGCAAGTATTTGATTTTTCAACCCATTGTTCAAGAAAAAAGGATTCAATGAATAAAATCCGGGGTCAAACGAGGTGTTCATTTAAATTGGAAACTAAATACTGATACTTGTGTTCTGATAAAGTAAAAATGTTACTTTGAGATGAAGGATCAAAGTTCTAAAATTTCACATACTAAGTGCCTGCAAAGATACACCGCGCTTATTTTATCTTATGATGAATCTATTTAAAGATTTACCAAATAATTTCAGTTGAAAAATACCACTACCTCGCAAATCCACTATTGATTTAAACATTTTAAATGACTGTCCTTGTAACTACTATTCAAATGAAAACACTGGAATTCCTTATAAAGGTTAGGTACGCAGTGTAATTTAATAAAAATATATATATATGACCATCTTTACAAAAGTAAGGAATAGGTATAATGAGGTAAAAGGCAGAAAAACTTATAATGCTAAATTTGCTTCATATTCAGTACAGAAGCTAGAATGCTGCAAAAAATAATACAAACAGGTAATAGTGAAAACAGAATCAGCCAGAATGTTAGAATGACACGTGTATTCTTCTATTGTTTGTTTGTAATTTGGCAGTCAGAATTATTTCTTGAACTCCATCAGACAATTAAAGTTTCTGGCATACTAACTCAGCAAAGGGGGAAAGAATCAATTTTACAAGTGTAATATAAAATGTGATATTTATGCTGTTTTCCGGTAGTAATCAGCACTGTCTGATGTGCAAGTAATTTGTTGAATGCCAAAGACACTTATGTCTGGCTAACAGTTGTTGGCTGATTTTGCTGAAAGCTGTGTGTCAGACCAGGAATCTGTTTGCGGTAAAACGGTTCGTGCAGGAAGGTAGGCAGCCTGCTTCCACGTTCTGCACTAATTATGTCTCTTCCCAGCAACCACATTTTCCATTTTGGACTGCCTGCTCTAAGAAGTCCCTAAATTTCCTCTGAGGGAATGCTGGGGGAATAGGGTATATCCCCACCTCAAAGACTCAGTTCCAAAATTAATAAATTAACCAAAATGAAAACAAAATGGAAATGACTCTTTCAGATAAATTAATATTTTCTTATTTTAAGCCAAGTAATAACTGTATTTTGTCTTTGCTGCCTACAGACCTCAATATTCTTTACATTAGATAAATAGACCTCATATAATTAAAGTATTACCTTTTGCAAGCATTTTTATCGTGTTATAAGAGACAGTGAAATGAAGGGATATGATAGAGAAGAATGAGCTGCCATGTATGCTGCTTTTCAGAAAAACTGAGAAAATGCTGTGACAGTAGCTGAATCACGGCCAACCTCTTCCCAGCTCAACTCCACCAGCCAATCTTGAGAGAGGAAAAGTAACAATTGTAAACCCTCTAATTCCTTCTCTTCCCCTTTCCCCTGATGCCCAACCTGGAATGGGAGTAAAGGGAGCAGTAATATAATCATGCTGGTAGGGGAGCTGCTTTATACCCTACAAGAATGCCCTGGAGCACATAGTAATCCAGCCAAGACTGCATGCCAGAGGCCACACAGGAGCTGTGTGGCACAAGCTGGGAAAGACCCCAGGTTCCTGGTACAAAGATCTAACTCTTGATCATAAGACTACCCTTTCTTCTTCCTTAATCCTTTATTTTATTTTAAGTAACATGATAGATTCTAATCTACCTCATAACCCCATTAGTGCTGCATGCCAGTCCCTGGCCCATCTGCAACCATCCTGAAACCACTTCAGATGGCACTTTTTCAAGCTACGCTAATCAAAATGAAGTATCTCTCAATTAATTATCCCTCTACAACCTGCATTCCAATCCCTCTCCATAATTGACAATTACTTGCCCATTCTTCCTCACAAAGCCCAGAGTAAATTGGATAATTTTAGCATTCGTTTTATTTTGACTGTTCCTAAATTTAACGTGGGAAACTCTTTGCACCCCCTCCCCGTTCTGTTTTGGTAAAACAAGTTAGTTAGAACCCATGTCTTCACAATTAAATTTTCAACAACACATTGGGAAGTTCATTGCCTCAGCTGTTTATTGATCTCATTATTACTAAAATCATGTGTTTATAGCTATGTCTGGCCTTTTATCATACTTTTTCATGTTATTTTAAAACATACTAAACAATGTATTCAAAATATCATTTTTAATATAAACATTATATATTACGGCCTCCTCTCCAATTTCTTCCAGACCAACATGTTGCAAAGTATTTCCCAGTTCATATTAAACACACATGAGAACATTTGTACTTATGATTAGGAATCAGCTCTTGACCTTCTAAACTTGTATTGTTCCCTGATGAATGCTCTGGTTCTAATTCCCCGGAAGGCCATGACCTGCTGAGTACCCAAGGTCAATTAAAATGAAGTCCTTAAAGCTTTCTCATATGAATTCTAACATACTTTCTAAGAATTATAGGCTCAAATTTAACCCTCTCTGTTTTATAAGATTTTTCTAATATGAGTTTCTGGTTATTCTGAGCAGCTGAGTGTGCTGCATATTCTATGGTTCATTCCCTGCACAAACAGCCCTTCTGGCTTATCACCTTCCCCTTCATCACTGTCTCCTGGAATCACAAGAATGAGAAGCGTTAGAAATCTGCTCAGCCATCAAGGCCATTGGCTTGCTTGGACAGCCTATTTCTTACAGAGCTATTCATGCTAATGTTTTCCCAATCTCATTTCAATCTCATATGGTTTTGTTCACAGGGTAATGGCTGATATTCAACAGTTTTTCTCTTGGTATTTAGTCTAGTTTTTCCCTTTCAAAACTTACTGTCATCAGCTACACCTTGACCATCTCTGATCTTGCTTATGCTGTTTCTGCCCAATGATTGTGTTCCTACTGTGCAACATCCCTATTCATGCAACCTAAGATGATAAGTAATGCAAAAGACAGTGAAAAAAAAGACAAGGCAATAGAAAAAACTCTGGTTGGGTGACTTCAGACAGTATCAAGGGAGGGGAAAAAAAAAAAAAAAATTACCAGAATTCAGACCAGAATCAGCAAGCACAGCCAAGAAGAGACTGCCAGGATTGACACAAATGGCCCAGCCAGGAAATGCACAGGTGATTAGAAAGGAAACTTGTCAGAAGATCATAGGAATGGGCTGTGAGGCCTTAAGAAACGCAGCTGGAGCTGAGAGCTACAGAAAGGGGGTACGTAAGGTAGAGTTAGTGGAGAGATGTAGAGGGGGCAATTCCTGTCAAATAGCAGGGTTGTGACATGGTCAAAAATTCTCTGCTGAGCACACAGATGAAACAGCCAGGCGAAGCACAACTGGATATGTTATCAACCACATATGACAAACTGGGAGGCTGGGACAAAAGACATCTCTGGTATCCTAGTGAGAATCAAAGGCAGAAACACTGCCTCCAATTATAACATGCTCTTCGAATAATAGCAGAGAACATGGAACAGTAATTATTACATGCAACAGGATTTGGGAAGAGAGGCAATATCTTTTATTACCTCAACTGATATAGGTAGCAAAAAAAAAGAAAAAAAGACAATCTTGCAAGCACACAAGGCCTTTTTCCATATCCTATTTTACATACTACGTCTTTTAATTGTTTTATTAATATCTTAGTAAAACATTCTTTCCAGTGTTACATCTATTATTTATTTATTTATTTATTTTTAATGGCTGCTAGCTTGATAGAAGTGTTATTTGGCTCATCTTCTTTTTAGATTTTGGTTCACATTGTGGCATCACAGAAGCTGATCAGAAAATGGCAAAGATCTCAGTGAGGTTAACATTTAGCCCACCAGCCTGACATTTTTAAACAAAGCTTTCTATTTTTATGTTAATTTTTCAGCTCATTCAGATTAAAAAAAAAAAAAAAAAAAAAAATCTTTGAGATAAGATTATCCTGGGCTAACTAATCATCTAGAAAAGCAGCTAAAATAGCTTTTCACAAAGTAAAATCAAAATAATAAAGCAGATAAGGAGAAATACTATATATTTCTTTCTTAGCTTATACAATACTGTATTTCAATAGTAGTACACTTAAATAACAGGGATTTAATAAACTAGTACTTAATAAGGTAGCATTTCAGGTAATGGGGTTTATGAGCTTTCTTAAAATCTGTTAAATCAGATTTTACAGATTTTACATTCTCCTTACATGGAAGAATCTTACAGTGCTATCATGCTGCAAGTTTGTTACAAGTTATACTGGCAATAACACTCCTGATATTCAGAAATGTCTGTACATACTCAGCTGGCATGCAGGTGTTTGGCTAATAAAACAGAAATAGAAATTTGACAGTTAGGCAGAAAGCTACCAGATGTTCCTAAGGAATAATCAGGAGGAGAAAGGAGAAAGATGCACTGATATATCTTAAAAACAAAGAAAAACCATGGGTACCACCTTTGCTTGCCTGAAAGTTATCATGGTAAGAAGAATTTCTCTTTATGTTTAGAAAACAGACATAGCACTGTATTTGCAGAGTATTGTATAAAATGTTAGGGAAAGTAACCTAGGAGACTCTTATAAAACATATAGAAATAGCTGTAGAACTACATAAGGCAAGTAATTTTAAAGACAGGCAATTGGAATGGAGGGAAATTAATTGTTCAGTTGGAAATGTGCTTAGTAATGAAGACTTCAGTTTCTTTAGATATTCAGACATGCTAACCACAAGGTCAGTACTGATTAATTCGTTTTCTTCATAAATCAAGAATAAAGTTTAATAAAACTCAGGGCTGAAATCTAATCCCATTTACACTTGTACAGCCCTAGAAGAATAACCCAGCTGAACTAATCTCCAAATTTATCCTAGACTAGCAAAAACCTCCAGCTCCACATCCCTACGTGCCAAATCTGCTCCAAGTACAATTTTCAAAAGCATAAAGCATTTTTTTTTATGCAGTAGCTTCATCAAGAAAATCTGTATAGTTTATGACTGTGGTCGGTCCCCATGCACTTCTGTTGTTACGATAACACTGTCTTTATCAGTCTCATCAAAGCTGCTGTCCAGCATGAGGTTGCTGGTAACTATAATGAAGTGATGATGCTGTAGATTTCCTTATAGCTAAAGACTTTCCACTGCTATGCAGGTGACTGCAATTTCCATCACATCAGGACAATTACTTTTAAGAACGGAAGGAACCTTCGCCCTCCCTCCTTTTCCTCTACCCCTCCCAGCTTAGGTTGCACATCATGATCCACAAACTTTCAGATAATACTTTGCTTGTGATTCTCAGTATAACCAGTACTACAGGAAATTGAACTGCAAGACAGAAAAGTATTTTTTAAAGGAAACTCTATTTGAAAACCTAAGCCTGGGAAACAGATCATGGAAAATACTGTGAATAAGCTCTTGATTTTACCTTTTGAACAAGGAGATGATACTATGGGTCCCTGCAGAATAGGTTTTCAGAAACAGCCATTAAAGCATGTAAGAATAAAAAATAAAAATAATAAAAATAAATTAAAAAAGAGTTTTTAATACAAGGAAAAGTTGAAAAACTTATTTTAATTTGTACACACTACAAAACTCCAGAACACCTCAATCTTTCCATTCTTATGGCAAACTGAAAACATACAGGATTCTCTTTTTCTCTTTTAAGTTATGACGTCCCTAAGCAAAAACTTGAAAATCTGAAATACCAATTCTTTAACTGAAATCATTTCCATTGCAAAGTAGAAAATTAATCCAATTGAGAAGGCATAGGAACCCAAACTCTCTAAGAACGGTTAGAACAAACAAGGCATCATTAATCTGCTCTGTTTTCATATCCTGTTCTAAAGATTATGAATTGCAACAGTTTACCTTAGTGTGGTAAGAGACATGTACGTGGCTATGCAGCACTGCAAAAACAGGAACATCACTGCATCTTAATACTACAGAAGCATTTACAGCTTCAATTAACTGCTATCATGCCATGAATCTGCATCATTTATTTATACTATATTTTTGCAATAGGCCAAATCCAATCACTAAATTGCAGAGCACAGTAATCTGGCAAAATAACATAATAATATATCTTTAGAATCAAGTCTGCACTGTTTTTTATTTTGTTTGTTTTTGTTTTCCTGGGAGTGAACAATAGCACAATTAGCTGACATTATATTACCAGAACTCACTACATGTTCTTATGGAAGCATATACCTCCACACATCCACTTGAGTAAATTACTTGCATTGTAATTTACTCTTACATAGTCGACTTACACAAAATAAACAGAGGTGTTCTCCCACTTAACTGAGCAGCACACAGGAGCTGCTAAGTTTACACTAGAATGTGGTTGTAAAGCAAGGCAAAGGTGAATGAACAGAAAGTGTCTGTCTGGTATTTGGCAAAAGTGATGGTCTCTGATTAATTACCAGTGGGCTTTAGGAAACTTTACGAAACTGAATTTTAGGTAAATAGGCCATACTAAGAAAATGATATGGTAAATTATCACAGCAGAGATGCTAGGTTCCTGGGTAAGTATCCTATCCTTGCAAGGGGCATCATTTCCATTTGGAAGCAAGTTCCCCTGAAAATGTTTGTCTCATCTGACTGCTAAATCATATTGTATGTAAATAGCACATTTTGTATAAGCACTTTATCTTTGGCTCTGAGTTATTTACTCTGAAAAGGGGTTAAATACATGTAGCTTGCAGGGAAATATTAACTGTCCCATTCTCTCTTGCTCTTTAATGTAGAACAGGATGGCACAGTTAAAAATTGATCAAGCAGCTAGGAATATTACTGGAAATTAGCAGAAAATACTATTTTCTTTAGGTTAACTGCAAGGTTTGAGTGATTCTTTGCAAACTGATTTATCTCAGTGTTTCAGTAAAAGTAACTGGAGAACATGTATACAGCTTGCATTTGCAAATCAGAGGTAGAGAGTTAAGATGTCCAAAATGGCGTGCCAGAAAGGGGCCTAATTTCTGGAAGTCAGTACGTCAGCATTTTCTTAGTCTTTTTAATTAGAGTAGTGTAAAAATGAGACATTCAGCATCACTATCATAATTCCATCTCTCTCTTTCTTTAAAGCATCTTTGTTTACTAAGAACTCTAATGCTTTTTCCTCGATGACATAATTGAGCAGGATGAAATTATAGAGAAATACTTATACATACTACATATCACATATGGGTTTGAAGTAACCAAGTTATTTTAGAAGAGAAAAACCCTCAAACTATATCAAAATCATATAAAATGGCAATCTTTAATGCTATTTTCAGGAAAAGAGTGTTTTTTTCTTTTTGTTTGTTTGTTTTTCCTAGATGTTTATCAAAAATCCTCAAGAGAAACCCAGTGTATCTTCCTACCAACCATTGAGTCAATCCTGCTTGTATTTAAACCTGCCACCTCATAAAGTCAGAGCTTTAAAACTGTAAAATTCTGGATCCTTGAAGTCGACAGCAAGATCTCTATCAACCTAAATAAAGTCAGGTCTTCACCTTCATGTTTACTTAATACTATTACACGCTGCATTTCTACTGGGCTATATTTATGATGCATCTACTGAGACATGCTTTTCAAATGTACTTCATTTATTAATGTAGCAATTTGAAGAACTACATTTTGGACTGAAATTCTTGTTCCTGTTTTTTTGCAAGCATGGTTAGTAAACGCTTGAGCTATCACTGTTAAACAGAGCACATCAGCTCTTCTGACATTAGAAAGGAATAAAATGTTTCTCCTTTATGTGGCAACTCTGGTTACTCCATTATGAATCTACTTTGAAAATGTCTTGAATCCTGTTTTCCTGGAACATGATCAATCAGACTGTGGCAGATTTTAAAACCACTGCTTGCCTACAAGCTGAAATGAAAGCAAAAGACAGAATAGTGTTGCCTGTACCAAAAGAACACTGAAAAATTATTTCATTTTGTTTTTTATCAAGGTGGTAATGTTTGAACAATGGTTGGAAGACATTAGTGGCATCTTTTTTTTTTTTTTCATTTTTTTTTCATTTTTTTCTTTTTTTTTTTTTTTTTTTTTTCTCCAATGGAATTTCCGCAACTGGGAAGATCTTGTTAAGTATTTATCTGTGAAGATCATGTAAAGTATATACAAACAGGGATGATACAGTAATAAACATTAGAGCTGGAGCCAGTAAAAATATAAAACATCAAATCTTTTGATGGATAGGGGCATATGAAGCAGAATATTGGTAAATCAGAAATTCACATTCCAATAATAATCCATTCCTTGAAGCATGCATGTGAGAAACAAAACCAGAAAGACTCCTAGCAGCATATATTTGAACAAGCAGTTTAGAAGATCCAAACCCTTTTCCTCAGAAAGCAATAAGAAATTTGTTATTGTGTTGAGGTGGATAATGTTTACTGAGCTACGTTCCCAGATTTAAGTTCTTATTCAAACAAATCTCCATAGAAATCAATTAGAAAGCAGATGTGAGAAAGTAACTCAGGTGCTGAGCTCAGATCTAACGTTTTGGAAAAATGAGTCAGGATGCCACCCTCAGTATAATGGCAAAACATTCCTTGAATGGGATCAGAATCCTATTCTTCATCCTTTAAGTTTTTAAATAAGATAGCATTAATCAGAGAATTTCAATCTTTGAAGCTTCCTTTTTTCATAATATGACAATAATATTTTATAATACAGGGGAAAAAATATGGATTTTGTATTTTCCTTAAGTGGGTTACTCAACAGCATAATAATAGTAGTGCAATAATATCATAATTTTGTTATCATGACTAATGGTATTAATTAAAAACACCTGTGACCATAAAAAATAGAGGACAGATGCAAATTCCCTTGCCTTAAGATGTCACCTCTTCACCTTGCCAAATCTCTTCACCCTTGCACACAGGGTTGGTATAGTTAAGTGGCAGCAGCTAACAAAGTTTAAAGTAGTTTAACAAAGTTAAAGCATTAACTTTGTACCAAATAAAAAATTGTCATATGTTTAGCAGACATAAAACACCACTAGTATAAAAAAAAAACGATAAAAATCAACTTTTATCAGATCAGTTTGATTTGAAACATACATGATATGAGAGCAAGCTTGCAGTACTGATCCCTTCAGTACAGCTTTTCATGATCACTAAATCTCAGTTGTTAAACACTCTACTAATTAGAGGAAGATCCTACTGAAAACCTATTGTATTGTTCAATTAATTACTCAATGCTTGTCAAGGTTAAGCAAAACTCAAACTTTAAGCTAAACTTCCATACTTGTTGCTATTAATATGTATATGAATCAAGCACAAAACACTAAAACTTCTTCCTAAACACTAATGCAAATGTGCAGGCAATGTTATCAGGACTATAAGCTGAAGCAGAAATAAGGCTTTCCCATACCTAGCAGTGCAAAAAAAAAAAATAATAATAATAATCAGAACCTGCACTTCAGCTGCAAATACTATCAAATGTACTTTTTAAACTAAACTAAAGATTCTGTTGTAAGAAGTGAGTAAGTGAAAACAAGAGATCTCATTGATACTAAAAGAGAGATAACTGCAGAAGTACCAGCCTTCATGAACTTTAAATTCATCATACATGAATATTAAAAGGTCAGTAGAGTGCAGAAATGGCTTACATAGTTCTTTAGCCCATGTTTCTTTGTAGTAAAATTAAAAGTAGAAATTCATATTAACAGACAACTAGATAAGTCAGCTGAAATACTGAATCTGAAGGTGTAGTTATCAATAGGCTGGAAAGTACAAAGAGATTGTGTAGGCATAGTATTGAACGTCTGTAAGAAACCTTTGGTTGCTATAAATGAATTGAGTGCTAGCATAAGATGCCAAACTCCTATTCCTGGAGGTACACATACTCTGTTTATCCACAGAAAGGAAACCCACCCTGGATACACTGGTTCTAGCCAACTACCGCCCAGAATAAAATTTCCCACGAGCAAGTCCACAGAGAAGCTAGTCAAAGGCCAAGGACATTTTTATGTAATTGAAATTAACCTTTTAGACGCAGCATAATCTGGAATCGAGCCAGGGCACAGAATTCACACCACCTATGAGATTGATGAATATTCTCCACCCATCAGTGGGCAAAGGACAGACATCCGTTCTCATCATCTTGGACCTCTGCAGTCAGAGTAGTGCTCTAAAATTATTTGAGTCCTTCCTGGACTTCCACGCCCAGTGAGCAGTGACGGGAAACTGTACCTCCACCACTGGACTCCTCAAACTGTGTGGGCAATTGTAGGAGCCAAGAACTGTGGAAATGACATTTACCCCAAATATCACATTGTTCACACAGCTTTTGTGTGATACCTCTACCCCACCCTACACCTGCTTTATTTGTACTGTGAGCTCCTTAACTACTGATGATCGACACCTGTTTGTTTATCCAGAACATAGCACAATCATGGACTTTGTTGGCAGTCCTTTGTATAACTTAAGAAATACAAATATTTGTAGAGTTTCAAAAGTACCAATTCTCCTTCAGATTATTTTCAAAAGCTACATGGAAAAGCTAGCTGAAACGGGACTGAATCTAGTCCCAACAATATGCAGAAAATAACCACTACAACAGATCAGTTCCTGCATAAGCAACAGCCAAATATATTGGAAGATAGACAGAGGAAAAACATTCAGGAGTTAACATTCCTATACGTGTTAACAGACATTCAGTGAGTGCTGGAAGAGTATACTTTGGTTAAGCTGATCTCTCTCTCTTTTGACCAGAATCACTAGCAATGTTTTTTCAACCTTAACCAAGTAGAAGACTATCCCAAATATACTGACAATATTAGGGCACTTTGATACCTCAGCTCAATGATCAGCAAGACAATATATCTCGACATGAATATTTCAGACCCTTGAAACCCCCCACTAACATAGACCATGGAACATCTCCTAAGAATCACAGCTGTTACACTGAATTTTCAGACAATCTCAAATCAAGTTCAGATCTCTTTTATATATATATAATATGTGTATGTATACATATATATATATATATTCAAGGCATTTAATGGCCTGGGTCACTTCAATAATTTATGCATACACACACACACACATATATAGGTGCATACACATACACAAATCAAGTTCTATTATATTCTGAATATATACCACTATGCTATTCTGCTTGGATACCATAGCTACTTATTAGTGCAAGGAATCCATGAAGGGGAAGAACACAGCACACACACACACACACACACACACACAAAAGAAAAATACACAAGAGAGAATACAGACAGCGACAAGATTTTTCTCCATAATTCTCTATTGATGCATTGTAAAGTTTCATTTCAGTTTCAGTGCACTAATTTACATGCATTTCTTTAATAAGAGAAATACTGTTTATTTTTCAATATAAACCACAAAAACTAAGGAATATGGGCAATACATTTGTAAGATCTGAGCTACTCTATGTAAACTTCAACTGAGCAATTTGGAACAGTTGTTGGTGAGAGCTAGAACAATGGAAAGTTTTTGGAGTATTAATACGATACTTAGAAATGCAGCAATAATAGTAATCAAAGCAAGTGGAGATAAAGAAACAAATTACTAACATTTCAGGGTCTATGTAGAGACTTTCAATTTTCTGAACACTGAAATGTTAAGCAGATCACTGGCTTTGTTTGTAATATGTTTATTTTCAGAAGATACTGAAAGATAAATGCACAAATATCATAGGCATTAATATTACGACTTGCGGTTGAATTTTTTAAACATTATGTACATGTGTCTGTTGTGAGAGCATGAAAGTACTCCAAAACACTTCAGGTTAATTTAGCAAAATTCCAACCCCCCCCCCCCCCCCCCCCGAGTGAATGTTTAATTTATTTATTTATAAAGGTGACTTCTGCACATAAAGCATACATGTTGGAATTTTATAACACCTGGAGACACCTCCTGAGAACAATATCTTACAGGAGAAGCTGCAATACAAAGTGGGCTGAATGAACCTGTATGGAATTTGGGAATTACTGGAGAACATATCTTACAGATTATATGTATAATTATACTGACATTTTGACTATAGCAGAGCTGTGTGAGTTCCTGAGGGGTTTGGGCAGGTAGAAAGGTAATCTTCCATTTGACGTTATTTGTTTGTAGTTCTCTGGAATTGCAAAGGAAGGAAGAGAAGGGAAGGGCTTTAAATGGACATATTCTCTTTATCAGCAAACTATGGATCTCAGCTAAAGTTGCTAGGAATAAAGGTAAATACTCCAGATTTTCAGGGAAAAAAGATAAGAATCCTGCAGTTGTCTCTAAAAAAGACTCTCTTAACAGCCATTTTAAGTATTTACAGTGGTGTGTGCAACAATTCTATCAATCAGTGTCTGTGCCTAAATTCATAGAATCATTTAGGTTGGAAAAGACCTTCAAAATCATCAAGTCCAACCATCAAGTTCATAGCTTTTTTGTCTTAGGCTCCCTAGAGCTTACAAACAAAGTAGTAAGTGGTATGAATTAACACTTTCTTTTATTAGGGTTCTGTATAGGGACAGACAAGTGGGAAAGAGGGGACTTTTGATGTAGCTATGACTAGAAAGAAGAAACAGAATTTTCAATAGTAAACTAAAGAATAAAAAATACAACAGAGAACTAACATGTCCACATCTCAAGTATACATGTGAAGAGGTTTTATGTGAGCCCTACACCGTGAGTGCACAGTCTTTTTCTTTGCCAAACACAACAAGCCAACAAATACACTTACATACCAGTGTCACTAGTACAGATGCAGACAAGGCAAAATTGCATTCCTCTGACTGGCATACCCTATCTTGATCATTTCTGAAAATATTTCTCTCCTCATTCTGTGCAGATGTGAAGGCAGGTAAATAAAAATTTAATAAGAAAATACTATCAAGAAGGAATAATTGCTGGTTACCACATGTGTTTCAGACAATAAACTGGTTTGGTGGAAAAACTGAAGGGGCATGGGATTCGAAAGAGCAAACTGTCAACCAGTCTCTCCAAACATACAAAAAATAAATAAAGTGGTAATGAAAACAAGCAAACAAACAAACAACAACAAACATATCAATAAGCAATAGGGAAATTATGGAAATTTGGTTCTGATAGCTGTCTAAAATTTGGAATGACCTCAGAAGCTATCCAGGTCCAAGAAAGCCAAAAGACCACATGAGTAACTGTCCCTTGTGAACTCTTCCCCAGGTGAACATCCTCAAGATGAAATACAATTGTTTATTGTGTGTCTTGGTAACAGAAAATTCAATCCATCATTGGCCTCTGACTATCCATCTCATTTCCAGTCTTCACAATATCTGGTAAGTTATTGAGAGAATTTTCTCCCCAGTAAAGAAAATCATCCTTTAAAATGTCAGTGTGATTAATAAGACATTAATGGACCCATCTCAGTACCTTGTCTCCTCAAATATCACTTTTTGTGGTGTTTGGCAGTTCTCTTTTCCTGAAGGGCATAAAAGGCAACAGTCTTGATCAGACAAGAGGTGCACTTGTTGGCACATAACCACAGACACTAACAATTTTAAATTATACAAGTTAACAAAAAGAAACTGGTTTTATCCTCTCTGGAAAAATTTGTAACTCAGACCTTACACTGCTTGTGATATTGCATTTGGCTGAACACCATTAATTTGAATGCTTGTACTTGTTGCATGTTGGGTGATTGAACATAATTGTGTCAAAACAAATGTCTTGTTATACATGCTGTATGAAGAGGCTTCTTTCTTCCTGCCAAAACCTGATCTTTATTAACCTTTCATATCAGAAGGAGGACGTTACATATGAATGTCTGGGCAAAGTATGTGTTGTTTTTGACAGCCTGCATATAGTGAGCCTTCAGAGTACCTATGCCTCAACTCTTACCTCATATTTGTTAGTTAGGAAAATACGAACTAGCAGTAGTTTCTAGATCAGAACAGTATGTACACGTACGACTCAAAAAAAAAAAAAAAAAAAAAAAAGATGAACTTACCTAAAAATTTATTTTAAGGTTTTAATTCAGAAGCCAGGTTATTTATACCATTAAAACTATAAAACTACAGTTTGAACGATTTACTGGTATCATTATTTTAGTATGCATGATTTTAATTTTAATATGCAAGTCCAGCACCACGAAAGATGAAGACCAAGAATAGTCCAAAATGTTGTTCATATTCTAGTGTGGTATATAGGTCAAGATGAAATGGATCCATTGATCTTTGAGCTTTATCCATATTAATCTGAAATGAGTGGTAAAAATTCATTAAAAGGATAAGTGACAACAGGGAAGCTGATAGCTCCATTTCACAGCAAATTTTGTTTCATTAAATGCTTTCATTCTGTACTGGAACGAACACATCTTTTACACATTTTTGTCAAAATTATCTTGTGCTCCCTTTCTGATTGAAACTGGAGCTTTAAATGGAAAAAATGTATGCTTCTCTCTGTGTGGCCTCAGAGAGGGAACTGTTTTATGGAATAATGTTTTATGTTGATAATGAAGTTGTATGGCCGAAGAATCCAGATTCTTTTGCCTCTTCCCTCCCCCCTCGCCTTATTCAAAACATAACTTTCAATCCCCAAAACATAAATCAAGGTAAAAAAGTTAGACTGAGTGCCGATACTGAAAATCAAAAGACCTAGCTTTAGTACTCCAATTAAAATGGGGCCTATAATGTAGAACAGACCAAAAAGATTGTCTCTTATTATAGTTGGAACTACTCTAAAAGATTTTAAATTATTTTGCTAATAAGTGGCCCATCCATAACGGGATTTCTGAGGAAACTGTAGAAGCTAGAAAAAAAAAAAAAAAAAACAGCCATGATTGCTCATTTGCAATTCACAAAGTAGCCTCATTTATAACTTTATATGGTTGGAAGCACATCTTCTGTGAAGGATGACCATATGTCCTTTGTATACATTACGGTTATGACACTGATTGTCACCTACAGAATAAACAAAAAAAGCTTATATTTAAACATAGAAAACCTATATGCAAGAGAGATTTCTGACAAACCAGTGAAGGTTTCCTTTCAACAGCAATGGTACATGTTCATAGACTGTTCCATTAAAATTATTTCTAATGCATATTAAATGAGTGCTACACCAATTAAAGAGGTAAATGAAAGCAATGAAGAAGGAGGAGAGATGCACGACCAAGTATACTTTTATCTTTCTGTTTGAAAAATCCATATTAAACTGTGGGACCAAAGATAACGGTGCAAATGGGTCAAACTCATGACAAACGTAATCTTTCAATTTCTCCATTATGTCTTTGTGTATGTGCAAGAGACCAGACTGGAAAAAGAAACAAAATATGTTATAATGCAATACTCAGAGAAATGGCCAAAAGGGAGTTATTGCTCTGAATTAAACAGATGGGTTTCCATGCCAAGCTATGTTGCTTTTACCTTTCCTTTCCTTCACTCAATAGTAAGGGATCAAAAGTAACATTTCCTTTTTTTTTTTTTTTTTTTTCTTCTACAGCTATCCTAAGCAAATAGAAGTATAAAGTTATTCCTGAAACAATTTAAACAGAAAAATTAAATATCGGAACTGCTGTATAGTATGGTGACCATGTGCATTAATCCTCAAAATCACAAAGCAAAATACTAATTTCCGTATCCTGCTGGAAAACTTTTGATTGCTGACATAAGCACCTATTAGTGCTAAGTGGTAATTTACAGTGACTATTTTTTAAATGTGGAAAGCTATGGATACAATAAACAACAGATGGAAGAAGATAACTAACGTAATCTGGAGATTTACTTCTAATATTGTAAAGGTTTGCTTCTTTGGGGGAAGGTTAGTTTTTATTTTGGTTTCATTTCTTACAGTTCCACAGGCATGTCATAAGAGATTTCAGTGAAGGAGGCTAAATCCTTGTTAGAGAATTTATAGAACAGAAACAAATAATTTCTCATCTCATTTCAGAGTGTTGTTAATTACTGCCTTGGACTACTGAAATTCTTTGCTAGACAGTGTCATTTTTCTGACACAGGGGAATAGAGTGTTTTGTCATGTGAGGATTTCATCTTCATTATAGGCCAAAAGGTTGTGCCAGTAGGAATGTTATTTTTTTAAAGCTAGTTTTTCTGTTAAGATTCTTAAGTAATATTTTTTTCTCTCCTTCCTACGTTTCCTCCTCTGCTTACACTTTACATAGAAGCCAATCTTTTCTTCTGCAAGAGAGCAGAGTTCTTGGAAAGACCATATAACTCTTTCACTAGGAAATCTGTATTTCCAGGCTGACGAGAGACATAAAACAGATATAAAGAATTAAGTATTCATCCAACTACCCCAGCCCTTCTCTCCCTTCAGACAGCCTTAGGTTTCCTGGGTACACCACTTGCCATTCAGTACACATCTAAGGCTTCAGATCCAACAATGAAGCCTATGCTAGCTGTAGCTGCATTTTCAATCATTCAGTATGCTGAAGTGAATAAAAACAAAACAAAACAAAAAATGGAGCACAGAATGATGGAATATGTATTAAGGTATTCATGGCCTCCACCGAATACCCCATTTACAATGAGTTTTAAAGAAATCTAGAATTTTGTTCTCAGTGCCATGGAATAAAAATAGTTATTTTTCCACTTCTGGTTGCCAAATGTGAATAAAACAAATCCTACATAAAAATCCAACATTACTGTTCTTAAGACCAATCATTTTGTGTATTTTTTGGTGTTTTTTTTTTTTGTTGTTTTGTTTTGTTTTGTTTTTCCGAAGAATTTTTGTCACATATGTCATATCATACACGCTCAGACTGTTCAACAACACTGCTCTAAAATTCTGACCTTGGGGTTTTGGTGGTCTTTTTCTTCCTTCTCTACATATAACACCTATCACATATGTATCGCTACCCAAATCCTCTAAATTTAGGATTTAATTCAGTTAAAGAATTCAATACTTCTATCATATGAAAAACAGATCATATTTCAATTTATGAAATGAGCTATTCACAAAACTAAAAAATGCCAGTGGAGGACTGGATGAATCTGTTTTTTAAAAAAAAAATAGTTTTCTTCAGTGCTAAAAACCATATTTCTGTTGCCAAGTAAAGGCAGAAAATATTCTGTTTATACAATGACCTTATAATGAGAACCTTTTTTCATAATAAAATTATCATGTAAGGATCATAGGAAGAAAACAAAGGTTCTTTCTTCTTTTGATAAATTTGATGCCAAGCCACTAACCATTTTTTACTTAATTTAGCTGTCAAGAGGAGAAAGACTATACATTCAAAGCCTGTCAATATCTGTGTTGGGCTGCTTTAAGGACAGACTATCCTTTTAAGGGTTTTTCCTTTTTATTTCTGGATAGCTGAAAAGAGTTTTGCACTGGGTGAGCATAGTTCCCCAAAAAACGTAGTTAAAAAAAAAAATAAAAAATCTAACCCAGATTCAAAGAAAAAAAAAAAAAAAAAAAAAAAAAAGAGAACTGTTTACCTTTTAGAATAAGCTCTGATCTGGTGTTGAACTGCATTGACTAATATTTTGTGTTCACATCCACAAGTCTAATTAATATGTAAAATCTTTCTCATATTCATATACATATATACACAAATACACATATAGATACACACATACATACAAACACACACACATTAGAACACATGCAAAATGCTCAGAACATCTGGCCTCTTACCAAAACCTTTCTCTAAGAATTGAGTGCTTTATACCTGAGACATTCTAGAAAGTACTTGCTAATGTAATGACTTTAAAAAAAAAAAAAAAAAGGGAAAAAAAAAAAAGATTTACATAAGTTAATTATAGGAAAAGTTGTTTTTGGAGGTAGTGTATGATTTACAATCCACATATTATTTCAGGCAGAATATCTTGTTTCCCTCTGTGTTGACAAGATTGGTCATAAAGAGATATCATCTGACACTGTAAATCTGTGTTTTAAATACTAATTGGTCTGTTCACACTGGCCATTTTTTCTAACTACTGGAAAATGCCAACAGCCTCTGCAGAGGCAAGAACTACATTTCTGTGTTTTCCACTTTATTGGATTTGAAAGACAGATTATATTTATGTTAGGGTTTTTTTGCAGTTTAATACACAGAAGACTTAAAATTATTGCTACTGTGAGACCCTTAACTATGAAAAAAACATTGGAATATGACCAAAATCTTTGTTAGCAGCCAGCAATAGTCAATGGTGCAGAAAACTAGTGTTCTCAATATGGCTTATGACAATTTATGTCAATGCCAATGCTGTTCATTGTGCCTGCTTCCCCTAGTAAGAACTTCCTACAGTGATCTGTCATTACTTTTTCTGCTAGTTACCATCTTTTAGTCATCAAAAATTTTATTTTACTAAACACGCTGCTTTATGTATTCTATAAAAGAGTATCATGACATAACTGCTGATGATTAAGCATACTAATGAATATCCATGAACATCCACCAACAGGTTTCCTCCATCCACGGAAAGAATATGTGAAATCAGCTCAAAAAATAACCTCTGTGCAGTTCACAGTGTGCAATGCGTATAATACGTCATTGAGTCTGTAACATCGCTTTCTCTTGAGTGTAAAGTTGATATTAAAATTTCCCTTGCCAAATCCCCCTCCTGACTTAGGTGGGCAATTTGTCCCAGTTATTGTTTGGCAATTGCAGTTTTACACATCTAAACTACAAAATACTTGACTGTACTTCAGACCTTTAGAGTGAGACCATCTATTCTGTGCTTGTACAGAGCCCTGACTCTGCTTAAGAACTATGATAAAATTATAGGGATGCCGTTAAGAGACAACTGCTTTGTCAGAATTACCTGAGTGAACTAAAACTCAGTCTTGCAATTAACTTCTCTGCCCCAGAAAGAGCCTACATTTACTGCTGCTGATGACCAGCAAAGTCTTAGATAGCTACAGCTTACTGTAATGAAATGCGAAACCTACATACAGACGAAGACTGAAAAAAAAAAGATGAAAGGGAAGAGCCATCTTCCTCAAATTTAACAATACAGAAAATATACAGTTATTATAATTACTGTGTCCTTTTCAGCAACAGCAGACTCCTTTTGATCAGTATAACTTTTTATATCAATCCCCATCTAAATCCAGATCTCCTTCTGATCAATAACAGTTTTCAAAGAAACTGCATCACTAACATGAGATCCAAATCTGAAGGGCAGTCATAACCAAATAACAACTTATTCCAAGGATGTGATATCACCCTTTCTCCAAAATTTGCTCTTGCATTTCCTTAGAACAAGAGCGTGTTACTGAACCTTTTATCTGATATCTTTCATTCCTAGGACATGGACAACAGCTGCATATTCCCTGCTATCTCCATATTGAACGAGTGTTACAGAGAACACAGAATAACAAGATGAACCAAACAGCTGAACAACCAACACACGAACAGACAAAAGTATCCTATTTTACTTCAGTTGGAAAATCCACTGTAAACTTAGTTTTAAAAGGTGGGGATATTTTCTTTCAATTTTTTTTCCTCACTACCTGAATAGTGCTGGACAACAATATTACAAAATGTTAACATAACTCTCCTGCAAAGTCAGGTTTGCTGGACAGAAATAAAAGTTTCTTTGAAACACATCCATAGCACATATCTTGTTTTATTAACTGAAGCAATGCGGATTTATTTAAATAAAGAAAGGTTAAAAAAAAAAAAAAAAAAAATTAATGCTGCTAACTAACCAGCAAGCATGTGAATGAAAATTTATTATTGTCTACTGTTTAGTTTTACCAGATGGCTGTATCAAACAAAATATAATTTTTATGTTCAGATAAAAGCCTGCATTTTTGGTCACTTATTTCATGAGGGCACAAGTGGCAGAATAGGCTCTACGTCATTCATTCTCAAATTTAAACTGGAGGCAAATCCTACTGCACATGAACATGGATGTGTGTGTGCACTGAGTGTGCATGTGTGTACGTGAACGACACAACCACCATCCAGTTTTACTCTGTTTCATAACATTGCAATCTACAGGAGTAAAGTGGCACAGCAAAAGTGTTCAATGACAGACGTGTGTGGAGAACTTGGGAAAGACAAAAATTAGTGTGTGCAGTAGCAATGTCAGATGTGAATTAATACCAGGTACTTCTCCCTCAGATTGTGGAAATTAGGCCCAGCATAACTTTGATGCTAGTCTGTAAATCCACCTAGTCCTGTATCTGTTACAAATACTCTCCTGTACTCCTTCAGGAAGGTAATATAGTATTGGCAATAAACACAAGTTCTCAGGTGGCTCCACTTCACTTGTGGCTGACAAAGTAATCTTGGTAAAAGAATGTGAAATAGAAAAATCTGACTTCTCTTACAACCTTGTACTGTTTTCCCATGACCTGCTCAAAGCCCATATAGTCACCTTGTGCCCCAGTTTCTCAAACTTTATTTTAATTATGAAATCTGCAACATATACCAAGGGTGGTAAGTGAATTAAAACAATATTAGATTAGAAAGTATAACCGTAGTGTAGAACAGTTGAAAATAAAAATAACCTCCTATAGCTAGAAAAATTATTCAAAAAATAAATAAAATGTTCCATAATGTTTTAACCATTATTAGATTAAGACCTGCAACTTAAACTGAACATCCCCTGGCTTCTGGGTACATAAACCAGTACACAGATCACAATTTTGGACTCTTAAAATAATTTTATGAATAGCTGACAACTTGTTTCTCTGAAACTCCTTCCTGTACCACAACCTATGCACTTCTTCTGCTAGCATATGTCTTTTAAAGATATCTGCAAATGTTTAAAGCCTTTGAGAGAGTTTGTGCATGCGTGTGCACACACGTGAACTTTCAGTACCTTCTGTAACATTTGGCCTGCACATGGAGAAACCTGTGATTTAAAACTAGCTAAAGATTACCAGACAGGCCCCTAAGCAACACACACAGATGAATGTGCCAAGGGACAGTTATTAGAAAAGGAGAAGGAAATTTATACAACTCTGTAAGAGGGATGCAATTTATCACTAAAATAAGCATACATTCCTTTTAAGAGCCTCATTTTTGTGTGTGTGACTTGAAGCAAACAATTTGTTTAGTTCTATTTTGCAAACAGTTTGTTTAGTTCTATTTTCTCAATTTAGTTCTATTTTCTTGATGATCAAGACAAACACATTAAGACTGCTTTTTTCCTAAGTAACCAGTTACTTCAAATGCTTCCATTTTAAACTGCCTAATCTAAGGATATCTAAGGATATGCACCCAGCACTTAGAACAATTAAAAGAGGCAGGAAACTGCAAAAAGTTATTTTCATTCACGGTACTTCATATTCAAACACACTGTGATGTAGTGCAAGCTGGCACTCTTTTCTTGACTATGAACAAACTGAACTCCCAAATGATGCAGCTTTTTGGCATACAAGAGCAAAACTTCAGGTTGGATCCAACGTCACTTGGATGAGATGATATCTACAGGATTTAAAAGCGTGATTTTTGAGCCCAAGTGAAAGTGATGATGAATCAGCAATAGGAAGGAAGGAAGGAAGGAAGGAAGGAAGGAAGGAAGGAAGGAAGGAAGGAAGGAAGGAAGGAAGGGAGGAAGG
>NC_048894.1:59324481-59421254 GCF_011077185.1 Oxyura jamaicensis
AGGGAGGGAGGGAGGGAGGGAGGGAGGGAGGGAGGAGGAATAAGAAGAATAAAAAAAATAAAAGAATAAAAAAATTAAAATTAAAATTCAGGTCCACTAAACAATCCTCTCACTTTGGGAAACAGTCCTCATTCAATTGCACTCGGATCTTGTTCATCCCCAAATCCAGTTGCCTCTCTCCTTTTCTGAAATGGTAAAAGGACCAACTCCACCCTACATTTCTGACCACATTTTTTTTGTCCACTCACAATTCTTCCTCTTTGGCCTCCTTCTCCAATCATTCGTCTGCAGCTGGATGTCATTCTTGTACTGGGGTTGCTCTATCAGTCTCAAGGCTCCTGTATCCCTGAGTCACATCCTCTCCCTAAATCTCTCCTTCCTTCTTCTCTTTGGCTTATCTGTTTCATGGCTTTTTCACACAAGGAGGACACTACATAAAATGCACATTGTTCTGCAGCCATTTATTTCGAGATAAGGCACCATATTCAAACCCAGGCAACAAATTCACAAGCATCATCCGCAATTCTGTTATTTTTATAAGACACTGTTCTGTGAGGGTGGTACTAGCTTGCCAGTTAAAATCACTAACTGCAGTTGGCAAAAATGCATGCATACAAAAAGACTTTAGCTTATATCCACAAACTCACTGCCAGCATTGTTTTTTCTCATAGTATGAGAGCTGAAAAAAAAAAAAAAAAATCAGAGCAATAAATACAGAAGGGTGCTTCAAAGTTGAAAAATGAGCTCTCAAAACACATATGTATTTTTATAAACAAAGATTAAACCAGATTAAGCAGGACCTACATTTAAAAGCCTTCTGTAGGTGTATGGGTTTATGTCTTTTTTTTTTTTTTCTTTTTTTTTTTGAGGAGCAAGTTTGTAATTACCTGTCAAAGAACAAAATAGCAATGGTGTCTGGAAAGAATGCATTATTTAGAGAGAGTCACTACTTAAGAAAGAGGCTTTCATCACAGGATACCTTCTGCTGAAACATACAGTTTACCTTGTACCATGAGCTATTTTACTGTAACTTAACTCCCGTCTTGACACTCAGTTTTCAATGAAAACAACCAATGGCTACTTACTAAGCCAGGCTACACTAAAAAAACCTGCTACCCCAAAACCTCCCCCCCCCAAAAATTAATAATAATAAAAAAAAAATCTCCAAATCTCTAAAAAGAAATATTGGAAATACTAAATCTAGTAAAAAGAAATATTAAAACCACTTTTTTTTTCATTTTTTAAATTTTTCTTAAATTAAAATGTAAAGCAGTGCTCATGACTGACCATTTTTCAGTCACACCACATCATGAAAAAATTTACTTGACAAGATGGATTAACATTAACATGTACTTGGGGACCTTTCACTCTCAGACATCATGATATAAAAGCACTTAATAAGTAAGAATTGCCATGGTATAAAGGCTTGAAATATCAGTTTCCAACACTGTTTTTTAAATAAAGAAGATCGATTAAAGAAAATTCCCATCAGCATAAGTATCAGCATTTTCCATTACAGGCGCATTGTTAACATAACCCAAACTGTTTGTCTTTCCACTTAATATGGATACATGAGACTGAACTCTTAATTTCAGTGCAGTTGCTGAAGTATATTAGGTCATTCTAATTCTAAGCCATTTGAGTTCCTGCAATGAGAAGCAAGAAATGTTTCAAGGCCAAATCTGTTGCTTTTGTAAATGCTATCAGGCCAGACGCTCTCCTATGAAATTTTACATGGAAAAGGCAAGCTAGGGAATGCTATCAGAAAGCCATTTATAGCTCCCTAATTCTTTGAGCACCTGGTTGAAACAGCAGAACACAGCTGCAGTATGCCCTGACACACATATACACACACCCTTCTTGCCCCCAGCATGCAATCGAGAATGGGTGGGACAATTGGGTACAGTGGGAAGGGGCTTCATGCACCAGGGGAGTTCTTCAGTGGGCAGGTGGGAGCAGGTTCCAAGTCCTTTCATTTGCACGCACACTGCAAAGGTGGCCAGCGTGGCATTTATGAATTCAGGTTATCTGACTACAGGATATCTGACTAAGTGGAAAGGGGATCAAATGCAATAGGAATATAAAGCTTCTTATGGAGACTTTTTGTTGATGTTGCTGTTACAAATAGCGCATGCGAAGTGATTAATCCTTGTACATTTCCATGGTACTATTGCAAACATGAAGCTTCCATCCTGAGGACTATATGTGGAATACCCTTTTATGGGGTATACCCTTGCATGTGAAAATCAGGTATTTACACCATGTTAATAGCCACCTGTCTTATACATTTTCCTTTTTTCTTTGCACTGTATACCACAATGTACCTTTTTCCTAATGCCATAAACACACCTTCAGATTGCTCTAAAAAAAAAAAAAAAAAAAAAAAAAAAACACCAAAAACAAACAAACACACAAACAAATAAAACCTTCCTCAAAAAATACAACAAAACAACTCCATAACAGGTGGACTCAGGAAAAAAAAAAGGGGGGGGGGGGAGGGGGGGGAGGGCAAGTGTGATTTCAGGCTTTTTATTCACTCTGCAATATTCCCCCAACACAAACATCAAATCGCAGGTGCATGCAAAATACTTCTGTTATGACAAGAGCTGCATATCTTCATAACCGGCGCTTCTCATAACAACGTGTGAACTAAATGCTAACTGGAATAAAATGGACAAAAGCCAACAAAGTCCCAAGTGGCAGTCACATACAGAAGAGGGACTAAACCATGTGAGAACAAATGCTCAACGTGGCTGATGGTCCAAAGGGAATCACCATTTCCTTTTGTTTCTTAAAATTCTAGGGTTACAGGAATAGTGACTGCATAGTAACAGGATTTGAGCTCACAATGCTGAGGGATGCTGAGTGACATCATAATCATCACAGGGATAAAGGTTGAAACAGAGAAATTAGCTGATTCTTAAAGACTGTAGCTGGCAACATTTACACCTTTGTTACTTCCATTTAATAAAAACTGCATGCCACAAACTATCAAAAAAGCACATATCTGGGCCAAGAATTTAGAAGACTGAGATTTCTTGGAAGAAGCAAACACTATATTCACTTCCACCTTAGGTGTCCAGTTCTGGGCCTTTGTACTTCAAAACCATAATCTTCTCTGTAAACTCCTTCTTAAGCCTATCAATCTCCATGGCAGTTTCAATGTTTCCTTCCATTATTGCAATGGGAATGTTGTACCTTATTCTGTCAGCCTAATTCTAGTCATGAACAGCCCCTCTATGCCTTTACTTGCACAAGTGTCTCTTTCCTTTTGAAACTTGCACCTTTAATTTATTTACAGGGAGCAAAAATAATCTCTATAACTACTTTTTTTTTGGCAATTTAAGCAAGGTATGCTTTTTATAAAGATCACATAAATAGCTAGGAAAATGTAAGACTGACTGCAGCACAAGCTGGAAAATCTTATGGAATTAGCTAACAGAAAGAAAAGCAGATGACTGCACACAGGTACAAGCTTAATTGGGACCTTAAGACAGGTTGTCTGGTTACTAACTCATGCTGAAGAGAGTGCTACTGTTCTTTCTTTGCTTGGTACTTGCTTTAGTGAGAGTAAAGCAGGCAAGGCTATACCTATCTATCTGATGGTCACACAGCTCTTGCAAAGCAGATGTGAAAAAGGTTAAGGGTATAGGCTCACAGTGTACCTCCTTGGATACTAATATTTCGCCTGTGGTGACACAGAACTAAGAATAAAATTTGAAAGGGACTGTGTAAAAAATTCAGATAAGCCACTAATAGTATTTTAAGTGTATAGTAGCCTGTGGAGAAGTGGTGTGCCCAGGGTACCGTGAAGACAAGAACTCAGAATATCCTAATCACATTGTCCATAAGCAGAAATCACCTGTATATTGTGCATCGGTATCCTTTTAAAAACATATTTAATAGGACATTTTTCATTAAGAATAAATTCTTACCTCTTTTTCCCACTTATGTAGCAAGAAGCTAATACAAATCCTCTAGCATAACCTTCCACCTGTAGCTAGATATGTTTTATCTTAAGATTGGCCATACATTTACGGTGCATTGACAAAAGAGGCAACTTCACTGAATAGTGCTTCCCAGTACTTTTCTTCAGTTCTTTCTTATATAGATCATAAGGAAATTTCTGTCCTGTTGACTTCAAGGACCTAAGGATGCCATCTTACTTTAAATTTGTTAGATTGTGAAGCTTCTTCCTCTAGGCCAACTAGTAAAGGTGAAATTCATCCCCTCTAAATTCAGTCAGATGAAAAGTAAGCACCTTGGCTCACCTAGACAGGCGGAATGAACTGCCATCTAGAGGTGCCCCTGCTCCATTTCTCTTCACTGAAAACTGATTATAAAACATGCTTAGACTATATGAGCAACTTGAAAGCAAAAACTAAGCAAAATGAACACACACACACACACACACACCCCACCTCCAGCTATTTAAAAAGACCCCAATGCTTTGGGATTTTTCTGTAAAGATTCTGCAGCTAATTTTAGATTTTTAGATCTGTATCTTTATTCACTTTCTCAAGGTAAAGCATCCTGTTAACCGGATGCTACAACAGACTGAGATTAACTTTGATGAACAATGTTAAAATGCCCTGGTTACGGACCAATGCTACACAGGAATAACCTTGCCTTACGCCACCTCGGTTCCTTCATCTGCCACCTCCAAGCACAAACCAAAAAGTCCACTAACTTTCTAGCTGTGCAGGAATTACATTTCATTTACAAATCAAACTTTGGACACATGTCAGTACTTACAAGTGGGGGTACAGTCTTTTGTTCCTGAAAAACTGCCTTATGACCTTTTTAACAAAACCTAATGACAAGACTGTTATATCAAGTTAACGCTAAGTTCTATGTAATCTCTTCTGCAAGAATCATTTAGAAACATGTTTCCACTGAATAAACCCAGTATTTCATTCATCGTCCTCGTGAAAACAGCTCTATATGTTAGTGTTGCACCATGCCACTGACTTGACTTTCTTGTTAATTTAAGACATGGCTCAAACCTATACAGTCACAACTCGTTAGCTCTGTTTTGCAAGAATTTCCACACATTTCTCTAGAAATTAAAGTTTCTTGTTATGCTGGGGTTAAGGTGCAGTGGGAAGGGTGTGGGCAAACGGGGAAGGGAGATGACATTTAAAAATGCTTTATAAAACACCAGATGTTGCAGAACCAACGGAGTGGAACAATGTATTTGCAATTATCAAAAGAAGAGAGTTGTTTGTCCGCATTTTTAAAAACTCAAGGGATACTTTTAAGTCACTTAGTTGTGGTCTTTGTGTGTGTGAAGAACATAGCAAACGCCCTTATAGATTTGATATTTAAATGACATGCACGACAAGGGAACCACTTGAAGTGGTTCAGCATTTGCTCTTGTTACACTCTGTACTATGCTGTAAACATTCTAGCTGTGTGAATAATATAAAAACCATGTAAAAGCATTTTGCCCTTCTTAGCATATCTTCCTAGTGCAGATTTCAGTTCTACAGAGTTGTCATGGGCATACTGCAACGTGATCCTGGAAACACACTATTGTATAGTTCCGATAAGCTAACAAGAAGATTCTACTTCCTAAATTATGCTTATAGCTTCAGTTTAAAAAAAAAAAAAAAAATCACTCCTTAGACAGAAGACTAAGACCTATGTAGATTTCCTATTCCCCAGCAATGAGCAGAGCCATTTATATATATATGTATACACATATATTGTCAGTAGGATAAGAAAACAATTTAACACTCAGGCATCTCTTCCTTCTAAAAATTACAGAAAAGGTCACATTCACTTAAAATCAATCCATTCTCACACCTTTAAAGAGCTGTTGCTGATGTTTTACACAACCTGACATATTTTTGTTTGGAAACAATCCTGCTTGCATATTACATCATTTCTATATTGCTCTAGAAATGTTCTGCTGTCTAGGAGACAGTCAGAAATCTTGAGCTCTGTGTTCACTCTGCCATTAACTGACTATGCTCTTTTAGACCATTTAATCTCTCTGTGTCTTGGTTTTCCCATCTGTAAAAAGCAACAGTTATAAATATTCAGCTCTCTGACAGAGGTGTTGTGAATGCCAAAATATAGTACAACTCTGAAAAGTGACTATGTAAAAAGGCATCTTCTGACTCAAAGAGCCTCTCCCTTGGTGAAATCCACACATGAATTCACATGGCCTATACACCACATAAGCCCCATTTTGAGCACTTAAGGAGAACATTGCTATACAGTGGGCTTGTATAGAGTGATGGATTTCATTCCCCAGAGGATATTCAGCCACATGTGCTGACTTCGGTGGCAAAAAAAATATTTTTATTGATTTTACTCTTGATGGTCATGCAGAACATAGCTGAGATTGATGCAGCTGCAGATTCCATTCCATCCTGTTCCCCTTCGATACAATCATTTACCGTTCTTTCACATAGAGCAGCAACAGTGAGGCAACACTATTGAAAGTGTTCGAATTGCCTACAAATCTCCAAGGGAAAGAATCTGAAGGCAGAGGGATAAAATGAGCCTTGAAGCAAATTGGACTGCACAGGTGTAAATAACTTGGTCAGCAGAATCTTTATAACCAGTGATGATGAATACATTGGGAAGAATCCAATCAGCTTTCAGAGCAACAGCTCTGAAATAAGGATAAGGAAAAGCTTATTTTTAGCAGCAAGCAGCAATGACTTGATCATGAGTTTCTGAAGACAACTAACACTGAAGGTTTCAACACCATTTCTACAGCAGCTTTTCAAAAAAAAAAAATCTTTAATGTATTAATACTTGAGAAGAACTGTAAAATCCTGAGATGAAAGGCAATGCAGAACATATTTGAATGTCTCTCCTTTGGGTTTTTGGTAATTTACAGGAAAACAAATCTTTGCTTCTTAAGAATTCATCTGCTCCTTATATTCCCATTGTTTGTGTTTATGACAATCATTTCCACAGCAACTAATTAGGAGAAATCAAGAATTATGGTCTGAGATGAGGCCTGTAAGGAGCAAATGAAATCATACAAAACACATAGGATGTATTTTAGTGGTCCTCTATCGAGCTAATGCAATGAAGAAGGGAAGCCACTATTTACTACGCAAAAGTTAATTTCTTAAAGTTGAAGAAATGCAGGCAAAGCTGTGTCTTTTTTTCACTGGACCATTTTCTTCTTGCACATATAGTGCACATTCAAACATAGGAATGACTGTATCGAGTCAGATCAAAAGTCCAAGCAGTTTAATGACCAGTGAAAGAATATAAACAAATATGTGGAGATACTTTTCCAGAATAATGTCACAGTAATTTTCAGCCAGAGACTTCAATATGGATGTTATTCAATGTCAGAGAACCAACCCTCTTTCACATAATACCCCTACATGAAACCACATTAGAGTCTTCCTCTGCAAATGGCTGACTCTCTTACAGTCTTGGGACAAAGTGTGAGGAAGGGGTTCATTGTTCCTTCATGTTCTTTGGCATGCTGTATTACTCTTCATCTATTGTTATAGAAAACTGCTAAATATCAAAATCATGAGCATCTGAGCAAGGCTTAAGTCAAAGCTATTGATTCTGTGGTTGGGTGGAATATGGCCAAGGGCAGGCTTGTAGAAGTGAAAGTGGAAGGAGCATTCAGGCAGCTACAGTGCACATCAGTTCACTTATATCTAAGGATGTTTGTCATAGCAATTTTGGCCATCCAGTGGCCAGCCTACCTATTTAGCAAAAGACCAAAGAGGGATAATGACTTATATCACTAAGGTGGAATTAGGACTAATACACTTGCCATGTTCCCTCAAAACCATTTTAGCTTACCTAAAGTACTTTCCTCCAGAGGTGCTAAGTAGATACCCTTATCAGAGCCTCTGAGTCTTAGAGAAATCACTTTGTTTGCTACACTGCTTTACGTCTTCAAGAAGCTTCAGGATGCTCACAGATATCAAAGAAGATTTCTTCTTTCTCAAAGAGACAACTTGAATAACCAGCAAAGAGAAGGCAGTATAGAAGATTAAGCAGGGAACAAAGCACCTTCTAGGGACAATCAATCAGTTTGTAAAATACTAGTTTATTCTTCTTCCTCCTGTCACCAAAACCCTCCTTTGAGAGAGGGACATTGGGGAGTGAAACAAAGAGGTCAGCAATGCCAACTGGCCTCCATGTTATGGGAATTCAAGGAATGATCTTTATTTTCCTCATTAGATGTGAAAACACACAGCACAAGGAAAAGGCATAACAAAATGGAAAGAGGCTTCTTGCCATTTATTATGTAGTGTTTGGCCCTTAGACTGAGAAGGGTGAACATAATTGTGAGATAAAACTTTATTGTACAGTCTCCACTTCTGAGGTTAAAAGGAGTTTTTATTAAAGTGAATTCAAAGTTTCACTTATTCATTATAAACATTTCAAGGATACACTATGTCAAACAGCTCCTTATGTTAAATACAATATATGACACTGACGTTTTCCATAGTTTATCATCGATAGAACTGGAAGTGTAACAGCAATGTTTTTTAACTTTGCGGGCAGACAAAGTCAGCTTGATAGCAGTGGCCACCAGAGACAGGATGAAGTCTAAACATTCTTGATCTTTAGGGTTAGTGGGAAATCAGATGAATGTGGAGGGACCACACATGGTCTCTTGGGAGAAGGGTGCTGGCAGCCTTGTGTAACAGTCCTTTTTTTGGCTCACACACAAAGGAATGGGAGAATCAACTCTAAGAAAGTTACACTTCTGGACAGATGCAAGTCATTCCAACTGCACATACCATATGTGGAGAATGGTAAGAGAAGGACTGAATATAAAAAAGCAAGAGAGGGAAAGTGACAGAGCCCTGGAAAGTGGGTTCCTCCTGAAGTAGCAAGGGGCTTAAAAAAAACTTGCCATGCCAAATGAGCCCAGAGAACTTTTCCTGCTGCCAGATGAGCTCTCAGGCAGATTAAACAAAGAAAGGAAAATGAACAAAAGGGCATTAATAATAAAAGGACAGGAGTCAGAGTGAGATCCAGTGAAATGAAGCCTTTTGTATGTCAGTCTGGTCTTGTTAACCTAACTTGAACTCCCCACGTGACTACTTTGGGTCAGGAAATTGAGTGATTACAAGCAAATAGCTACTGCTCTTTGTCCACACGAGGTAAGCAGTTTTTCTCCTTGCAGCAATGCTCCATGGAAATGGGAACATGGTTTTGAAAATGCACCAGTTTCACATTAATGTGCAGATCTACCACTGTGAGAGTCGCCTACTTTCAGGCAGGTAGAGTGGTTTATTCTGCTACCAAAACAGACAGGGAAACAGAAAAGAAATTGCTGTTAAAATGTGCCATAACTTCAGATGCAACCAAAAGGCTGAAATACTCCCATTTGTCTAGAGCAAGCCTTTGCCAGCCTATCAGAAAGGATCATGAGGAACAAAAAGCTCACCTCTGACTTAGCCTTACTAGCAAAAGTACATGCAGTTAAGCTATGAAATAAAATTCTGCCTTTTTTTACTGGGGAAAAACAGTATGACCTATAGCAACAAAATCCATAAACTACGTTTCTCTAGGAGGCCTTGCCAGTACAGTTTAGCCAGGAAATACATTTTAGTGTTAATAAACTTAGAAAATGCCATAAGATATTGCACCAACAATGTTAACAGAAATTAGAAAACAAGAAGTTGAATCCTCCTTATTGGTTGAAGTTTTGTCAGCCACTTTATTTTGGGTTGATTTTCACCCATAAATCCACAATCAATTACTTTTATGATCTAGGTAGTTAGACTCAGGTATCCAGAACTATCGACACACAATTGCACATGAAAAAATAATAATTGGTAGTCTCTATTCTACATACACATGGACCTAGTATTTGTACAATGCTTAACATGCAATTCAAGCTACCTACTTTGATGCTGTGGTGATTTGTTTCATAAGAGCCCCCAGAGATTCTGATTTTCAATCATATAACCAATGTTGTTAAATAAAAAGTTCCTGGATGTGAGTTTCATGACTGCGAGAGCTATGTTATGAACTAAGGTTTCTGTTTCTTCCCTCTGTGATATACTGGCAAGATGCAATCCTTCTCTCAATGAAATCAATATCATCTTTGTCACTGATTGCCTAAAGGGACATATTCTTAGGTTTGTGTACTGTCGTCAATAGGCTACTGACTCCATCTCACATCCCAGATTACCTCAAACTCACCAGGTCCTTACAAAAAAGACCTGAAACATACTGAAATAATAAAAATATCAGTTTGGAGAGGATTGTTAACAATTGAATAAAAGGATAACAACGATTTAAAAACAGCTGAAGTCTTCAAAATTTTCAACACAGTATCCTAGAAAACCAAAATATCATTAAACCTGCCTTAAAAAAAAAAGAAGCCTCTAACATCAAACAGTACTAGGTATTTATCTTCAGAGCAGTACATTACAGGTGACCTCTATAGATTGAAAATAGGATTACATCAACAAACCTTTCACTTTAAAGTGGTGGATGGTGCGAGATGAAAGGGTGCTCTCCCTAACATTTCGCAGTGCTACTGGCTCAGGTTTAAAGGAAGTATGCAACCAGGTATTCCCTGTCACATTCTAATCTGCAATACTGACACGGACGTGAAAAGCAAAAGCCTTTGAAAATGATACTTTCAGATGATCAAAAAAACCTGGAGAACTGTGCACAAATGGGTGTTAGAAACGTGAGAAGGAATACAGATAAGGAGATAAAGAGGAACCTTTACAATGAACATGGCCACATACTTATGCCATCAGCAATAACTTATGTCTGTAGCAGTGTGGATTAGCTTCAGATGAAATGATATTAGAGTTTGAGGTTTAAGCCTAATACCCACATTTGGCGCCTCCTTGTTTCTGTAAAGGTTTCAAATATGTAGCCTGTTTTTCACAGCAGGCAAGCCATAAAGTTACTTTCCTGGACAGTATTTTACAAACAAAAGAGCTACTTTTATTCAAAGATTTAGCAAACAAACAATCAAACAAAAAATGTAAAGCAACTTCAGTCCTGCTATTCCCTTTCACAATTTGCATGGTGTTCTATGCACACTGAGTTGGTTTGAACCACCCCTGTTTAGTGCAGTAAGAAATTCCTATTTACTTATTTGAGTTGTTTTTTTTTCCATCACAAAAAAAAAAAAGTATCAACAGCTGCCCAACTGTACTATATTCTGATGACTCTATTATAATAATTCACATGATATCCATAGGCCTCCACGTAAAACTGATGAGAGGACTCAACTTCCCAGCACTACTCTTTTTAGGGATCAGTGCTTTCCCTGATGAACTGTTTTGATTCAATAGATCTGAGCTAGGTATACAGAGCTCACAGTGGACTTTCTATGTGATATGTCATATTAAACTTAAAATAGTCATTATCTGGAAAATAAATAGAAATTATGAGAGGAGAATTTGGAGTCTCAAGACTTTGGGTACTGATTTAGCACTGTAAAGTTTAAGCAGGTGTATACAAAGAAAGCCTGAACATTAAATGATTCAGTGAAACATCTGAATAAAGAAATACAATCCAAGTAGTTATTTAACTCACTACAGCAAAACTACAGTTTGAAAAAGCGGCTTACATTATCCCATCAATCTCATTGTCCAAAAGAGTGACTGTAACAAAGTGATCATAGAATCATAGAATATCCTGAGTTGGAAGGGACCTACAAGGATCATTGAGTCCAACTCCTGGCACCACACAGGTCTACCCAAAAATTCAGACCATGTGACTAAGTGCACAGTCCAAATACTTCTTAAATTCCGACAGGCTTGGTGCCATGACTACTTCCCTGGGGAAGTAGTGTGTGACCTAGTAGTTCTAGTGTGCGACCACCCTCTCAGTGAAGAACCTCTTCCTGATATCCAGCCTGAACCTCTCCTGTTGTAGCTTGACTCCATTCCTGTTGGTCCTATTGCTGGTCACTAAAGAGAATAGATAAGCGCCTTCCCCTCCACTCCCTCTTGTAAGGAAGCTGTAGACCGTAACAAGGTCTCCCATCAGCCTTCTCTTCTCCAGGCTGAACAGGCCAAGTGACCTCAGCTGCTCCTCATAAGTCTTCCCCTCTAGGCCCTTCACCATCTTTGTAGCTCTCCTCTGGACACTCTCCAACTGTTTAATGTCCTTTTTGTACTGTGGTGCACAAAGCTGCACACAGTACTTGAGGTGAGGCTGCACCAGTGCAGAGTAGAGCAGGACAATCACTTCACTCAACAGATTAGCAATGTCATGCTTGATGCACCCCAGGATATGGTTGGCCCTCCTGGCTGCCAGGGCACTCTGCTGGCTCATATTCAGCTTGCTCCAGCAATGCTTGATCCAGCATTTGTCTCTAACTCTATCACAGAATCACAGAATAGTCTAGGTTGGAAGAGACCTCCAAGATCACCAAGTCCAACCTCTGACCTAACGCTAACAAATCTTCCACTAAACCATATCACTAAGCTCTACATCTAAACGTCTTTTAAAGACCTCCAGGGATGGTGACTCAACCACTTCCCTGGACAGCCTATTCCAGTGACTAACAACCCTTTCTGTAAAGAAGTTCTTCCTAATATCCAAGCTAAACCTCCCCTTGCACAACTTGAGCCCATTCCCCCTCATCCTGTCACCAGGCACGTGGGAGAATAGACCAACCCCCACCTTACTACAGCCTCCCTTCAGGTACCCATAGAGTGCAATAAGGTCACCCCTGAGCCTCCTCTTCTCCAGGCTAAACAGTCCCAGCTCCCTCAGCCGCTCCTCGTAAGACTTGTTCTCCAGACCCTTCACCAGCTTCGTAGACCTTCTCTGGACTTGCTCAAGCACCTCCATGTCCTTCTTGTAGCGAAGGGCCCAAAACTGAACACAGTACTCAAGGTGCAGCCTCACCAGAGCTGAGTCCAGGGGGACAATCACTTCCCTGGACCTGCTGGCCACGCTGTTTCTTATGCAAGCCAGGATGCTGTTGGCCTTCTTGGCTGCCTGAGCACACTGCTGGCTCATATTCAGCCGACTGTCAACCAATACTCCCAGGTCCTTCTCTGCCAGGCAGCTTTCTAGCCACACATCTCCTAGCCTGTAGCTCTGTTTGGGGTTGTTATGCCCCAAGTGCAGGACCCAGCACTTGGCCTTGTTGAACTTAAACTATATACTAGTGGTACAAAATGAGTTAAATATATACTCATAAAATCAGTATATGTTCCTCACTATTACTTAGTGACATGAAAACTATTTCTTAACAGTATTCTACAACAGCGTCCAATATTTTTTAAAGCTTTACAATGCCCCTTGAGCTCCATGTTTGGTGGTACACTGTCTGCAAGCCAGTTGCTAGTTCTGTATAAAGAAGGATATAGCCCTCTGTTGCCAGACACTTCCTTTATTCCTCATAGTTTGAATTTTGCTGGAAGAGATTTCAAATCTGACCACAACAGTTAAGGAATAAAAATATGCATTCTAATATAAAATATACAAATCAGAAAATATATACAACTAACAAAAACAGACTCAGTACTACTTGATGAGAGGTATTTGTTTTCCCCTCCAACATTCCAGTAATGTAAAACCAGTGTATAAGGTAGAAAATCATTTTTCAATTTCAGGAAACATCGTTACTAGCTGCCAAAAGTCTATCCATATAATAAGAACTATTTGCTAAAGTTGAACACCTGCAGTTTTATAGAAGGCCTCCGAGGACAGCTGTAAGTAAGTATTCCAGTCTACTGATACAGCAGCCAATCAAAACCTGAAGGTTTTGTCTCTGAAAACAACACATTTTGCTAGCCAAGGCTACATTTGCATGTACAAACATTCTATTTAGACAGATAGATAGACAGACAGACAGGTAAATACACCAATCTCCTGAACATGATATAACGACTTGTACGCAAAAGCCAAGGCTAATGAAGCAGGTCTTAGCCGCATCCTAAAAGTACAGTTCCTGCTTCCAAAATGCTCTTGGAAGCACTCCAGAGTGCTGGAAGTTTGCATTGTAGCAAAATGTCATACAAATATGCGTGTGTTAGTTGCCTTCCCAAATACAAGGCAATTGTTTTGAATAGTTCATAGAAAATGATCAATACAAATGAAACATCTTTCTCATAATATATATAAACAATACATTTACTCCACTAACTCTGCTGGCTTCAGTCCTACCACCATTTCAGGTATTAATAAGATATACTTTTTATTATTTGGTCAATGACCTCATTAACAAAGTTCTGCTATTCTTATTTAGTAACAGCCAGATGCTGTTACTAAAAGGTTATGCTTTACAGGAATTTTACCTACAAAAAAAAATCAGTCCTTACATTTAAAAGTCCATGCATATTTATGAATTACCAAAGTGCTCTTAATTAAATTCACATAGACAAGGTGACAATGACAGAAAATAACCAGACTTTAAATGTGGAGAAGGAGAAACAGCAGAGCAAGAAGGAGGACTCTCCCTTCTCACTGCGCCATGATAAAAAGTATTTCCTACTACTCTATTACCATCTTCCTTGGTTGGTGCAGGTTCTGTCTCAGATCTCCAGCTAAATTAACCACCACATACCACAGGTTTTGTGCACACATGGTATATTTGCCTCCAGTAAGTAACCCACAAATGACCGATATGTTCAGAAATATTACAATAAACAGGTATCCAGATAGAGGACACCTCTTTCCCCTTAACTTTTTGTCCATCTGTTTGAAGATGAGCTGAAATGATAGATGGTGCTTGACCTGGTATCTGCTTCTCACCTCTTCCACAGGCAGAGGTCATGAGCACAGACATGCACAACACAGAACTTTTTATCTCCTCCTCTGAGCAGAGAAAGCACCCTATCTTCCAAAACATGTTTCTGAGTACACCCAGTTTGGCTAATTGCCAGCCAGGCTCCACGTCATGCAAACTGCATGCTGAATTTCAGCCTTATATAATCCACTAAGTAGAATCTTCTGCAAAGAGAAGGATCTGGAAGACATATAATTTGAGATACATATAAACTTCTTTTTTTTTTTTTAAAAAAAAAAAAAAAGCCAAAGCATGAAACTCTCAATTTCAACAGGTGTTTATAAAGCCCGAAGTAGCATTGTTCTTCAAGTAAAACCAAAAATTCTTTTCAATGTACTTCTATGTAAATGAGACAAGCTCAACTCTTATCTAAAGGTAAACGAAATGAACATTATACACCATCTTCCAAACTTAAAGGAATAAATGAATGCTGTTAACTGCCCTGAAAACAAACAAACAAACAAAAAAATCTACTCCTGTCTTGGCTGGGAAGTTGAAAATTCAGCTATTATGTAATCTCCACCAGCTTTCCATGAACCATGGGGTCACTGCACATTCTGTACACAATGGAAAGATGTGAATGTGGGAATGGTTTCAAGGAAAGTTTCAATAACTAGACTCCAATACAACCTCTGTGTATGCTCAGACTTGTCTCCTCCTCAGTCATGAGTGCAACCAAATGACAGCAGGTCCATGGCTTACCAGAAGAGTCATGATAAAACTGATTTGAACCACAAGCTTATCTTCCTATCAGAGAGACCAGTTTTTTTTTTGTTTGTTTGTTTGTTTTAAGGGGGGGGGGGGGGGGGGAGGGGCGGTCTATGCCAGACAAGCTCACGTGGTTCCTCAAGTGAGGTTCAACCCATAGTGAAGATGAAGGTCTAAAGCAATTAACTTTAAAAAAAAAAAAAAAAACACTCAAGCAGTATCTATTCACTGTGGCCCAATAACCACATGCTTATCTATAATATCAAATGATGGTAATATCACACAATCTGAATTTTCAAATTTTTCTGGTTGAAGCTCCAGTCACACCAAAGTCAGTCTCTACTGACTACTTTCCTGAGGCCAGATTTCATCCTTGTTATTTGGAGAATTGGCATTCTGCACTGAATATCTGGATATAAAACCACAACAGAGCACAGGACACAGAATACATTCTGCATTTAATAAAAATATATTTTCATAGAATCATTAAATGCTTTAGGTTGGAAGGGATCTTTAAAATGTCATCTAGTCCAAACCCCCTGGCATGGGCAGAAACATCTTTCAGGTTGCCCAAAGCCCCATCCAGCCTGTTCTTGAACACTTCCAGGGATGGGGCATCTGCTGCTTCTCTGGACAACCTGTGTCAGTGTCTCACCACCTTCATAATGAAGAATTTCTTACCTAATCTAAAACTACTTTCTTATAGTTGAAAATCATTACCTCCTGTCCTAACACTACAGGCCCTAGTAAAAAGTCTCTCCCCTTTTTATATATATATATATTTCAAAAAATAAGCCCCCTTTAAGTAATGAAAGTCTGCAATAAGGCCTCCCTGGAGCCTTCTCTTCTCTAGGCTACATAACCTCAGTTCTCTCAGCTTTTCTTCAGAGGACAGGTGCTCCAGACCTCTGATCATTTCTGTGGCCTTTCTCTGGACCTGCTGTAACAGGTCCATGTCTTTCCTTTGCTGGGGGCCCCAGAGCTGAACACATACTCCAGGTTTATGTGCTTTGCTTTTTCAATTGTATGCTTCCAGTAAGGTGTATTTTCTACATGAAAATTCTTTTTCCCTCTTCATTTTGTTGTAATTTGATGCACATCTCTTATCCGATATCCTACACTCTATCAGTAAACGTATTTACTTTGGATTAAGAGAAATATCCCACTGTCCAGGTAGGCACTATACAAACACAAAAATGACATCCAAAGAAATTGAAATGGTCATCACTAGACATCTTTTGTGAGTTTTTTATTTCAAACAAGAAAATCTAATAATTATATCCTTAGCATACAATCCTATGCATTGCTTAAAATATGTTAGTAAACCTACTGAAAGGATAGTTTTCCACAACAACCTATAACTCCTTTAATCTTGTAACTGTATAATTTTAAATATATATATGGCTCATAAGCATTCATTAATTTTGCTATTACTGACTATCAACTTTCTTCAGCAGAAGTAATAATTCTTGGTTCGAGTTCAGAAAGTGCTCAGAATGATATTTTAGTTAGAAAGAAAATCCCTTAGACTCTACACAGGCAAAAGCTGACTATTGCAGAGGCACCTGTATTTAAAGGGTTACATTTAACAAATTATTCATAATTACATTTTTTAATTAAAATTGATCATTAGTGAAATATTTAACTCCATAATTTGATCACAGCAAAAGCAGGAAATTCACAGTTGACATTCCCACAGAAACTTTAACTCCATCCCACTGTGTATATTCATTTCAACTGAGTCTCTTTTTTTATGACCTCATAACGTGAAATGAAGGAAGGTGCTAGGAAAAAATCCTAAAATTCATGTAAATCAGACATATGTTGTTAAGTTCCACTATCACAGCAGTAGCATTTGAGAGTGGAGATTGTATTCTTAATAAAAATTATACATGTTGACTATTCCATGTGTTTATTGAATATTATTGCTTGTGAATGCACATGTTCTACCAACATATCTGGTTGCTCACCTTTCACTTTAGGATGGTTACTTTATCCACACCTGGATGCA
The DNA here is from genome assembly GCF_011077185.1 of Oxyura jamaicensis. Lineage (NCBI taxonomy): Eukaryota > Metazoa > Chordata > Aves > Anseriformes > Anatidae > Oxyura > Oxyura jamaicensis. The sequence continues at coordinate 59,341,929 of NC_048894.1, forward strand.
AGAAACCTGACACTTGAAAGGGTCTGTTAAGTATCAGTCTCCAGGTAAGTGCTACTAAACTGAATCCAAATTTGGCTCCTGTAGGTCTACAGTCATTTGCATTCCAACCAAAATCTAATAACCTGCCAATCCCTATCTGTCTCCATACACAGAAAACTCAAATGCTCTTGGCAGTGTTTTTCTAGAACCAGAGCACTAGGATACCCAGGGCATCAACTCTCCTGTGCTCCTACATGGAATTGGGACAGGCTCATCTAAGATTATGAGCTCTGGGTCTGCTGTATACAGACTTGTTCCATTCCCCTTTGCTCTCAATTTCACATTAGAATGGATGCAGAGTGGCACAGAAACATGAATCTATCACAAACCTGGTATGTAGATCCTAATAAGACCATTTGCTGTACTGAAGGTAAATGTGATGTAGTTCCTTTCCTTGTGGGTTTTCAGGAATTGGTCCGAGCCCAAAAAATCTGATGCTGTATTGCACCTCACAAGTGAAAAAGATTTGTTGCTGCTCTCCTCAGGATGTTCATCATCTTGCGTTAACCATCAGACCCAAACAGGTTCCATGTATATGTGGTCCAAATTGGCCTGCACTGGGTGACACTGTGGAGTCTCTGTACTCTACTCCCCAAAATAATATGTAATACAGCAATGAGTGGATCTTTCCACTACCTGGGTTATCCCTCTTCCCCATGGTACATGACAACACTTGGTACTTTATGAAATTTGAGTGCAAGTACTTCCAAACCTGTATTTAGGCAAGCATTTTCAAATTCTGCTGAAAGACCTAAGTATCTGCAGAGTTCAAATTAAAAAAAAAAATACTATAGAACCAAAAGGACCTCTTTCAGCTGCACTACACTGGTATTTCACATCCTGAAAGCTCAAAAAGGCATCTCACAGCACTTCATAAAGCAAGTCAGGCATAGGTCTCACAGACAGAAATAAAATTCAGAAAACCTAGCCTCTGAGAAGAGAGGGCAATTCCAGTGACTTTGCACATCTCTGTCTCGAGGTAAGAGAGGGACGTGATTTGAGGTCTAAAGATAATGAAGAGACATCTCAGGGCTCTCATGTCAGTGAGGTTTGCTGCTTTTCAGAGCAGAAGATTTGAGAAATGAATGAACTCCAGCATAGTTCTGTCTGCAAAGCAGGAGATGACACAGCTAACTGGAGATGTGTACCTACTAGACACACTCTGGCCATCATTGAGAGAGAACATATTTATCACCTTAAGTTCTGGAGGAGATTTTTTTACTGGAATGGTGCATAAGAGGCCTTAGCTAGAACCTAAATGCTGTTTCTCTAGAGAAAGTTAAGATGTCAGTCAAACACAGTATTTTTCAACTGGAAAACAGTATCTAAACTATGATATGTGCTCTCTGTGGAAACTTAAAGAATGATTTTCAGACAAAAAATTCTGATGCCATTCTGCATAGCCCTCTCTAGAGTTTTCAATACTGAGCCCTTGCTTTGTAGACTAAACAAGGGAACTGTATCTTACCGGATAGTGCTATGTGGAAGAATCTTCAGCCATGAACTATATGGCTTTCTTAAACCTAAGATTTTTTTTAACCCCACCTTTGGAATAGCTGAAAATATGGCATGTGGTATACCATGAAACAAATCACGCAAGACGCACATGAAAAACATGCTAATTGCAATTACTTTTGGTCACTGAGAACTATATACCATATTCTTGATCTAAACATATATCTGCCTTCAGCAACAGTCGAAGTTCTCTGAACAGATGGAAGCTGTACGTAGTCTAAATTTGCTGCTATGCAGCCATTTCCATTACCTTTCAAAATGAAATACAGTGTACACAGAACACAGAGGCCACACAGTAATGTCTTAATTCACCTCTGCAGTTCAGCACAGCTTATTACCTTGCTTGTCTGCAAAAATGCTTGTTATTTCCAAGTACTTTTAAATGGATGGATATGAAAGACTATTTTAAAGTGTAGCATTGCGCTTTTTTTCCTGTTTCTTGTGAGAGAAAGTTAAGTGACTACATGGGCACTGGCTGTGTAAAATGCATCATTTTTAAGTTATTTATGTGTATCAACACAGAAGCTATGTCTTCTTTTCAGTTTGAAAAGGCAGGCAGAACAACACAGACCTCATCAGAATCTAACAATTACATATAATAAAAATTTTAAATATGTAATTAAAAACAAAAATAATACAAAGTTACCAATAATCTTCCATGGTGGCATATAAATTTTTTTGTCAACACCAGAAAGTTAGTGAGGCACTCAAAGTACCCATAGCATGGAAATTTTAAGCCCTCATTCAGTATTTATTTACAAAATGAGTACAGCTGAACAATGACCTCCAACTGTCCCTGAGGAAAACAAATGGACAAACAGAACAAGTGTTTAATCAGTTTCTTTGAATTCTGTAAAAACTAGTGTGATGGGGTATGTAAAAGTTTAGGAAACTGATGGACTTTTCCTATGTCTGCAGGATAAGGAGAAGCCAGATATAATTACTGGGGCTCATGTCATTGGAAATGACATAGAGACAAATACATTTGTTTTTATCTTTCCATTCCAATGGAAATGTTTGTAGTTGGTTTCCAAAATGCTGAGTAACAATCAGCAGAATACTAACAGTTCACATAAGAGCATTTTGATGAGGCCGCTTTGGCCACCTTCATTACCCATTCCTCTGTGTTGAAGTGATGGTTGTTACTGTCCTGTAAAAAGTAGTGCAAAATACATTGAAATAACACAATTTGATAAAGATTTTTTTTTTGTACAGTATGTACAAAAGCAGTACCAACAGAATTCACTGATAGATAAATAAAGGGATTTAGGCTTTGAAAACTTGCTCAAAGATACACCAGATGATATAACTATAATGTTGTGGTTTTTTTTTTGGCAAAAGCATAGAAGTATTAGTATTTAATAGTAATGTATTTCTATTAAAATGGTCATTCTCTAATAGCTACCCCCACTTTTAATCATCTCATAACTTTCTTATTACAATGCATAATAATATACCGACTCCCTTGCTCATCCTTGCTTTGGACTTGGTGGTGGCACTTGGTAACCACTTCAGTCCTGACCAACAGCTTCAGTGGTTGTTGGATTGGGTTCTAATGCTGCAGGAAATTCAAGCAAAGCCAGAGAAAATTCTACCAGCTAGCATTGCAGATGATATGTGGGGTAAGCAGTAGGTTAAAGGCTAGAAACTGAAAGATGTGAGTGTATGGCTGTACTCCATCAAGGACTGCTCTGGATAGGCCACATCCACTCAAATTTACAAACTCTCCAGGAAACCAGTGTCTTCAGAAGCAATCATGTGCCCAGCCAACACTGTGGAACTGGGTTTATTTTTTTTCTGTGACTTCCACCTTAAAATAAGGGAAACACATTTTTCTCATATTTGTGGGAGGGTAAGTTCACTAAGGACTTAGAGAAGATGCAAGAGAGAGAACACTGGGAGTCAAAGAACTTTTTGATTCCCAGTCCCCACATTAAAGTCAATTAATTAGTCTTCTAATGAAGAATTAGCTTATTCTAAATAGTTACTGAGAATATAACATTTATAATTATATTTTCATGAGTGATTTTCAGTAGTCAAAAATGAACAGTTGAATGAATTTGAATACTTCTATAAAAGAGAGAGAGGAAACTACAGATGTATTGCTTTTTCCTGAAGTATAAAAGAAAAATATCCAAGACTGTAATTCAACAAAAAAAGCCAAAATAAGTGACAGTTTTTGAGTATTTTTCTGCAAAATCCTTTCCAGAATAATCATTTCAGCTACAAAACTTTCTACCTTATTAGTTTTCTGTATTTTTGGATATCCACAGAGAAATGGTGGAAGTTCAAATTACAACTTTTTTTTTTTTCTTTCACTACATAATTCAGAAAGAACAAGAGGAAAACAGTTGTTTCCTCCATTACCAGGCAGTAAGAAAAGGTATGCCAATAGGAAATTAGCTTACACAATTAACTTTGTGTAGAATCAGGTCAGAAAGTGAGGATTTGTAGCTGAGGGTCATTATACCATTTGCGGTAGATGTATTTGAGCAATGCTTCAATGTCCTTAGTATGCCTACAGTATCATACTCAGCTATGAACAAGCACAAAAAGAATACAAATCCCTGTTCTAGTAGAGTCAAAGCCTAAAGGCAGACAAAAGGGGATAACGTACACAACTTTTCCATCCTTTCTACTGGGAAAGCCCATATCCTAGAAATACCCAATTATGGTGGCAAGAAAAAGTTAGAATCTATGAACTACACAACACCCCATTAACACAAGTCTGTCTTTATGACAAGCATTAGGAAATCCTTAACAACTAGGATTGTTCAGAAAAATCCATGAGCTTTTATCTTTAAAAAGTAGAAAGGCTTCTTCAGTCCGATAATGAACCTTAGCGCATGAAGAAGCATTAAAACAGAACTGAATCAAATTAAAGGGCTTAAGTACTTAAGAAATTTTAGTATCAGTTTCTAGTGGCATCTTGTTGTACTTTATATCCAAGCAATGACCCAAGTCAGACTTGTACAGCAACATAAAGGAAAAACAAAATTTTACAGAGATGAACACTTCCTGTGCTTGGTCTGGCATTGAGTCTTCTTACAGGAAAAAGAAATAACACCTTGTCCTGTCACTGACGGACTACCTTGCACAAGTTAGCAACAACTTTTCTAGAAGAGTGTGTACCTGGGCTCTATAGAATTTATTACAATCCTGTGTTACAAAAAGGAGATCTAAAGGCTGTCTTACTCTCAAACTATGATTTTTTGATAGTTATTTGAATCACTGTGGTAAGTTATAACATGCATACCTTCTGTTTTACCCAGAGAAGGGAATTAAATAAAAATAAAATAAAATAAAATAAAATAAAATAAAATAAAATAAAATAAAATAAAATAAAATAAAATAAATACAGTGCCTTTTAAAGAAAGTAAAAACTAAACAAGAATGCTGCTGCTGCAGTATCAAATAAATTTTGAGGACATAATTCAAAAATATATGAAAATCATAGATATAGGAATAAAATGCAATGTTAACAGAAGGGAAAAATATTTTTAAAAAGCAGCAAGTGAATTCAGCAAATAAGAACTTCAGATGAAAAGAAAGCTAACCACAATAGGAAATCATGTTTGCATACATGTTAACAAATTTAAGTGACTATTTAGAACTTAATTATATGTTTTGCTTGGAAAATGCATGAGCAAAAGAAAGTAGGACTATGCATATGTATGTGTATATGCCATCCATATATACTCCTCAGATGTTACAGTTTAGCATCTAAAATGTCTTATTATTACTGTAATATGAAAGAAAAAAAAAAAAAAAGTTAAACTAATTTGTTTAGTCAATTTTCAAAATATTCACTCACAATGTTTCAGTCAGCTATGGCTAAAATAAAAATGAGACAGACTAAGGATATGCTCCTGAAATGCGAAGAATATTTATTTTGTAAGGTTTTTGTCAAATGATACCTATGGCACCTATCTTCACCAACTCATAATGTGGCCTGTTGCATCTTCTTCTTGTCAAATACTCATGGAGAATGTGCTATCTGTGTAAAATAGTGTATCTGAGCATCAAAAAGCACAAACACCCTTGTTATTCTCTGTTACTCTGGAGGCAACACCAGAGTAATTAAAGAGGGGACAAAATAATTTATTTAAAAAAAATAAAAAAAAGCACAGAAAAGTAGGAAGGAACTGAGTGAGGGCTCCTATATCAGCCAGGTGGAGATAACCCATCAGAAACAACATGAAAAGCTACTGCTGGGGAGGATTATTAGGAAAAGTGAGACCACCTGTATTTGGAAAGAACACCAATGTCTACAAGAAAGATTTACATGCGTGTAGGTGTGAGATAAAACAGATCCTATTAAAGGAAGGTATGCAAACTAAATGAGTCTATATGTATTCATAGGGGAGAGAAGGAACAAAAATCAATGGCAACAGACACAGGACATGAATTCTACTACAACTTCTTCCTACATCTGCCAAAATAGGATTTGGGGCAGATTCTGACCTCTGTCAGCAATAGGACAGGGATGACAAGGAACTAATCCATTGCACTCCTACTAGGGCTGGTCAGAATTTGCTGTAAGGAAGTTATGCAAAGGAGAGTAGACAATTCCAAAGTGAGGGAACTGACAGGGGAAAACCTAAAGTAAATAACAGAGCACATGGTTCAAGGTAACACAGTGCCATTCTTAGTCAAAGTTCTTTAAAAGCTAGACAAAGTAAAAAGGAATAATATGTCTGCCCTAGTAGCTGGGTCAGGTTGTAACATAAATAAATAAATAAATAAAACACTACAGGAATAAAAAGGGAATTTAGTTAGAACTCCGATACAATATATCACTCAAAGTACTAAGCACATGGAGAGACTTGCCGAGTGAAATCATCAAAGTAAATGATACAGATGAGCTTAAAAGATACTTAGACATTTTTATGGGGAGAGAGAAAGAGAAAAAGGGATTGAAGGATACAGTAGATACAAACCAGGCAGTAAGGATTGCAATAAACTTAAAGGAGAACCTTCTTGGTTCAAAAGTACTTTTCCAGTCCAGAAATTCCTTTTGTCCATACTGGTGATTAAATGAAACTAACTCCTTATATGTTAAGTATCTGCTAAGCACCATAATCATTGCTCCAGAAGTTATGATAGACAGCTGCATGCAGAAAATCCCCACAATTTAGCTTTCCTTCTGGCCACGAAAAGCTACTGTGTTCATTGACCAACTCTGTAACATATATCACTAAGAACAGAACTCATAAAATTCAGATCCTCCCATTTGGCTTGTGAAGAAATGCTCAAGCAAGTTGGGCATATTTTTCAGCATTGATCGATCTAACCTCACATATTCCAGCCCAGTAACATGACAGAAGAGCACAGACAGCAAATATAGTATAACAAAGACCTTGATTTAATTCTTGTTTGTAGCAGTTTTAACTAAGAAAAAGGACAGAACAGATATAAAATTGAGAAAAGAGAAAAAAAGTCAAAATTAGGGGCTTTAACCAGAACAAATTAACATCTATTGCACAGAAGCCCTATAATCATGATCATACAGAAATAAGAAAAGCTGCTGAGAGTGCTGTTACATAGATAATCAAATACTGTTTTGTTATGAGTTTTTGGTTTGTTTTTTTGTTTTTCTTTTAAGGACACATACTATAAAATTTATAAAATTTGACTTATCTTTTGATTCTCACACCTCCTGCATTTAACTCTTTTGCTCCATCTTTCCTAAATAACTTCACAGAGCTCACAGTATTCCTAATCACACCATCCTAAGGCTCAGTAGTGCTTCTTGCACTCTAACAGCAGGCCTGACATGTAGGATTCTCCGTGTCTTTTAAGTATTTTGAAACTAAAAGCAAAGAAAGTCCCTTTCATGCTAATGGGCTAGATGGAAGAGCAACACTTGCATCTCCTCCACCTCCACCTCCTTCCCACAATACACAAAACTTCTTACTATTTAAGCTTTAGCAATGGTTGACAGCTTGAAGTTCAGAAAATGATAAAATACAAAGACTCCCCTATTTTGTGATCCACTTTGACATTTCAAACATTTATCGTCTGTATACACAACAAATTTCCTTCTTGTTTCTGTTGGAAATATATTAAGGAGAACAAAAGACTAAGTGTAAAAAGAGATCTTTCCTGTTGTTAATAGAATTTCTATTACTAGCAGATAACTTTAATTTTTCTTTTATATTTAAATATTGACCCCAAAGGCCAAAGTGAATTCAGAATTTTGCTTTAGTTAAGCAAGGAAATAGTCACATGTAGATATATTTTTGTTATATCAAAAACTATATGGTCCTATCTCCCTGAACATATCACATAAAAGTCATCCACTCTGTATTGATAGACCCAAGAAGTTTGTCATCTTATCATCTGACTGCAAGCCATTTCCTTGAGACTCTTCTCAGACTGATAAATTCTCTGGTCTGCAACCGAGAATTTCTTTTTTAGCTCTTCTTGTGTCTTTCTCAAACTTCTTTTTTCTCTTCTTCCATCTCCTACCAGCCTCATAATATCCAGAAAAGCCCAAGTCAAACAGTTCTTAATTCCTAAGGGTTTACATGTACACTTCTTCTTCATGACAGTGACATGTTTCTGAGTTTTAGCTCATGGCCCCCCAAATGTTCTTCATTTTTCACTCAATGGAAGTATTTCCAATTGACAGAATTGCAAAACTGTCCTGATTTGGAGTGAACTGTTTTCCAGACATTCCACAGCTGAAACAATCTGTCCTTGCCTCATGTGTCCCCATGAATTAAGTTGCTCAAAACTAAAAATACCAAGAAAAAAATACTGTTAGGTTGGCAAAATGAAGCATATGACTAAGACGGATTTTATTCTCCGTCCCCTTTGTTTCAAGGTGGTTCTCATTACAGTAGTAAGCCTGACAGCCCTAAAGTCTGAAACCTTGTGGTCATCCCAGAAAATCAGCAATGAGAGTTTAACTTTCTACTCTGTTTTGCCCGTAAGCTTCATATACGATCTGGAGGAATCAAAGCTAGCCAGAAGAAGAATATTCAGGCTTCAAAACTATCCAGATATCTGCTTTCATCCTTTAGACTGTGAAGCAAATGTGCCCATTGTGCAGATGTCTAATGGGAGATTACCAGCAACGCTCACTAGGTCAATATTCCAAATTTATGTAGCTTTCATAAAATGGCCTGATTTTCAGAAAATGGAACCAAGCCTGCTTTCACCAGGGTTCCAAGACTATGCTGCTACTCCTGCAGTGACAATTGCCAGTAAGAGATTTTTACTTATTTATTTTTTATCTACAAGGAACTTTTTTGTTTTTTTAAACTTGCACTGCTACCCTCCCACATAAAAAGTCTTGAAGAATAACCATGCCTCCAGGAGACTGTATTACTGTTTTATTACAGGAGATGCTACAATGTAACAGGATTCGTATCATTCTCCATATGTCTGCTATTTTTATTTCCTGTCTTAATGATCTCCCACTGATCACTCATGAAAACAGAATATTCACTTAGATAAGTCTTTAGTCTAATCTAGTTTTGTCTCACATTCTCAATCTGATCTTGTGTGCTACCCTGAAACACAGAGTTAAAAAATGTCCAAATGACTTATCAGTATAACTTGTAAAAGAACTAAACAGATAATCAATAGGGTAACTATATAACAACACACGAAAGAGGCTTTTAAAAGGGCTGTTCAAGCAATACCTAGAGCAAAGCATTGTAATTCATGAAGATTTTATTACCTTCCTGCATTCTTGTAAAAGCAAGGTGATGCTTTTTCTCTCTGTTCTCTGAAGTATACTGATAGGCAGAAAACCTCAGAACATTCAAGTGAAAAGCAAATTATGCACTAAGTGCAAAAATTTAATCTTCAGCTAGGCAGTTTTTTTACTAGCTGGTACATAATGCTTCTGCCATCACCATTTCTCAAACAAATGTGTTCATATTTGGCAAAGCACATACAGGATTTCAACCTGCAAACTGTGATGGATATGATTGACTTCACTAGTATGGAGACCTACTGACTTCAGTGACCCACCCACGTGAGTATCTAATTGATGCTCACTCTCTTGTACCGATGCTTCAGTAATCAAACCAGCCCCAAGGAGGCTCTCAAAAACAGCAACCACAAGAGGAAGACTTCTGAATGGAGAAATGACATAACTGCACAATGAATATTTATCTTGCATCTGAATTCTCAGGCTACTTTTAGCTTTCCAAACATTTAATTTCAGACATGATTATTTTTTCACTATCTATTCCTCTTCACCACTATCACACCCCACCTCACTATCCAAAGAGACTCTCTTCCAGCCACATGTGTAAGCTCTCACTCGACAACTGCAAGGAGGTGAGCTAAAAAGCAGGTTCCCCCTTCCCATATAGTGATGCAAAGTCTGCTCACAAAAACTTGTCCTCAGAAATGCAAGACCTTTCTGGTTCACAACCCCAGAAATTTGAAGAAAGAGAAAGTAGGCTTAGATCCTCCCCATCCTCTGCATTTTCATGCAGAACATGGAAAATAATTTGGAAACACACTGTACATGTACTTCTCTCACCCACTTGTACCCACAGCATCATTGAAAGGCTTGATCCCTGTTTTCACCAGTTTATTCTCTTAATGTTTACTATTAGAATAAACATTCCTGCCAACCAAGTCATTTTGTTGAATCTCCTATGAACATAAGCATTACAGGGCCAAAAGAAATTGGTGTTTTTCATTTAGGAGATTCGTTCCTCCTATCTTTCTCTTCACCTGAAAGAGTTGAATGACACAAGTGAAATACCTGAGTGATTTCATTGTCAGCAGTAGAAGTAGGTGCCAAAAAAAAAAAAAAAAAAAAAAAGAGGAAAGCAGAGCCAGAGGGTAGGGAAAGGAGAGTAGACAGAAGAATGCAAAAATCTCCATTTTAAAGCCTGTTCCAGATCATGTAAAGCTGGCAGTGCATTTGTTTAATCCCTCTAGTGCTTCAGTGGAAAAATCACAGCAGGCAGCTGGATACAACAGTCAAGGCTGCCCCTTCTTGTGTTTTTTCCATTTCTGGCAGCATATTGTCACACATGCAGCATCTGTCCATTTCCACAGACTGTGGCTGTACATTCTATTGACCTAAAACAGTTAAAGGAAACAGCAAAAGCATAGGTTCAGAGGGCAATGAAAAGCTGGGGCTCATGGAATTCTGCAGGTGTGGGATTCCAGATCTCAGCTACTCCAGCAGCACAAATCACTATAATTACTTGCAGTTTTCATGTCTGCCTTCTCCCATCCAACCAGCATCCAAATTTCAAAAGCTTGATAATGCTGCCATCAAGCATTAATAATAACAAAAACAAAAATGATAATAATTAAAAACAATAATAATTTCTAACCTGGTCTCTGACCTTGAATTTTTCATGTGGAAGGACAAAAGGGTCAATCATAATTCAGGAAAAAGCATTTTTATTAATTCAGAAGTAAAAGTATCAGTAATGTAGATGCATAATGCAGTTTTTAGGATGCCTTTGTACAGATAAAGCACATTTTTCTTTCTTCTACAGCTGCTACAGGTTTCTCAAAAATAAGTAAATAAATATTACAAGTGTCAACTCAGTCAGAAGCCTCCTTTTTCATATGATAGATTTCTGATACACTTATAGATGTAACTCAGTCTCTTTTAAGGACATTGTATAGAAGGATGCTGCACAGATGCATAAAATCTTGCCCACTACTATGTGGACTATAGATTTATGCTTTTTTTTTTTTATTTAACTTATATCTGGTGACTTCTACAAAAAGTGTACTTGAGCTTGGCACAGTTAAAATACTTACAAACACAAAACAAAGCACTGCTCCAAAGAGCTCTCAATCTCAATAAATAAAATGGACAAAAAGTACAAAAGGAAGTTGGATTATTCAGTTTTACATAGTGAGAATTAAAACCATAGCTCTATAGTCTTTAACACTAGGTTACCAAAACAAACAAACAAACACAAATAAAATCAGCATTAGGCACAAGCAAAAAAATAAATAATCATCATCATCATTTATTCTCAAGCTAACCCCAGATGTGATACAGACATAGCACTGGCTGTAGAAAGACAAGTCTGATCTAACAAATATTTGCCTGAGCACCATTTAAGAAGGATGGGTGCCTTCCAGGTCCTGTTTCAGACATGGTGCCACACAGCCACAAGATCTAGCTAATGCTTGTGCACTTTTTGTTATTTCTTAATGTTACTAATCTTTCTAATGTTGTTAATCTTTCTACACAGAGCTGTTGAGTGAAGGTGATTCTACAAATACAAAACCTTAATCATTATCATAAGTTAGAAGAAAAAAATACTTTTATTAAACAATATTTATCTGGCAATGTTTCCTACAAAATAACATACAGATTAGAGACAAAAATAGTGACAAAAAAAATAGCACATGATTAAAAACAGAAAGACCCTTAAAAACATTCAATCACCATGTAATGCTGAAGGACTCAAAAAGGTTTCTGAGGTCAGAAAGTACATGAGTTGAGTGAAATCGTTTGTGGTTAACAAGCAATAGAGAAGAACATAGCTTGCCATTAGATCCTGTTTCTTACCAACAATTTAAAAAAAAAAAAAAAAAATTACTCCTTTTACTTGTAAACATATGTCATAATACAAATAAATATAATAGAATTTAATAAATTTATGTCATTTCTTTAACTTTCAGGGAAGACCCACACTACTGATACTGTCCAAAGCAAAATATAGGACCAGTCAGCAACTAGCTAAATGAACAAATACCTTTTCACATAGAAATGTTTTGCTTATAGTGTATAAGAAATTAGAATCCCCTACTGAATTAAACACTCCTTCAAAACAAGTGAAAATTTTCACTCATACTTCAACACCACATCCAATTTGCAGACAACATTCAGTATTATTATATTAAAAATCTGCCCTGATCACCATTCTTTAAAGCTTCCCTGTGTCTCCTTCAACATGGAATATTTACATTTCTGAATCAGCATCTGAAACCTCAAGGGCTGTTTAAATATATATGTATATATATATAATATGTGACTCTTACTCCACACTTCAAGAGTGATAACAATCCATGGATTAGTTAATATATTAGCTTTAGGTAGAAAACCATCAAATTTTACTCAGAAATAACCCTGGATACTTCCTTGACTAACCCAAGGCCTGCAAAGTGCTATCTTTCCTACGCTTGCAAAGCAACTTGAATTGTTTTAACTATTTAAAGTAAAATAAATCTCACACTTCAGTCCAAACAAAATGTGTGCCTCTTTCATAAAACGGGAAATTCTTTCTGGTATTTGGTGTCTTTTTGCTTGCCTTCATGGTGTTTTCAGTCCAGAAACATTAAAACACTGGAGTAGACAGAATTTTTAAAATTAATTTGAAAATGTTTTTTCTAATTAGAAAAATAAAACTAATTTAAATCATAGCAAAGGTTGAAAATGAAATAACTCCTTCAGTATGTGCTGACTTCCACCAAGATCTCTATGCAGTCAAGAACGTGTTCTAAATATCTATAAAATAGGGAAAACTAATAAAGAAAGGAAGAACAAGATGTTACATCACCTTCCACGATTTGTTTCAGTTGCACATGTGCACTACTAGTATATTGCACATATATAAACCTAAGGGAGTAATTTTTATTTAAATTTTGACTGGGTTACTTTCTACATGCATTTTACAATGAACTGTGCAAACAGTACCTGATGCATACATTCATGCATTTCCTTCACTAGAAACAGCATTAGGTATTTGCAGTTAGTGGAGTATTGCACTGTATACTTCTACTTTTTAACCATTATTCTTAATGCTGCAGTTAGAGGAACCTATCAGCTTTATAATCAGTGGGTAAATTTGGAAATGCACACGTTCAGCAATGTGCCTGTATAAAACTGTATATGCATAGATTCCAGATTTTGAAAATCAGACCCATAAATCACGTGTTCTAAGCGGTAAACCAATGACACCCATCAAATGATCAGAAATAATTACAGATGTTTCACTGCTTCTACCCTACCCCTACAATCTACAATAGTAAACAAATTACTCTGAAAAGTTCTGGCACACTGAACTGCAAGACACGATACCCAGTAAAACAGATTGGTACAATAAGAAACAATGGATATTGGTGAAACATAACTCACTCTGCTTTCATTCACACTGGCATACATGAACTTAGAGCAGCATAAAAATGATTGCAAAACATGTATCAGGACATCTCTTCATAAGTAAGTGAAAATAGTTCATCTATTCACTGGAGGAGGAAATAATATAAGCCAAGGAGTGGACAGAAATCAGGATGCCCCAAAGCCTTCCTGGAGTCATACCAGGGAACTCTGGTGTTGGGAAATTGGCCTTCCACAAACCAACCTTTTCCAATCCCTCTGGATTTGAAAGAGCAACCTTAAACAAAATCTTAAAGTGCTTTGTTTTTTAAAAGAGGGTGTTGGACTGAAATTCTTAACCATAACGACCAGCTCCTCTTTCTTTTAAATCAGCAATCCTGCCCACTTAAGAGGCACCAGAGGAGCACTGTGGTTTTCTTTTAAAAATTAAAAAAGAGAAGCAGAGAAAGAAATATATCCCCTTATTTCCTTAAAATTGCTAGTACCTCAGGAGCTTCTAGAGCACTAGGCTGTTTTATTAAATTGCCTCTTGGTAGCATTATAGCGTTGTCAAAAAGGACTTCTCACTACCATGATTAAAAAGTTATGCTTTTTCTTAGGAAAGCTTTGAATTGTTTAGTCTGACCCTCCCAACAGTAGCAATTGGGCAAAGGGCATGTTTTTAAAAAATAAATTAAGACAAATAAAAAGCTTAGCACAATGGAATTGGATCACTGTCTTCCCCCAGTAAACGTATCTAATATCACATGCCTATTCAGGGTGGGAATATGGGATTTCCCCTCAGTAACCTCCATGAGAGAAGCAGAGAAGAGAATGCAATTGTTCCCCATCTCATTGTATTTGTTACTAAGCCCTGATGCCAGCCACATGCTGATTATCTCTTGTGTTACATAAAGTGCTCTCCTGCAGTGCCAACTGCCTGCCGTGTTGTCTGTATCCTGTTACATAAAGTGTTATCCCGTACCGCTGTGCACGGTGCCAAAGCACTGTTCTTTGCCACCATGCTCCCCATCTTCTGAGCTCAAACGCCCTTTGTTTCCATGCCCAATTCTGCCCACATCTTAAAAGCCACCTAATAATTAAAACAAAACAAGAATAATACTCAATAAACAGCAATTTTGCAGTTACACTGTAAAATGTGAAAGAACACAAAATTGCTCAGGGATCCTAAGGGAATATGAGAGGATTGTAGGAAAAGATCCTGGGAAAGACAGAATCACTGTGTGGTTTTCTGCAACTTGGATGTTGCACCTACACAGTTTTATCATTTAAGCGTCATTCTCAAGACAGTATTTCATCCACCTCAATATTTCACTAAGGCGGTCAGCTGCAGTGAAAATAATCAGCTGCATTGCTGAAGATGAAAGCATCCTTGGAGTAAAATCCACTCAGAGTAGTTGTCTCTCATGATGCATTGCAACAACAAACGGTCAAAGGGCTCTGTTGCTCCATGATGTGTAAACATGCTGCATAATCAAAATGCTGCAGGAACAATTATGTGTGTGACTGGGAGGATGGCAGCAGTATGGGAAGAGCACATCTAGAAGCAGAGTTCACCTGACTGTAGGCTGACAGCCAATTCACACAGTACAGTATAATAGAAAATGCTCTTCTGGGCGGCCTAGAGAGAACAAAACTGCTGAATCAGCTGCTCTGGCACTACTGTTTCTGGCAACTGAAAATGGCAAGTCTTACATACACAATGATAAAGGTTAGGCAAATGGTTTCCCAATTGAGAAGAAAGAGAAATTGAATTATCAAATTTTTGTGAGGCCACACAAAACAGAATCTCATCTCCTGCAGCTTGTGGCCTTTTCTGCAATGCTTTGTAAAGAAAGATGACAGCCAGTAGTACTATATATTTTCCCTTGAATTGCTGTACAAAGCTAAGAGGGATTTTAGAATAAATCTTTCAATTTCTGATTTTCTGGTTTTTGTTTGTTTTGTTTTTAATATTTTTCAGATTTCAAATAACCCTCTTTTGTGTCTGGTAACATATTAATTAAATATCAGTACAATCCATCTTCAAGAGCAAAGAAACCCCCCAAGCAAGAGAAAAATAGCTGTGCATGGTCAGCCTTGCTTATCGAAGGGCCAGGATTAACTTCAGGGATGCTTCAATTTTGCTTAATCAAAAAGCTTCACTCCCACTTGCATGATGAAGGCTAGGGAAAGAAGAAGCATAACCTCTTCATTTAAATCAATGCCTCTTGAGACTTAGTTACGAATATGCAGGGCAAAGTCCTGATGCCAGACATAAAATATGCAGATAGATGTGTAAGTAACAGTTTCCCTCCAGTTCTACATTGGAGCCCATATAACAGGAGGCAAATATTAAAGAAGACACAGAGTAGGCTTAGAAAATGTTGTTAGTAGATTCAATTTTTGTGAAAACATTAAGAGTCTTATAAAAACTTCTGAATTACACAGAAAGTTTACAAGAAAATAATGGCAAGATTCTGCCTGAAATGGGGTACCTCAAGACCTAAAAAGCATTAAGAAAATCCCAAACCCTGTCACAAAGCCCTTAGCTTATACAGAGATACAACATTATTTCTGCTGTCATTCAAAGTTCACAGTGGAGATTTTCCATTTGTTACTACTAGCTTTGAAATGGGATTAAATTGCTCAGTTCTGGGGACTACAATGATCCTCTCCTAGAATCATGAAAGAAAAATCAGTGTCTTTGAGGACAACTTAGAAGAAGAAGCAACTGATAACAGATAGCAGCCTTATGGAGCATAAACACTGTGGAAGTGATTTTTATTTTTTTTTATTTTTAAACTGAATTAATGCGATCATTATGTCTTTCCCAGATAACCATTCTGCTGTACCATTAATTTCTTGTGCTGTACATTGTATCATACTGCAGCATATATTCTTTTTCCCCCCTACCACATCCCTAGAGTCAAAGGTAGAAGACAGAAAAATTCCTGGAATAATATCCCCAATAAATTACTGTTAACTATTATAATTCAACGTGGGCATATAAACGGCACTTTAAAGAAAATTGAATTTGTTGAAAATTAAAGCAAACCTGGTGTTACTTTGAACAAGAGGATCACTGATTGTTTTCAGATTTCCATTATAAAATAGGCTTTTTTGTTTTATGTGTTATATACCCTCTGAGGAAAGGAATCGTACCTCAAAACATATGGGTGTTCAGAATTTTTATTTTTAAACACAATGCTCCATGCCCATAAAACTTTGCTTGGAAGCCAAGGAATTTATAACAAGGTGCATAACAGCAAATCTGAAATAAGGCTAAAGATGAAGAAAAACATAGCTTGTACTCACTAATTAAAATAAATAAGAAAAGAGTATAGAAATAAAAGCAAACTTAATTTGGGGACAAATATCTGTGGTTTAATTTAGTGCTGTCTTCTCGTTATCTGTGGTTGTACAGACACTGCAAGAAGACAGACTAGTAAACAACCATGTATTTTGTGGAACAGGCATATTGTTTTCAGTCTACAACATGGTGCTTTCATTTTACTGCTGTACCACGTTACACTAAGAGCATGAAGAGGGGACTCTTGCTATCTGGATTTTACGGATTTTTTTCATGCACAGCTTTCATTTTAAAGCACATGTTCTGTTAGAACAACAAGCTTACACATCTTATTTTAAACTAAGTGCTATATAAACAGGAATGCTGTTAAATATTCTCTTATAGTATAAGCCATGACTGAGTGTGCCTTGCTATGATTCAATGTATGTCTTGGGTGTGTTTCAGCCTTGTGTATTCAACCACCTGTGAAGAGTGCTTATAACCCACTAATGCACACCCGGGAGAAGCTTTTTACTATTAGGAGAATGGCTCATTAATTTTACATTACGAAAAAATGTAAACACTCATTTTTGGTTGGGTTTATGCAACATAGCCTTTTATTACAGAAAGTCATTTCCAGTGAGAGGTAAGAGCATGGAAAGGGGAAGGTTATCATTGTTTTTTATCTAGATTTTCCAAAACCTTGCTTTTTCTGTTACCTAATGAACTTACTTTCCCTCTCTCTGCCCTTAGCTACATAAGCTTTACTACTTGTGTATGGCTGTGTTCTGCATTCATCCTTTCACTAAAAGCAGAGACCAATATGCCAATAGGGCCACAAAGCTGTAGCTAGAAAGATAAACCTGAAAAGAAACGTCAATTAAAAATATAGTGCCTCACAAAGGATACTTCCTGCCTCCAATCCTTGCTCTACGGCTATTCCATTCTCATACATTAATGAATTGTTTCAACCCACCAGGCACAAACTTGGTTTGATGGTGACATGAAACCAACACATGCATGACCGAGGTAAAAGCACTCCTGTAATTCTAAAAAGATTCACCCAGCCAATCAGAGTGTAGTTTTGAGTAGTCAAAATCTACATCCAGAATTTGATAGTTTATTCACTTTCAAATGCTATCTGATATTTCTGATTCATCAGGTCCCTCCTGATGATGCCTCTGAGCCTCGTCACTGTCATTTTCTTGCAGGCCTAAGAGCAGGTGTAGAAGAGGAACTGGAATTTGCTTCAAGGATACTCAACGGGACAAAGAGATCAGCAACCAGTAGTCTTTGGGCATGCACAGCTAGTTTGTCTATGCAATTTAAGTTGCACAGTTAAATTGCATGCACAACAGTTTTATGAACAATACTGGACTTCACAAGTTTGGGAAATCAGGCTCTGCAACTATAAAATTATACAGTTGATATATATTAGTAGTACAGTAAATAGAGTATAATTAGAACAGAATACAATGTACTATTTTTCATTGCTTTTTATTCTTACTTCCCTAGAGCTACAAAATGAGCTTCTAATGAGCTTTGGGTAGTCACATAAATAGAAAACCTAACCTTGTAATGCCTGATAGTGATCTAAACTGCTTAGATATGTTTTTTATTATACCACAAAACTGTGGTTTGTTCATGGAATGGAACAAAATTTCATGTGTTACTCATACTTTGGCCCTAGGCATGCATGTGTTGAAACCATAATCCCCAGCGTATTTCAGAATATGTTTGGACAACCTAAGTTGCTCTGTGAAAATGACCCAGAAGGAACCCCCCCTATCCATTAAAAACACAAATTACCAAGACCTCAATGGTTAAGTGTAGCCTACAGCATATAAAGAAAAATTTCCAATACACTGCTTATTTTCTCAGTTAAAAAGAAGGAAGAAAGAAGATGAGAAGGATTCATTCAGGAACAATACAGGAAAACTGTAAACTAGCTGTATGTGGATACACTACATAAATATTATAATATTCTGTCCAACAGAAACAAAATATTCTATGCCAAGACAGGAAATTTCCCTATTAAAATGTCTTTGAACATGACTGCACAGATCTGTCCAGATTTCATATAGATGGGTTCTCCCCTAAGACTTCCAACAGCCATTTGTTCTTTCTCTTGCAGGGTAAATAACATGAGAAGCAAGGAACTTTTCTGATAATAGCAGAAATTGTTTTTTCCCCACTCTAAGAGTTCCTTGCAGCTATTAGGCAGACTCTTGTATGGGAAGTGTAATTGGCATTATTCTCACAACCTCTGTGATGCAGACAGATAAAAACAGGTAAACGGACAGGCTGACAGGTCAATAGGTAGGCATACAGAGACTAAGAATTACCAAGAGCCAAATAAGGAAATTGCTGCACTTGAGAAATGGATCCAAATCCCCAAACTCTTTTCTGGTGTTTTAAATATAAGGTGACCTGCATAGAGTAATACTTCTTTTTACCAGGTAGCAGCTAATACCTTTAGACTACTTCTAGGTGTTTATTGTTTTATAAGCAGAAGCTTCATAAGTTTATTTCTGTAGCCTCGTAAGTGTCCATTTTATGCAGATGGACCAGAGCTGGAGCTTAAAACCAAAGAACAAACAGATTTGAGAAGCTTTAGACATAAAACTCCACTTCTACATTCTATATATGCAAAGTATAGCTTAGAATAGGAAGATAAAGTATGTTTCTATGCATTATTTTCCTGTTCCAACCCATGAACCCGAACAAGACAGATTCCAATTGACATTATATATTTCTCTTAATACTTTTTGCTTTTACTCCTTCAGAGTAATTCAAGGAATAAGCTGCGTCTAAATGAGCTAGGAAAAAAAAAAAAAAAAAAAAAAAAGTAACAAGAAGAAGTGCTGAATTTTGATTTGAATCTCTTGGGGATAAAAAAGACCAAATGTTCATTATAAAAGATTTACTGTAAGATGGTATAACATGCACTAAAGGTAAGCAAAAGTTATGTTGATTAATTACATTATATTTTTACAACAGGAAAACAAAAAATTGTGAAAATATTGCCATGAAATTAAAATATCCCTTTTGTGAAGGGCTGCATTTTGGTTTATATGCAGCACCATTTTACACAACTCTGGCTATGAAAAGGGATTTTCAGTGAGCCTTTGGTGGAATTTATGCTAGTTTTAAGGGTAGTTGAATAGCCAGAGGATTGTAAGGAGCCTTCATGTAAATGAAAATCTGTTCTTTAATGTGCACACTCCTCAAAGTAATAAAGATTTTACTATTTTGAAAGTTATGTACACCCACTGCGCAATATCAAATATGCATGTTGTAAACAGAGTGGACCAACTTCAGACATGATGTAAGCATGTGTAACTTGACTGACTTCAAAGGGACCACTTGTGAAACAGAACTCTACTTCACATGGCTATGGTGTGCAGGATCCATGCTAAGTAGTCACATTATTTTAAATAGAATTTTTGAGTAGCATACACAACATCAGACAGTATAGCAGAACTGGGCTGTCAGTAATCTACAGGGTCGGGTATCAAAAAAAAATAATTGTGGCTTAGTGCAAGGCACAAAAAACACTTCAAACACACTGAAAATAATAGACATTAAGAGTGCTGAGATATTTCAGAGCAAGAATAGCCACCATTGCTTTAAACAAGAAAAGGCTAGTAGTTTCTGTACACTGGCGCTGTATTTAAGGAAACCAATGACTCTGTAGGCAATGTAAAGAGGAAAGAAAAAAAAAAAAAAAAAAAAAAAAACAGTACAAAGACTGGGAAGAAAGGACCATTGGCAACAAAATGACAAGAAAGATTGGCCAGGACTTTGGCACATGTATTATAATGTGGAGAGCAGTAGACTAGGAAGGAGGTGGCACAGATCTCAAGTAACTTTTTACAGAACTATGTTCTCCCTTAAACTTTTCAATTCCCATCATTGCACTTATTAGCTGTTTTCTTACCAAAGTGCTTTTGGAAAATAGAAAATGAAGTTGTACTTTGTAAGATGGCAGACAGTAGTTACTTTCTCTTTTTCTATTTTTAAGAAAAACTAGGGCATTGGATGATTCACAACACTGAAGATGTTTCATCATGGATCATCATTTGTAGACTATGATCTTGAAATCAAATGGAAAAGAAACTCAGAGAAAGCACAAGCAAGAAATTCTGTTGAAAAACAATCTTCAAGAATAAAGACAGTCAAAAAGAAAAGGCATTTCTGAAACAAATGCATGTGACAGAGCTTCTGACTTTGTGTGCAGATAAGCCCCAGTGCCAGGTGTTGTCTCCCTAACAATATGAACCAATGAAGACTTCAGCTGGCAAAGCTACTCCAATACTTGGGAAGTTGTTCTGACTTAGAGGACAAATGCACATGGACTTTTTCTTGTGAAAGTTAAACAATTTACTGCATCCTTTCAAAATCCTACCAAAGTCACTGTTTTGCTCAGAAAAACTCCAGAGGCATTTTATTTTGTAAATCTAAAAGTTGCAAAAGCAGTAAGATTTCATGAAACAAAGGAGGATTTATTTCTCTGAGCAGCAAGAGAAATCCTGCAAGTGTTCTTTTTTCCGAACATAAGTAAGTGTCTGACTTACTGTTCCTCTTCTGTCAAAAGATATAGTGACAGCAATAATCTGAGGTAAAAATGTGGAGAGAAAAATAAAATAAAATAAAATAAAATAAAGCATCTGCAGCTGTTTCGCAACTCAGTCTGAAAGTATCATCTAAAATGGCTTCCTAATTTAGTATCAGATGTGAATCTCAAAGTAATGTGAAAAAGAACTGCTAAAAAATACCCATACAAATATGAAAGCTATTTTTCAAATACCATATGTATTCATACATGAGAATATCCCTAACAGTCACACTGCACTGGAATATACTCAGAGAGAGGACAACTCCCCAAAGCATCAAATACCAATTCATTTTTAAATGACATTCATTGGTCTCAAGAGAGACCAGACTACATTGGTCTGATGTAGTATTTGAATTTTGCCCAGAGTACAACTCTGGTTTGAACATTCACTTGGTTCTCCCCATGCTTTGATGATATCCTGAAGTTTGTACAACTTGCTTACTTAACTGATATTTTTGCCCAGTCAAGGACTGCAAGAGCCTACAGTGTACAAGAGAGTAATGAAGCCCTGCTTTTAAATGCTGATTCTTGGGGCTCAGCAAATAAATGAAGGTAGTTTTGACATGTTTCATGCTTTGGCAGCATGCCAGAGAGCACCTTCCATTCAAAATGAATACATGTATTATTCATGAAAATTTGACACTGCTCAAATAACCCCCATATGAATAGTTCCCTAAAGACTAATGTAGCGATGAGCGTATTAGTAAGTCTTTCACAGCAGTAAGTAGCAATATTTAAAGTTTGTCTTGAAAAACATCAGCCACCTCTTGGAGACACTAAAGACTTGATCCAATAACTGACCTCAGGAAAAAGGTCTGTAACTACATGTAAATACTTGCCCCTTACAAAACCAACAAGGAAATGAACGTTTAATGTTTTTTATATTGGCATACCCACATGACAACAGGTTTTCAGTGTTTTCCTATTGCAGACAATATAAAGGGCCAAGCCTGAAGCTGCCACAACCTTATGGCTTCAGACACCTCCAGTATGCACATGCATCAGTATATCTAATACATCCATAGCCTGAAAGATGACCACAGCATTTCAAAATTATTCTGCATTAGCAGCTTTGGGGTCACCCCACAGGGAAAAAATAAAAAAAAAAAAAATAAATAAATGTGAACACAAACTTGTTGATGATTACAAAGCTGAAAGAGACCAAAAAAGTTTGGAAAATGTGGATAATTTTCGTCTCAGACTAGTATTACAATACAAACACAGCTGTAATTTGAACCCTGGATAATACAATACAATGCCTACAGGTAAACATTAATATTAAAAACTCTGAATGTCTTAGAATGTCAAATTCTTCCCTCTGTGTAATCTTTCACCTATTTGCCAATATATGATCATTTTTGCTGTATTCTATGCCAGTACAAATGACTGCTTGTGTATTTAAATGTCTTTGAAATACCATAATACTGAACCCTATAAGCTATTAAAAAAAGAAAGCCTGCTAAAAGATTTTTTTTCCTAAGTTTTGTGACTAATTCACAACACTGAATGTTTACCTTGATCATTTACTTTCCCTGTGATCTTGCTTGAAATAAAGGTGACAAAGCTGTTCCTTGCTATTGAACAGGGCACCATTGCTTGTGGTTTTACTTAGTAACAAGAAACAAAAGAAAACCTAGCTTATGCTGGAAGGGAAAATTCACTGGGACTTTAAAGATTGACTTGAAGAATAATTCAGATGAGATTCTGTTTTTACCTTGACCACCCTACAAAGGAGATGGAGGAGGAAGGTGGATAATTGGTGTTCCTGGACTACCTGCAGCAGCCTTGGAGACCCCAACCCCAGAGGCAGAGCTAGGGCAGTGCACAGCAAGGGGCAGGTGTGGTCAGGACTGCCTGCCCAGAGCTGCCCAGAAGGCCAAGAGGAGGAAAAAGAGGAGGAGAAGGAAGAGGGGGGGGGGAACCTGCTGAGGAAGCTGACAGCCTCATCCTCCTGGTTAGAGGAAACTGCAACGCATTTGGCCCTTCTGAGCCCTGTTTGATCCCCAATATGTAATGTGCCAGAACTGGTGCAGAGGTGCGTTTCAGCCACCTCTTCGCAACAGGAATCATGCAGCCTCTTTCAATCATGCACACAAACAGCTAAGAGCAAGTCAGAAGGAGGTTTCAAGTCGTGGGACAGTGCAGTTCAAACTGTGAAACCACATTCCATAAAAATACTCCTTAAATGAGATACAGCCATCAGGCATAGAACAGAATGGTGTTTCCTACCAGATACCTGACTTACTTGTCCTCTGTCAGATTCTGGAAAAATACCCTGAAAAGTTGTGATACCTATTAGTATGTCTATTATTATTATTTAGATCTATTTATTGCTCATTTTCGATCACATCTGTGTTAGTTTGCAAAAGCAAGTGCCAGTTTCAGAAGCTCCCCAAAAAAATCACATCTGAAGAGCTTACACGTGTCCCCATTAGCCTTGAAGTAAACAAAATGCCTCTAAGGGTACAATAATGACTTATTTGGATATGACTTATTTGGATTCAGTTCTGTCATTCACTGCATTTCAACTCAGCATTTTTCTTTTGTTTACCAAAACTGGGACATAACCCCACTGCCTCCATATCCAGTAATCAGAAGTAGAATAATGGAAAGAAGAGCAAAATAATTATTACACTTGACAGACTAAAGGAGACAATTAATAAAATCCATGTATTACACAAACAGGGCAACTTTAAGAGATGGGGACATCTGAAAAATTCAGGTTGAGAATTTGTTTCTATATAAAAACACATTGGTGGGAAATGCTTGGATCTACAGTTTTGATTCAGGTCTATCTCTGTTTAAAAAGAAAGTAAGTATTGTTCCATGAAGAAACAAAGGAAACTTCAGCCCACGTTATACTGCAGGGGACTGAAAAGCATAAATACTCTAAGGCATAACAAAACCTGCCACTACAAATATTAGCTAACATTTGACTTAATTCTTTAACCTTTCTTTTTGCATGTTTGTATTTCTCAAAAACTTGTAGAAACTAATCATGGCCACTCATTATCCTTACGACAAGAATAGCATTCCCAACAGCTGAAAATAGCATTCCCAACAGCTGGAAACCAAGCGTTCCTCAAAGATGTAAACAATAGCTAGAAAAGGAATTTCAGCCCATTGTTTGAAATAAATAATCCAGAAAAGTTTCCCTATAGAGTATCTTGGGGAATACTGGAAGACATACCTCTTTGACAATCTGAGCAGCAAGCCCCCACATTCTGAATGCACTGGGTATTCAGTCACCTGAGGCTACCCATCAGCAGCATACCCATCTAGGAGACTACTTTTTCATTTCCCAGAAAAATATCAACAGCTGCCAGTGGGCACAAGAGTTTTGTGGTCAAAAATCTGCATCTGGGAATTGGTCCTCAGGAATCCAGTCTCTCACTGTGAGACATAAGCACAAACCTAGCACATCCAAAGGAGGCTGGATGATGTAACATGCAGAGAGGTCACTACGTCATGTAAAAGCAATGAATATTGCACTAGATAAGTATGTTATATAAAGCAAAATAGTTTTCTCAGTATGTCACTACCTTACAAAAAATGGATGTTCAATGGAATACAGGAAAGGGGCTTCTACACAGCTAAATCTAATTTCTGCTATGATAAGCAACCACAGTAGGTTATCCTTTTTGTAATAGATTAAATGGAGACTGTCGATTGAGTGGTATTTCTTGCATAAAGTGGAATAGGGGAACATGGTAAATACTTCCGTCTGAAGGAGTATGCATGAGCTGCAAGGTCTAAATTTACAGCTGGATCCCATTGACAGTGCTAAAAAGGAACAAAATTCACTCTCCCAGCCCTCCCTTCATTTTCTTCCTGCTGTAAATGCCAGTCACATTGGCCTGTAATACACATAGGAGGGGGGAAAAAAATGTTAACTCTTCTAAATACAAATCAACAGATTTGCAGCTGAAATGAGAAATAAATCAGGTCTGCATGTTCTACTTTGCATGAGGAAATTGTTTTCCTGCAAGTAAAAGCTGTATGTTCTTAAAAACACATCATAACAAAATGACAGGAGAATAATGAGAAATGAGGTAAACTGTTGCCAGATTGGTATCTCAAAATCTGTTCAGTGATGGCTCATTCCCTAACCTGTACGTGAATTAAAACAGAGCAAATGCTTGGCTGTAATGGACCTCAAGAGAAAGCTGTAAGATGAATCCTGATCCTTCTAGGAGACAAAAGAAAGATCATGACTCTATGATAATATCACCTCATGATATGGTTTAGGAAAAAAATCTGAGGTATATGCTAATACTGACAAAAAAAAAAAAAAAATCAGTATGGCTTGACTGTTACTCCACAGAAACACAAAGTATTTCAGAAGTTTTGGGTGGTTTTTGTCCTGCTTTCAGCTGGGTAGCAATACAGATACATTTGGTTTGTATCATGGGTACATCTTATCTCCTACTTCACAAACAGTACTACTAGATCATTGATAAGAATTTAGTGTGTGTGTATGAATTCATCCCAGTTTAAGATCTGTTTATGTTGATAGGCTGGACTGTGGAACAAGACAAATAAGTTATTTTCCACCTTTGGTTCTGATTCAGTAACAAAACAGAGTTGTACTTTGTTCCTGGTACTGAAGGGTAATATTTATTTTAGGCAGGTGCTTTACTTAACTGTATTTTAAAATGATGCAAACTTCAAGTGGCTAAAAATAAGTTCTATTGAGTAAAAAGTCAATAGAAATTCTGCCTCTCACATCAACAGGGTTAGAAGCTAATCCCTGATGTCTATCCCTGAAATTGATTGCTTCAAACAAACAATTTAAGATTACACAGAATCATAGAATGGTTTGTATTCAAAAGGGCATTTAAAGAGTATCTAATCTAACTCCTCTGCTATGGCAAGGATCTTTAATTACACCTAATTCAAATTGCCTTAAGTGAAGAGAAAGACTCTAAACTGTCTTAATTTCTCCATAATCTGAAATTGTCAGGCATGACAATGAATCTCCAAGTGTTCAGGTCTCTAGTAACTGTTGAGTTTTTTAAAGTGCCCAAACACTTAATGAGGAGGAAACCCCTACAATTTGTGTTTTGAAAATCTCTGCCCAAGTTAACAGCCTACTTTGAGGTCTGCCACCTGCCAAAAGGGTGAAAACCTCTCAAAATCACATGAATATTAAAGAGTCTATTTTAATACTGTACTATAACCAGAGAGTAGAAATTCCAAATCCTCCCAGCTGGAGCAACCAGCATTTTGAATTGCAGGAGTAGAGCTCTTTCAAAGGGGGTGCTGGGTTCTTGTCACTCCTGGAAATTTATCATCAATTTCTTGGGGACACCACATAATTTTAATAGCAATGCTCAAAAAGATTTGTTTATTTTCCCCAAACACTCTGAAGTATACTGTACTATGCGGTTCTTTCAGGAGACTCACTGTGGAGTGATCTTTTAAAATTATCCTAAGTAAAATGCTTAACTCTCCCATGATTCAAAAGAGAAGGGGGGGAAAATAAGTGTGGATCATATTAACTTAAGTCAGAGAAATGATGTAAAACCTCCAGGGATTACACAGATGCATGAAGGTTCTCTCATACAGTCCCAAAACAGATTTGTGCTAACTAGACTGAATTTCATACCTTGGGATTTTTAAGAGTTGATTTTGCATGCCTCTATTGATATAACTGGTCTCCTTGACTTCAATATGTCAAACTGTAAGAGCAACGATGACTAGTGAGCTTGAATATGTAAAAGTGTGTTTATAGGGCAAAATAAAATATACCCAACTCTAACATATGTTTAACAAGAGCCCTTGAGGAAATTAAGATCAGGAAGAATAATACAGCAACTAAACAGCTACAGGAATGAACCACAAAGTACAAAAATTTGCAAGTAGAAATGCAGAAGACAAAAAGATGGCACATGTCTGACAGAGACATAAACATGAAAATCATGACATGCAAAGGGAGGGCTGGCTGCTATTTGATAAGGCTAAATTATTTCCATTCTGCATGCAAGACATTTCAGAAATTAACATACATTTAACAAATAATTATAATCCTGGATATAATCCCTCAGCATGAATGCTGACCATATCATCCTTCAAAAAGTACCTAAAAATGTCTTAAATAGTGATCTGGAGTAAAACAAACAAACAAAACAACAACAAAAGCAACCAAAAAACTCCCTTTGTGAAGTCTTTCACAGCACTTCTCTTTTCATTAAAATGATTATTTTTTATTTTTTTTTTTGCTTTACCATAATACAAAAAAGCCTCTCCCAGTTTTCAGTGTGCAAAATAAAAACTGTTGTAAAATATATATACATGTATAGCAGGAAGAGATAAAGTCATCTAATGCACAAGCATTAACAATATAGAAAAAGCAGCTGCATTTGCTTCAGTGGCTAGCTCTATTTGCAGCCTATATTCTGACTGAATAATTCCAAACAACTTCTACCCATCTAAATGGAATTAATTCTAGATATGCACCTCTATAACTAAGGAAAGAATCTAGTCTGGAATTACTAAGAAATTTTCAAGTCATTAGAATGCATATATATCACCATTAATGAATAATATTTTAATGAAAATACATTGTATCTAACTCCCAATGCAAGCTTGAAT
Source organism: Oxyura jamaicensis (assembly GCF_011077185.1). Taxonomy (NCBI): domain Eukaryota; kingdom Metazoa; phylum Chordata; class Aves; order Anseriformes; family Anatidae; genus Oxyura; species Oxyura jamaicensis. The sequence goes on from NC_048894.1 coordinate 59,370,036, forward strand.
TGTACAGCATCATTTCTGGGGAGTTCAGATGTTCTGGGAAAGCCTTGATAACAAAGATGCCAAAAAAAGATATCCAGGCGAAACAAAGAACAGACTCTGAAATACTATGTTATACTGCCCAAAGGAATGCTTTTGCATTGTACTACTACCTTGCACAGGCTGCACATGCATTATGCATTTAAACCTGTCAAAGGCTGAAAATAAAACTAGCAATAAGAACTTGAACATTTTTATCTAATCTGGGATTTATTTAATTTCTGTCACCTTGTGGTACATTTGTTCAAAGAGAATTAAGGTACTACAGAGGATGAGTTGCCATCAACTACTCTTTCTAAAGCAGAGACTGAACATTAGACAAGATGGGAAAAAGGATGGGTATAAACAATGAGGGCATTGGCAAGAAACGTACATTTCTCCAAAATTGGCTAGACTACTGCATGCTTAGCAATGATGGAATGCTGCCTTCTCTGAAGCTGGCATAGATGATTTCAGTTATTATGAAGGCCAGATGGTCTTCAGTACTTTTCATCATCTACGTGGTAGGCCAGAATTTCCTCAAGGCTTCAAACGCTTTCTCTGTGACTGGCCCAAACCACGTCAACAGAGATAGGCTTTGGATGCTTATTTTCAGGGTTTAGTTCTTGCTTCCTTGGTCACAGCAAGATATTCAAAGGGTCTGCTGATCTGATCAGAAATTCACATTCTGAAGGCAGCTGGAGGTGTTCCAAGAAAGTCTGCTTTTTGTAAGGAACACTTTCAGATATTGTGTTCTGGTGGTTATAATTATGGCTGAATATGTCAGGTTCGGTACAAGTTTCTGAATAAAGCATTTGCAGTTATTTCAGGACTGGTTACATGCAGGTTCACAAGTCATAGGAACAAACAAATTAACTGAAATCCAGCTTGTAAGCACAATTTCAAGACCTTCAGACAAACATTGCCCACTCAGTTGACTTCCATTTAATAGCACCCCAGTGACAAGCTTTGGAGCAAATGTTCAAGTGATCTCCTTTCTTCCTCATTATAGAATGAAACTTTTTAAATTTTATTCAGCTTTCCATTCAATGAATTCTCTAGGCTATTTCAAGATGAAGAACAGAAAAAAATGAGTTTTTTTGAAGTCATCCTAATAGATTTTCTACTAAATACCATGACCATTGCTAAATAGATTGATGAGTCATGCCGTGTTTTCTATCCACTGATGAAAACTCTTTCAACTATAGCAGATTTTTGAAGATGATCTTTTTTTGTATATTTGCATACAGAACAGCATACACATTTGTTTGTATTATAACAAGACATACTTTCAAGCCAGAAACAGTTTTAGCTTTCTTATGCCAGTATAGAAGTGTAGTGAGTCGGTAAGAATTATTTTAACATGAGAAATAAAACTGTGACAGAGTATTCCGTTAGATCCTTCTCATAATTCAACAGGAAGGTCTACAGAGAAATACGTGCCAAAGTAATGAGCTTATAAATTCATAGTAATTGGTATATATCCCTTGATATCATCCAAATCAACTTAAGTTATTAATATATATATATATAAGCAACTTTTACACAGACCAGTATAAGTACTGCTAGTTACTTCTGAAACTCCTGCCTAGCCAATATGAATTGAATTTGTTTATGCTTAAAGGATTTTACCAGATTGAAGACATGAGTCAATGCAAAAATCTCATAGTTACTGAAGGAAGAGATTCACTATGTTTATTATTTACATGGATTCCTCTGACTGCTCTCCCAGGGGCATATACCTAAATCAGACTGTGAAGGATGGCAAACTATCTCAAAATAAAGCATCAGACTTTAGATGTTTCTGCTTATTTGCTAAAGTCCAAAGAACTGGCTTCCCTTCATAGATGAAGCTCTTTATGCTATTAGCTAAATCTCACTCACTCCTAAAGACTTGCCTCTTTGGCAATGAATTTTCATATCCTGTTTGGTTTAATTTTATTTTATTTTTTCAAAGTACTACAAGATGTTTATATGAAGGGCACTCAGTAAAAGTGAATGTATTGAAAGGATGTACTGCATAAGGACTACATGCACACACTTTTCATAAATGCACCCCATATGCTAATTCACATCTATATACTCACATACGCATATTTAAGTAACATCAATGCAGACAAACATTACTGCTAGGAAAAGTTACCAATCAAACTATAAATAGCTATTCCAATGCCTAGCTTTTTCTCAGCTGTAAAAGCCTTAATCCTCCCAGATGGATGGAGAGGGTGAGAGGGAAAGGGGGGAGGGGAAGAGGAAATGATAGGGAAATGGAGTCCCTCTAAAGAGACCAGCTCCGCAAAGTCATAAACAGAGAAGATAAAAGTGTTTAATTCAGCACAGAGACAACTTCTCCAAGTGGGGAAAAAAAAAAAAAAAAAAAAAAAAAAAAAAAAAGAGCATCCTGGCAAAAAGCAAGTCCCTAGTGCTTAAATTTCTCCATAGAGAATAACCATCAGATCCTGAGCTACTTCTTATGAGCACAATTTCCTCATTGTTAGCAGCTGTACATTGGTTAGCGTTGCACAACTGGCCAGGTGCATTATGAAGGAATGAAGGAGAGGGGGTTCTCTTCCTCTAAAGCATCAGATGGATTCTGCAATACAGCAGTAACTGGCCCACATCCTAGGCTACATCTGAGTTTTACTGAATGTAAATAAATAGCAGAGGGAAAAGGACACCCACAGTCCTGGACAAAGTTGAAGTCATCTTCAGGTATGTGGGCTTTTTTCTCCCCCCACTGGAAGCTGGGAACTGCAAGAAGATGAAGGTGTTTTTTTTTTTCTGCTAGCCTCCCGAGAATTCCTGGGAAGACCTCAGGGATTGGACCAGTCCTTCACCAGCTGCTTTGGGGCCAGCATCTGGCTGGCTCTTGGTCAGACCTGTCATGTTCGCATTGTGTTTACTATGGCTGCTGATATTAAAAGGGACAAATACAAGTTATTTTGAAAGCTCTCAACTGATTGCTGTCAATTTATATTTCCAACTTTTCCATGTATTACTGAGCAGAATTCTTGACACAATAAGTACTTATTTTCAACAGTTCTCCCATATCAGCTCAAAATATCAGGACTTTTGTGCTGCTACAGTTGCACGCTATTACGAGAAAGAATCTGCCATAACCTTGTGCAGAAGGGATTAATGGATGCAGGTTCAGACGCATCTATAACATTTACAGCTACTGAAATGCTTCAACTTAAAACATTTATCAATATTATTCTTGATATATTGTCTGAAATGCATCAGAAATATGACTAACACCCAAGAGAAGACCAGTATCAAGGACTGAGATACTAATGGTATATGTACACATGAACATGTCTTAAATCTAAAAGGTTTTCTATAATGATTGACATTTTAAAACAGGTCTCAAAGTAGCTTTTTTTTTAATATTATGAAATGGAAAGGATATAAAAAAGACTGAAGCAGAAAACACATTCAGAAAAGGTGTTTAAAACAAATTATGGTTTACATGTTAGATCCAAGATCTTTGGAAAAAATAACACTGATGAAACCAGAACATGAAAAACCTTTTTTTTTTTTTTTTTTTTTTTTGACAGAGGATAATTTATCTTGGAGGATCATTTGTGCAAGCAGTGATACAAATGTATAGCAAACTTATTGAATTGTTTTCTGGATGGCATACAATCTGCCCAGACACCCTGTTTCATACTTAGAACATCAAGCTCTAAGTGAGGCAGTGAGGGAAAGAACACATGGAGTGCCATTTGCCATATATGCTGTGCCATGAATGTCTTGTTGATATCTAACTGTATAGATTCAGATAATAAGTTAATGATATGTTGAGATTACACATACACAGCCTTAGATTGGCTTTATTGCTTTTATCACTATGGAAAATAGAGAAGCATAAATAAATACCTACAAACCATTATAAAGCAAAAGTTTGAGATCACCATAAAAGGTACCACCTTTTTCTTCTCCCAAATCAAGTGCAAAAATACCTAAAGACTATCTAAACAAACTTCTACCAAAGAAAAGGAAATTGGAACGAATATATTTTTTCCCCTGGCTTTGTGACCACAAATGATTTTTGTTTATGACTCCAATGATTTTGTCTTGCTCAGTTTTCATCCATTGTGTTCTGATTGTTTCCCTTTATTATTATGGGCTTATTTAAACTATATTCTTCCACTGCTTTAACTGAATGATTAACATCGCTCCACCATTTCAGAAATCCCAAATAAAGTTGCACTTGTAATGGTAACCAATAAACATCTGTTAACAAAGAATTTTTACTTTTAAGTAGCTAAATGTCTGAGAGCTATTCCCTTGAGAGGTACAAAAAGAGTTACCCATTGTACAGCTTGGCTCAGACTGGGCCAGATTTGTCACCAAATACAAGAGAATCACAAGAAATAGTTTGGCCCATTGTCTTTAATACCTTTAATATAGTGGACTGGGATTTTCATACTTGATTATTTAAACGAGTACTTTAAATATCTCAGTTCATGTTTATTCCTAATTGGCTCTTCTAGAAAAAGCAGACAAGTCGCAACACTGATGTTAGTGGGTGCTAAAATGTAAAATGACACAAGCTTTTGAAGTCCCTTAATAAAAATTATTCAGCTTAATGTTAGATCTTTGGCTTAAAAAATCTTGTACCTCAAGGCATAATGAATCTGATTTTTGTTTAATATTACCTTACTATACACTAATCAAGCCTTAACATAGTTGGTTTCACCTAGCTGTAATTTAAATAAGGTCCATCAAATCTTTCCTGTCAGATCATTTAATGATTAGAGATTTATCACAGCCTGACATATTTCTCCTAGTGGCCAAAGTGACTATATCCAGCTTCTTGGGGCTGGATGGTGACTAAACACTTCCCTTAAACTCTAGATTTCTCTAGAGAACTTTCAGTTGACACAGTTTTCCCTTCCAGTAGGATACTGTCATCCAGCTGCTCTGGATCTTGATATTATTGCCTCATTTTTTTGACTTCATAAACATTTCTGTCAAGTTCCACTTCGGGCTATCAGATGGCTAGGGGAAAATATGGCAAGCAATCAAAGACTACCAGCTTAGCAAAGGAATGTGCATTAACCATTGACATGTCTTGGCAACGGTATCCAGAGCCACAGATGACTAAAAGAAATAAATTGTCCTGAACTTGCCTCTACCCCTGTTCCCATTCAGAAATCTATTCTTTCACTGGACTTCATCAAAGAAGGATCAAGAAGTCCAGTGAAGGACCACTAAGAAGATTAAAGGACTGGAGCATCTATCACATAAGGAGAGGCTGAGAGACCTGGGACTCTTCAGCCTGGAGAAGGGAAGATTCAGGAAGGAATCTCATCAAATGTATACTGGAATATCTGAAGGGATGGTGCAAAGAGTTATCTCTCTTTTCAGTCATGTTCAGCAACAGGACAAGAGGGAACATCAGAAAATATTTTTCTTACTGTAAGGGTGACCAAGCAATGGAACGGGTTGCCCGGAGAAGTGGTAGAGTACCACCCTTGGATGGTGATATTCAGAAGCCTGAACATTATCCTGGGCAATCTACCCTAGGTGACCCTATCTGAAGGGTTGGGTACTAGGTAACACTCTCAAATGGAGGTTACAGCGCAAAGCAAAAGAAAGTGAAATTAAAAAAAAAAAAAAAAAAGTTTGTACTGCTGATACAGATATTTACTTGGCTCTGGCACAGATTTCTTTATGCTATTGTTGATATATAGTCCATTTTTTTGCTTCCTCAAGAAATCTGATTTGTTAGTTTACATATCTTTGATAACAAGAAGCTCATGTATGAAAAAGTAAACCCTTAATTTTTTTAAGAAGAGGAGCAAATGAATTGAAGATTTTTAATAATTCTATTATAGATAATCAGATAAAATCTAGTTTACATCTAAAATATTTTGTAAACCATATATTGATGGCTGTTCTGTTACCTGCTATGAATCTGGCTTTAATAATTATATGTAAACAGATAATCCATCCTGCATAGGAAACATTTACACAGCTTTTTAAGAAAGTTCTAATTTTTCCCACAATTTATATAAAATACAATCTTCTTCCTGTGCTTTCCATAGTGTTTCCAATGAAAACAACTTGTGACACCACAATATTACATTACTCTTTTATCTAAATGGAATATAAATGTGAGCAAGGCCAAAGCTGAATACGAGAAAGGAAATGCTAAGTAGTTATTATGTTGATCCTGAATATATGCAAGAAATAATAATAAATGGAACATCCTTGAAATATCCTTTTAAAGACTGAACAGGTTCAAAAACATTTAATCTGCACTAGTGGAATCTTTAAAACAGGATGTTATACTTAAGGTATAATGTAATGTGTTTGTCTTTCATGAAGCAATTAATCACTGGATGGAGGAGTTAAGACCCAATCAAAACGGAAAGGTGTTTATTGCTGCAGCTGGTCATTAAATTATTTCTATAAAGCTTAAACACTGGATTTTATTGTTTTTATTACAGATCCGCTCCTATAAAAATATATTTAAACTTCCCTTTTTAGATGTTGTGGTTTAGTTTCTTGCGCTTCTGTTAACCAAACATTTCTAGTGAAACACAAATATGTTTCCCCAACCAAAGAAATGGCATGCAATTATGTTATCAGTGGAATTATCACTGATAGTACATATCAGAACAAAAGAAAAAGATCTCACTATCTATTCCAAGGCATGAACCTTGCAAGTTTTAAATGATAGCTGTATCATAAAATAATCATGATGTGAGATTATATTTGCTTGGGTAGGAATCCCTTTTATTTAAGGCAGGTGGTTAATTAAGAAGTAACAATAATAACTAATATATGGATGTACTTAAGATTTTCATTAGTCTGAAGATACTGACTTTTGCAGCCAATCAATCTAACAAAGCACTTATTGTTTTGGGTTGACGCCTTGGCTGGTAGAGAAGGAACAAAAGGAACTTCTTTGCTATACTTAACCCTTCAAATGACAATACTAAAGGAAACCTGACTGTGGAAAGGGACATCCACCCTCCTTACCTCACATCAAAAGATTTGTTGCCTTGTTTGCTTCAATAAAGGTATTATAACAGATACAGATGCCTTGTTGAATAACATGTTCATACTGAGACAACAGGTGGAGGTTCATGTAGCAAATGTGGAGGTTCATGTAGTTGGTCTTTAGCAAAACCTATAGGCTGCCCTGACTTCTCCTAAGAGGAAATTTGAATCGCAAATTCTGTCACCTTTGAAGCAATTACCACAATGAATGCTACAGCATTGACACACTATGGCAAATAAAACCACAGCATGGATTTGGGTGACATTTCAGAGAAGCCAACCTGAAACCAGAATAATTTCTAAAAAAAAAATTAACGGGTTACAAAGGGCATATTGTACTAATATTAAAAAGAAAAAAATAACAAGCTCATACAAATGTTGTTGAAAAAAACTTACTTAAATAGCAGAACTGACACTTTCTGGCAATAGGACACAGACAAAATTATGTTTTGTGGAATGAGTCAGAAATACTGAGGCAAAAGCTGGCATCCTTCTCCTGGAGCTGGAGCAAAGCACATAACTCCAATGATATATGTACAAGGATTTTGCTAGCCAAAAATCTTACAGTTTAATTATGTGGCTGTAAACAGATCAAGATCAGAACATGTACACATTCTCTAAGATGAAGCAGCAAATGCTACAAAGATTTATACAAAATCCTTTTAATGTCCTACATGCTTCCACTTAATACATCAATCAAGAAACAAATTCCTGATAAATTCATTTGTAATGACTTCAATACCTTTATTATGGTATTAAATACTTGATTCCGTTCTTTGGAATGTAAATGTAATTTGTTCATGTTGTCACAGCTAGAAATTAGAAAAATGATCCTTGAGTATAAACTCTATCTTTTTTAAGAGTAGGGAAAACACACAATATACAAAAATCAGTATAGTTCATAATAGGAAATTTTGAGGGAAAAGTACTTATTGTCAAGTCGTTGAATTTGCAGGGTGGAAATGGATAGTAATCTAACATCAGAAAAAGAGAAATCAGTAAAATCTCTTCTGTGTTGCAAAAAGCATGACTTAAACTTTTTGGAAACATTCGTTGCAGTATGAGGGGAAAGTTATATGTTGGACATCGTATTGCTTATGGGAAAAATAGACTGGATTAAGCCACACCTGGATGGCTGAAGAGGGAAAAATTGTATTTGAAATGTCTGTAGAGCTCATTAGTACCTTGATACCAAATGATTCAAAGCTACCTTTGGCTTTAACTCAAGCTGTTGTCCTAAGCATGGCAACACAATGACAATTCAAAAAGCTCCACAGATGTATACTAGAAAATAATAGTATTTCATCAATTACTGAAGTAAAAGTTTGCTCAACGAGCTCTTAGATACCAGAGCATTTTGGAAAATGAAAAATAAGGACACTGCTAAAAACAGATGGAAAATTGACTATATAGGCCATTACCTTTATATTTACAACTGACACTGAGTATTACTAGAATAGTTTGTTAATTTCTATATAAACATCCATGTTTGTATTACTGCATTCAGTTTTACTCGAAGTTCATTGTACTACCTGGACCATTAAGCTGATTAAAAAAAAAGATAAATCGTAAAAATTGAAATTGATAAGGTTTCCCAATCAGAGTGGGATCGAGAATAACCTAGGCCAAGACTTCAGTTAGAATTGTAGTAAGATAACAGTGGGTATTTGAGGCATATGAAGAACATGTAAATCCACACAGCTACTTGAACATCTATTCATTGCAAAATATACTGATAAAAGCTTTACAATGCTAAACATAGCAATGTTTCTTTCTTCAATTTATGCTCATAAGAATCACGTTCAAAGTTTGAACATTTTTTGGCCCATAGTGCAACTCAGAGTAACATAAAATGTCTGTTCACATGCTGTGCTCAGCCCAAAGATGTCCACTACATAAAGAATGCAGAAGAAAATACACAACTGGCACAGACCTGGAAACAGAAAATTTTACAACCCAATAATTTCCTGCTGACAAAAAGGAAAGATCTTTAGCCTCTTGGTGTAGGTATGGGAACAAGAACAGCCGTAAGAATTATGCCCTAAGTTTTTTATGTTGACTTACTCTCTGGTAACTACTCTATTACGTTTGTTACCTTGAAAAACCCTGACTACTTTAAAATCTTTAAAATCACTTTTTCTGGTTTCTTTCTTCGCACTGAGCATGCCTCTATTTTTAGCGGAGGGAATTTAAAAACAGAAAAACTCAGATTTGACTAAATGATCTTTTTATCTCTAGAATCATATTTGGCAATTTAAAATCTGTTAATTTTCCCTTGTACTGTTATTTTTTAATTCAAAATATTTCTATATTTTCATTAATTTATTCCTATATTTTTGAAAGAAGAATACACCTTGAACCTAAGCCCTCTCTCCTGCATCTCCAAGGTCTTCCAGATTCACTTTTCGCTCATTTGGCTGCCAAGAATCACACTCTTTCTCTAGGAAAGATTTTTCTAGAGAAAGAAAATACTGCCATGAACCTCAATAAATTTGTTTCAAATATCTGATAATACCTGAAAAGATATTGCCTAACCTAGATTTAGCACCAGCTGTTGAGACCAGAAGGTATATGTGGGATATTTGTTCCAAGTCATCCGAGACACCGCTTGTTCTCCTTGATATGTCTATATTCTTAAAACACTGTCATTAGTTTATCACATAGCTTTTTCTGTTTGCATCTGTGTTCCAATTTAGGGTGTGATAGGACATAATGGAGAAAGTACTTCCTCCCATTTCCCCTAAATATGGGTTCTAAAATTGATGACTTTATCCGTAGTTTTTCTTCTTTGTGGAAAAAAGGGTTTCATGGGAAAATACAAGAATATATACATTTTCTCGGTCCAACATATGCAATTGCACAATTTTTGTGTTTTCCCTATGAAAAAAAAAAAGAATTTAACAATACTAAGACATTTACTCCTGGGAAGCCAGATATTTAATAATGATAGTAGGTTGGCCAAGCTACAGTCTTGTGTAATGCTAAACAGAATTAATTAATCAATTTCTGCCAAAATAAATTTTGAATGCTTTCTTCTACACCTCATTGTGGTTTACCCTTGTAGACTCTGATCATTCCCATGAATTTAGCCAGAACTACTGTACTGACCCAAATATAAGGTGACTTCAAATATAAAAACACCACTATTTTGCAAAGGATAGAGAGAAAAATATATATATATATATATTTAAAACATAGGCTAAACTCCCTGGCACTCCTCAGTCCATCTCCTCCAGCCCCAGTCTCCAAAGCCCTTCCTACTCAGGGTCGGCTTGCCAGGCCTGCTGCTGTCTGTCAGCACAGCTGTTAACTCCATGGCTATTTAACCAAAGGTCCTGGACCAATCATGCCAGTTGTACATGTCCCACTGCTGGATCTAGATTTCAGCAGAGCAAACCAGGGCTTGGGGACTTGGACATGGAACTACTTTCCTGTAAACCCTCTAAGCTCTGTGGCAGACTATCAACTATACACCTTTCTTCAAAATCCTAAAACGAGGGGGCCTGGGCTGCTTCCTGCCCTACAGTTGCACCTGCTTCCTGTGTCAGGCCAGCATGTTCAGAAAGCTCACCTCTTAAATGAGGTTTTAAAGGAGGCAAACACAGTTAATCTGTGCCTTAAAAATACAGGAGTAAGTTGTTTTGGAGGATTTTTACCTTAAGGTTGGCCTTTCAACCACACTTCATTGAAATGTGAATTGAAAGTAGAGGCCTACTGAAGTAATATGTATACATTTTGCAATGCAGTATGGATGATAATTACCTTTTTATCCTCCCCCCTCCCCCCCCAGCAACCTGTCTAAGCACATATGGTTTGACGCAATTTAATACCACTATATTAATCTGTATCTTATGGATTCATACAAAGATGGTGAAGGGTCTGGAGAGGAAGTCATGCGAGGAGCAGCTGAGGACCCTTTGAGCAGAGCAGACTTAGGGGAGAGGCCTCATGATGGCCTGCAACTTCCTCATGAGGGGAGCGGAGGGGCAGGTGCTGAGCTCTGCTCTCTGGGGACAGCAACAGGACCCGAGGGAACAGCATGGAGCTGGGACAGGGGAGGGTCAGGCAGGGTGTTAAGGAAAAGTTCTGCACCCAGAGGGTGGTCGGGCACTGGGACAGGCTCCCCAGGGCAGCGGTCACGGCAATGAGCCTGTCGGAGTTCAAGAAGCGTTTGGACAATGCTCTCAGACAGATGGTCTGATTTTGGGGTGGTCTTGTGTGGGAGTAGGAGTTGGACTCAATGATCCTTGTGGGTCCCTTCCAACTCAGGATATGCTATGCTGTGATTCAAGTTAAGTCTGTGATACTTCTGTTAGTTACCAACTTCTTGTTTCCCTCATTTCCCTTCAACGGTACAAGTTTTCCTTAAACTTTCATAAGGCTGTGATTCTATCCTAGCTGAGGGAGTAAGGGAAAAATTCTGCACTTACTATCCAAATGTAATTGCTACCAAGATTAACAGACCTGCACAGAATAAGAAGTACCTGTGAGATTAAATTTTGGAGATAACAAAAAGGTAGCATAAAAAATAAAGAAGCATATACTTACCAACACACATAAAGACCTCCTTATACTGCAATATCTACCTTGGTATTTATTATTATAATTATTATTTTTATTATTGCAGTTGCCAAATAAATTCAAGGGTTTGGATATGATCCTCTGCATATTGCAAATTTCCAGCCTGGCTGTCAGGTATCTTTCAGGTTATTGCCCCTGCTTCACTACTGGTTATTTTACTATTTCATACTAATCATCATGTGTTCCAGAGTAAATCCAGTACTCCTTCTTTAAAGCAAAATTTGCTGGGATACCCTTAATCAGAAACAATACAACTTTACCTTTGGGATATAAAGATTAGCTACTCTGAGTGACCTCTGTGATTCAGAGGATGCAATTCAAATGTTAGATAATGCTATTTACAGATAAAGAGGAAACTCCTTTTGGCAAAAAGAGAGGGCATCAGAGGTTCAACACTATTTGTTCATGATCTTACGTAAAGATTCTGGTCATGCCAAAGTCATTTCCCTTTACAGACAGGTGGGCTAAAACATAGCAAACAGCACAGTGGGAAAAATATTATGGTCATAGGGTATGAATAGTGTCAATAAATTCTCAGATAGTATCTCAGAAATTTAATGATTACAGTGTGACCCGGAAATGAGCAGTAATGAATAGTGTTGAATCATTTCATCTTTAAATGTAGCAAGAACAAAGTCTAATTGTTATCCACAGAAGCTTAAATTCAGAAAATCACAAATGGATTTACCATTCAAAATGCAGCAAAAAGTCTAAGAAAACTTGCAGCCAAATGCCGAAAGAGTTAGTTTAGGTCTTTGAGTGTCAGAATCCTGCTTTCTAAGACTGGCTCAGAGGTTTCTGATTCAAGTAGATGGCAGAAAAGCCAACATGCTTTTATCAGACGTTAGTGTTTATAGAAGCAATACAAAACAGAATTTTGTTAAATGTATATATTACACCAGATCAAACTATAAATTGAAACATCTGTGCCCAACTTAATCTCAGATGCAGCAAGGAGATTATTTGAATTGTGTGTTTCCTTTTGTGACCCTTTTAGATGCGGCTCTGTTTGAAAGGGGGAAGGGATAATGTGAAGGGATAATTTTCTTAAGTTTTTATTCCTAAGCAACAATGCCAATAGTCCAATATAACAGCAATATCTTTTAAAATCACCCAACTGAATAGCAAAAAAAAACACCACCAACAACAACAACAAAAAAACCTTTAGTAATTTTCCAGTATTGTCATATAGGGAGCTCTAAAAAATAAACCATAGTCATATAAATAGAGCCATGTAGTTTTAAGCACGCTACAAGCCATTCATGACATAAGCATTCAATTAAAACTACTTTTATGAGCAATAATCACATTCTGAAAAGGCAAACATGGACAGTTTATGGATATAGCCATAATGCCTGCAAAATTAACTTTGAAAAAAAGAAAAAAAAAGTAACAGGTAAACATAGTTCTGTCTCTATACTACTTAAATAAAGGATCTTAAAACATTTTTGTTCCTGCCTCCAGGCCACAAGGGACAGGAAGAATCAAGCATTAATATATCTTGTTTTTTCATTAAAAATTATGGTAATTATTTGTATTTAGGCTGTCATATTACCATAAACCAATCTTAGTTTAACTGAAACAATGATTTCAATACAGAAATTTGAGTTTAGGAAGTAACAGAATGAAACAGCTGAAGTTTCTAATAGTATAAATTAGGCTAACTGGCAACAGCATAACAGCTTAAATCAGAAAAACTTTTAGCTTTACAGGCCACTCCATAATTACTCTTGAGCTTAAGTAGCTTATGATGAAGTTCTGCAGTGGTCACCTCTTTTCTAGAAGCATATATACCCACCCTTAAACCCCTAGAAGCCACTGTTATTGCACTGAGACAATATTTACAAAAGAGACAACTAAGTTTGCAGGGAATACCTCTTCCCATTCCCCTGACTCTCCCTTTCAATCTCTTTAGTCTCCTCCTTCTGAATGTCCCTTCCTCCTCAGCTCCTAAACTACTGCCTGTCATGCAGACTCGCAGGTTACATCCTCTAACTGGTCAGCAATAGAGCAGAGTCAGGGCTGAGAAGGGTTCATATAAAACAAAGCAGAAGATCACTGTTTTGTGGGACGGATGAGGGTGTTGATATTTGGTACTTCAGAGAAGAACACAATATAAATATTTTGTACAATATGTACAATCTACATACAGCATACAATATAAAACAGAAACAAGGCCTTTGAAATTCAGCTGCTCAAGAAGGGCATGAAGGGTCACTTCCTCACCTGTTCAAAGCACTTCCTAGTTTTTCCACACTGTAGACTGGCATCACACCCACCAGCAGAACTATATTTGTATTACTGCTCTATTAAATAAAGCTATTTTAAGCCCACCAACTGTTCACACTCCATACCATACTGCATAGCTTTGAACAAGATGGTAACAAGATTTTATTTTATCCCTAAAATTACTTGATAAATTCTTTCCCTTTTAGAGAGCTACAGATATAGAAATGTAGTCTAAGGCACAAGATAGCATAAAAAGTTCAATGGGAACTTCAATGTTGCCTTGGACAAAGTGGGATAGAATTATATCAGATTTCCTTTCACTGATCTACTGTTAACTTATAAGAGTGATAATATGCAGCCTATCAAGGCTCTTTCAAGAGATGCTTTGCTTCTCACACATATTGCTGAGGGAACAGCACATTGGAACATATATTCTCTGGTACACAACTTTAGATTTTCATGTATTGGGGACAAATTTTTATAATTTCCAAATGCTTGGAAAATTTGCTTGGAAAAAAATGATGGTTCAAAAACTTCTGGCTGATGTTTCTCATATTGATGATATTTCTTGTTAGAACAACTAAAAATTGATCAAACAATCATAGAGTTTTCACTGATTGTATTGATTTCAGTCAAAACTTAAAAGCAGACTCTAAGACCAGCCAATGTCCTCAGGTCAATGGCCCCATCCACCAGGTGAAAACTGTTGCCAGAGGTTTCTTTTAACAGGACTCTTCTAAAGTTATGTCTGAAATAGAAGGCAAGTATAGAACTAGGTATAGAACTAGGTGTAGTTCTCACCTATAACTCTCTTGAGTTCTAGGTATAGAACTTAAAATACCACTTCAGAAGAAAACCAAAACAGTATAATGAACAAAAAGAAAGAAAAAAAAAAAAAAAAAAAACAAGAAAAAAAAAAAAAAAAAAAGGAAAGAGAGCTGTGAGGTAATAGTGGCCTCTGAATTAGATCCAATTTTACCCTTTCAAAATGACAGTCTGAAGTATATTGCTGTCTGTTCCTCTAACTCATAGCCAGTTATAAAGTCAATGAGTGCCTTAGCATGACTTAAGTCTAATGAAACTGCAAGTCTACAAATACTGGGAAAATCTTTTGTAGAAGTTGTACTTAGCTTCATTCTTTGTTTTGAATATAATATTATCTTCATGTCACAGCAACACAGAAAAAGAGTGTGATCAACCTAACATACAAATCCATAACTGAAAAAAAAAAAAAATCCAATAATAATTACTAACCTAGTGGGGAACCAAAGAGATTCTGGCAAGAGTGGAAAGAACAGCAGGGCAATAAAAACTCAGGACAAAAATATCTCTGTGATCCACTCCCTATTTTTGAAGAGGCCTCTTACGTGGTAGTTAATTATTCTAAACATGCAGGTGGGAAGAGTGAGGAGAGAAGGTTAATTCTACAATCCCTTTCTCCTGTCCTAGTCAAGACAGTAGATATGTTTGCCTTGATATTTGGCAGCACAACACACCAGGCACAAAAATGTTTCCAGAATAAGTTTCCACATGATGGTAACAGAAGTGTTACAGACCCACTGTGACTACTTAAAAAGCAGATCAGACACATTGACACGTATTATGTACGGTCTGCTCTATAAAATTGTACTGGCATTTGGAGAAGTAGTACCAGCTCCAACGAACCAGCTGTTGAACCAGCTCCACAATTCATAAAAATTTTAATCGACCTGAGGAGGTATCTAAATAAGATTTTGAAGAATTTGAAGTATATTTATGCCACTTTATCTCATCTTGCATTTGGAACAGAAAGGGGTGGGTTTCCATTGCTCTTGATTGTCCCAAGATCTTATACCTGCACAGATTTCTTGTGAAATGTAGCATATGGAGCTTGGAATTAATGGGAACACAGGACATGGAGAATAGGAGTTAAGACTAAGGTTTTCAAGAGTGTAAAACTGTGGAAGCTAAATAGTTTGCAGGAACTATATACCCCAGCCATTTTCACATCCATTGGAAAGTGGAGAAATGAAATTTCTCTGACCTTACCTAAGATAAACCTAAAGTAACATAAACATGTCCAAAAGCAAAACATTAAATCAAGCATTATTAAGGTACCAATCTCCTCAACAAAGCATAAAATAAAGAATAAACATATGGGAGATGCTAGCCACATTGCTTAATGTTCTATGGGATGGTCCTTGGATTTACGAGAATAAAAAAAAAAAAAAAAAAAAAAGAGTAGAAGATTCTGAATATAGTAGAAGAAAAAATAAAAACCTGCCAGTATAGCATAGAGCCCAGCAGCCAACCAAATAAGTGCTAATAACAGCATTCTCCAAAGCCACCTCTAAAGAAAATATTCTCTCACATTTTAACACATATATTTCTGTTTGTGTGACTGATGCACTTTTCCTCCAAATTCAAGAAAAAATAAAATGGCTAATGGACTGCTAAAATGCCTCAGTTCCAAGTCTATACTCATCTATTCAGAAGGCCATATATTATAACTAATTTATCAGGATTTGCAGTTTTTTCCCTAGAAGCATTGGGGCTTAACAAAAGCTTATTATTTATGTGCACAGAGTTCAGACAGTTGAGCTGGGGCTTTTCTGAGGCATGGGATCCCTTTCAAACTTTTTTTCCTCATTTTCTGTTCAACAGTGATAGCCTGTATCTGTGATTCCATCTTTCCTATGCAATTTTAAACCACAAAACAAAAATGGTTTCTTGATTCATTGCTGAGTCGTTCCACACACAGAAGAGAATCTTGGAGAATACAAAATTGCTGGAAATCATTAGATAAAACAAACTTTTATTTCCTGTAAATTCAAGCAAGCAAGGACAAGTCCCCTGATTTGCCTTTAGACCAAAAATAAAGGAAACATCAATTCTCCTGGGAACACATCAGATGTTTCACTGTTATCTGTCCTGTTGTTTCCTTAACCTGAACCTCATCTTTAGTATTACAGCTTACAAGAATAGTACAAAGTCTTGTGATGTGTAGATGACCAGATGTCCTCCACTGAAATAACCGGAGTCTTCACCCAATTCTCAGTCACCACTGAGCAATAGTGTTACCAAAGCTCAAGTCAAGCACATAGATGGAAAAACCTTCTCTGGTCAGTTCTACAGCATGATAAAGAAATATGAAGTGAAAATCTGTTCTGTACCAAAGATGAACATGATATGCTACTGAAGATTTTGGGCTTGAGAAAAAAAGGTCAGTAACTAGCCAAAAAGCTATTGCTGAATAGTAGCTCCCTCTGCAGACATGCTTACTTCAAGCAGCGCATCTTTATACTGTTTCACTTAGCCCCTTTGAAAGGGAAACCACAAAATGTCTGAATGTCTGCCTTTGAAAATAAAAGCACCCACATGGCATGTTAGAATTAAACACTCATGAAGCTTTACTGTCACTTCTTTTGCCAACAGCTTTCTTGTCAGGAGATATTTTTTTTTTCCTCACTCAAAGCAGTTTTATTTTTGAACAGAATTTGTAGCTGTATAATAAAATTAACCTCAAGAGGCTCAGAACACAACAGTGCCCAGAGTGGCTGAAGGCAGAAGAGATGGTACAATTAAGCTATAAACAGTTTCTAGTAGAACACAGACATTGAAATCACAGGCAGTGCTGGCTGAAGAAGAAACAAAGCAAGACATCAGACAAAGCAAGAACACTAGGTTCGTTCTTTAGGTAGTATCTATTGGGATATAGAAAAGGTGGAAATTGTGAAGTATATAGTTGCTTGCACAATGCACTGGGGAATGCAAGAGCACATATTCAACTCTACTGTAGTTTAGTTTGCTTTCCCCTGTTGCAGACAGTTGTTGTGTTCCATAATGTGCTCCAACTCCAAGCTGTGTTTCAAATAAGCTACAGTACTAAAAAGAAAGGCAGAAAAATAAAAGCAAAAGTTCTCAGTCAAATATTGACTTGCACTGCTTCTGGAATTTCAGAAAATGTATTTTTCCCCCTCCTTCAAAATTAATGTGCATTTCCTGCTTTAACTAAGACAAGAAAGAGACTTCCCAGAATACTGTGAGAATGGTTGCTGCAGTGTAATCAGAAGAAGAAAAGGTCATAAACTTTACAAGAAAGTCTGTTTTGAAATTTCCAGTGTGATTTTGCAAACTTCATACAATCTAAATATTTTGGAAAATGAAACAAACTTTTAATAATAATAATAATAAAGCAATAAATACTTAACATTTACCCTTTGGTATTGAATAAGTACACTAGAGCATGCTAGAAAACATTAAAGAAGAAGGAACCTGACGAATCCCAGTTTTGATCTTCAGTATGAGTCAGATAACATGAAGTTTAAACATTTCTTAGGGTGTATCTCTGGGTTTCTTTATGCAGATCTATAGATAAACAGTTTAGAAATTAATTGGCTGAATACAGATTATTTTCCACATACCCAATTTTGTGATCTGATTTTAGTTGAAGACTACTATGTGCATTGCTTTGCAGATTTATTCTATCCCCTTAGTATTTTAATCTTTTGACAACCATGCAGCCAATAGAGTCCAAGAAACAACCAACCTGAAACCCTCCAGTCTTTCATGCAAACACTTAATTTCCAAATCCTGTACTATGATCTAAATGACCTTTCTCTTAGCTCTGGTTGTATATTATGCAAGAAACTCCACTGAAACTCCACTGGAAGCGAGTCTGTGAGCATACTACCTTTACTACATGCAGTCAAAAACCACATACTCTCCTTTGCTGCCTTCTAACCTCTGCAGGAGAGTGGAAAACACACAGCCACCATAGAGATACCATGTGTTTTCCACACTACAGTGACTTTTTACCTTGTTGGGTTGCTTTGACAAAGAGACACAAATCCTGTGGCTTACTATGGTTTACACAGTTTAGAGGAGCCATATAATATGAAGATCAAGGATTGAGCAGGCAGAGGCACAACAACAGGTTGTCATAGTGGAAGAAGAGAGGAGGATAACATGGTACTTAGAGGGGGTGAGTGGTAGGGAAGAGAAATCATGTTTCATTGGAAGTATGTCATTCAGATTAGCCAAACTACCTTTTTAAACTCAACCAATTCTTTGTTGGACATTGTCTCATAAAATAAAGAACTCCTCCTTTATATTTCTCCATTTGTGATACAAATGAGGATAGCTGGAGCTTTGGAGGAAAGAAGGAAAAAAAAAAAGGGGCGCTCTGTCTTGTCTCCCACCCGGAGAGTGAATCTTAACAAAAAGGTGACCTTAGCAGATGTAATCCAATCTGATTTCCACTACATTAGCCTACGGATGCTTATGCAACTGCATAGCACAGCAACTGAGAGACAAAACAATGGAAGTTTTAAGGCTTTATTTATTGCTCGTTCTCAAAACATTCAATCGCCATCATGCTTCAACTGCCAAATCTAAATTAGAGAGGTAAAAAAAAAAAAAAAAAAAAAAAAAAAAAAAAGTACTCTTCAAGGGAACATTATAGGAACATTACAGGGAGCTCTATAGAGAGGTGTGAGCTCCAGGAGATGGAGCATCTGGCTAGAGACCAACCTGCCTGTAAGTCCAGACCAAGTGGGCCCATATGGATAGCTTTTAGAAAATCAGAAGTGGTAACAAGTAGAAAAATTTCCTCCTTTCCATGTTCAGTATCATTTTTTGGCATTAGTAATTAAAACATACTTACCGCCATTAGCAGATTACAGAAATTTCCATCAGAATCTAAAATAATTTCATATAACCTAATCAATTCCTTGTTTACTCATGTTTATCCACAACTTTCCTCCTCTTTCGTATAGATTGCTGTGGAATATTACAAAGCATAAAAAACCTATTTTACTACTAATGAAGTCCACCAGAGCAGTATATTCATCTCTTCTTTTGAGAGAACGAGGAATATGCATCAAATGTCAGCCTGCAGGTTTAAAAAGATTACCACTTAAGCTTTCATATGTCCTATGCCTAGAGACTGCTGGAAGCATTTCATCATTACACTTTTGCTAACATACAAAGTCTACACAATGTTCAGCAGCTGCATTATGAATCTATGCTAGTGATCAATGATACATTTAACCTCATCTCTCACATAAATCTGACACAGGCCACATATTTGTTATTTGAACATTTGTAAATTTGTATTTTTGTATTCAACCAATATGCTTTCTTCCTTTCGTATTACCCAGCTAGTGAACACATACAGGACATTACTGAACTGTTACTACTAATTTCTCACATAATACTCTCGAAAAGACAAGAATCATCAATATTTCCATTATAGGAGAAATCAGTTTTTTACTTTGTAAATTTTCCTCTTTTCTCATCAAAACTTAGCAGCAGAAATAACAGGAATCAAAATTCATGATCTGCTCTCTTATCTAACCTGCTTTTACTTAAAATTAAAGTTACTAATTCTCATATTTCTTTAAAATGCACAAGCATGAAAACAAAAGTAATGAGAACAAGATAGACAGCTATTCCCTCAAAGAAAAACAAACAACAAAAAAACTCTCCTGGGAATTTAAGAGGCCTTCACACCAAGAAATCTGGAGCTTTTTTCTTCTCTACCGGAAATTTTATATTTAGTCATAATATGTATTATGCATACACAAGTGAACATGTAAGCATACATTTTAAAAATAACTGAGTTATGAAGTAATGCTCCTATTTTACAAGGGGAAAACTGTATTTTATAGAAGTTGCCCATATCTTCATAAGGAATAATATTATGTTCTGACTGCTCATGAATGGTAGTTAATATATGGAAAAATTAGAGTGAAAACTAAGAAGCTTTTGCCAATGCTACCACTTTACCAATATGAGCTAACTCTAGAATCCTGCTTAGCATTTAACTTACCTTTCATCCAACTCCAATACATAATTATTAACTACTACTTCTTCAATTAACATCTCATCCTAAAATTAACTGTAAGTTCCTGTGTTCACGAAAACCCATCCCCCTTTGGGGGTACACTGTTGAGTGATTTTTCCTAATGCCAAACAGCACATCACCATCAGAACCTGCAATATTCCCAGACAGATCTATGCTTAATCCATCAGATACTACAGTCCCCTAAATAGCATGAACTAATAATCTGCCCACATTCCTAAACTGGAAAATAAATACAGCAATCAAACCCCTGAAGAAAGGCAGAAGTAAGGAAAAAGATAGTCTAAAGATGAAAAGGGAGCAGGATGGAAATCAAATGGACACTAGACTATGATTCAGAATGAGGTACCACCTCTTCTTGACCCCCTAAAAGAGTGTTATAGATAAAAACAATGCACAGGCAGACGTGTGTTAGGATAAAGCCCTAGTTATCATTTATGCACTTAAAACTATTTAACTGTGAAGGCAAAAGGGAAAAAACAAAAATAGAACAAACAGGCCAACCCCCATGACATATTCTGATCTCTATGGATGAACAACGAACTGAATATTTCCATCTGGACAGGAGTGTCACCTCAGCACTATGTGATGTATTAGCCAGAAGCCAAGCACGGGTTTCTAGTTTCAGCCCAGCATTAGACAGTCAGCTCTTAGAGACACTGGTTTTCACAGGAAAGTAGGTTTCAAAATCTCAATTCAAATACAGCAGAAGAATAAAATAAAAAATAAAATCATTCGCTGCCTGGCAGTTTTCATAACATGCCCTCTCTCTTCATTGCCTTCATGACGTGAACTGAGAACACAGAATTCTCTACTGAATGGCTACATCCTTGACAGTTTTGATTCACTTCCAACCAGCAGAAAGTTATGCTGTAAAGTTGAGTGTAGATTGGGTATTTTTATTCCACAATCTTCCTTTCTGCCATTTTTTTCTGACTCAGTTTTACTTCAAGCTTCAGACACGAGAACATTTGAAAATAAATGGTAAAACCCAAACTGAAATTGCCATGATTTACTAAGTGAATGAATCTAAGTGATACTTCGCAAACTTTTACCTTACAGCAGTTTGACCACACACACACACACACACACACACACACACACACAGTCTGAAAAACCCTGTTCCTTCCCAGAATGAAAAAAAATGTAAGGAATATTCTCCTATAATACAGCAGATACCATTATTTCTTTTGCTGACTGCCACAAGCCTGATGTATAGCCAGTCCATTGTCCTAGTGTTTCTATTTCCTGGTAAGTTACCTGGGGATCCTGACACCTTACCTTTTCAGCAGAGCTTTGAGATACACAGATCTAAAGGATAGGACAAATACTGTTATAGAGAAGATTATTACATTTAAAAGATGCTTAAATCAGTTTCAAAACAGTGAAGTGGGAAATCATGAACAAATATTTGATAATAGAGAAAAAAGTGTTATACTGTGATTTACTTCAATTTTTTACTTAGAAATTTTGTATCCTCTACCTACCTATATTTTTGGTTATTTGTAGTACCTTTTGGCTTCTGGATATGTTTTCATATTAGAACTTTTGGAAAAAATACTTTTTGAGTTCACAACCATGACCAAGAAAAATGTTCTAAAGCTATTGAAAGTGTTTTGCATTACACCTTTAATTGCATTATGACATCATTTGCGTTCCTTTTGTGACTTTCTTTATATATGCTGTTTTAAATAGAAAGTAACAGATACAAAGTAACAGAAAGTAACAGATACATGGGGGGGGGGGAGGGGGAGGCTATGTGAATTGCCATAGCCAGTACTTGAATAAAAGACTACATACTTACATACTAAAAACTTTTCAACTGATGATGAGTTAAAACACATCAGATGCTCACTCCTCAGTAAGTCTCTCACATGCTCTGGGCCACAGTAAGCATGATGCAAACTTACAACTTTTGTGTCAGTGGGAAAGGTACATTACCTCACCTTTTCCATGCACTCATAAATAAATAAATAAATCTGTCAAAGCCTTCAGAGTGGAAAGTATACTGCTGGGCACAGCCCACCCATTCTGCTGTCTCCACCAACTGGAATACTATTCAATGGCATTAAACAGTATCAAAGACTTCTCTCCTGTTTTGAAACAATTTAATAAGTGTAATATGATTATCAACTAGACAAAGTAAAATGGGAGAAATACTGGTTATTTTCTGCATAACAAAAGCAATTAAAAAAACACAGAGGGAACTGCACCTTTTCAGACTTCTATGTAAAAGTATCCTGCTACAATAATATACTTTACTATAACGATTTACCTCATTTTTCATTTCTTCTTATCAAGAACAAGAATCTTAATGGCAACAAGTTTCTTAGGCTGAGAAGCATTTACCCTAAATCACAGAATCACAGAATAGTCTAGGTTGGAAGAGACCTCCAAGATCACCAAGTCCAACCTCTGACCTAACGCTAACAAATCTTCCACTAAACCATATCACTAAGCTCTACAAAGAGACGTCTTTTAAAGACCTCCAGGGATGGTGACACAACCACTTCCCTGGGCAGCCTATTCCAGTGACTAACAACCCGTTCAGTAAAGAAGTTCTTCCTAATATCCAACCTAAACCTCCCCTGGCACAACTTGAGTCCATTCCCCCTTGTCCTGTCACCAGGCACGTGGGAGAATAGACCAACCCCCACCTCGCTACAGCCTCCTTTCAGGTACCTGTAGGGTGCAATAAGGTCGCCCCTGAGACTCCTCTTCTCCAGGCTAAACAGTCCCAGCTCCCTCAGCCGCTCCTCGTAAGACTTGTTCTCCAGAGCATCTTTTCCAAGAAAACATCTTTTTTTCTGAAGTTCTCTCTCTCTTTTAATCTGTAACAATCTGGCCTGATTTTGAGAAGCAAAACTGACAGCTTCTGTCTATTTTAGCAAGGACTGAGGATGCATTTTGCTTACAGTTTCCTCAAATTCACTTTTTAGTTGTTCTAAAAAATGATCGCCCTTCCCATGTCTCTGAGAATTTGGTGCTTGACCCTTTCACAGATGCCACTAAACTTAACTCACCGTGGATATTTTGCTGAAGTCTATAAAATACATAGCTCTTCCAGACTAACTACAGCCTGAATCTTCTAAACTTTAGGAATGAATCTATTCCAAGAGATATTTCTATTGTTCATCGAGGACTGATAATAGCTCATGTCTTCTCCTGCCTTCTTTAACTAGTTGATCCTCTTCCCCAGTTTGCCCAGAGAGAGAGAATCATATCCCTGAACAGATACACTCAAGTGAAATGCTATACAGCCATAGAGGAGAACACGTGTGGCTTCCACACTACTCTTTCTGAAAAGCTAAGGCAAGATACTCTATATTTTTAATAGAAATAATATATAAAATAAGAAGTGGTAAATGTTGTTCTCAGGATGAACACAGGAGGAAAAAAAAAAAAAAAAAAGGAAACATAAAAAGTCATACGCAGCTTCCCCACAAAGATGCCTTATGACAGCTTTCACATTATCTATATCCATCCCAAAGTAGATTCTGCAATGGGTCCTGCAACTGACGCATCAAAAATTATGGCTCTGATTCAGGAAAGATTTAGACCATCACCATTCAGCTAAGCATTTAAGTATTTTAAGTAGATGCTGAAAATCCCGTTGAAGTTATGGACAAGCAAAAGCAATTTTATTGAACAGTCAATTGTTGACTTCAGTGAAGTTTATAAGGATACATTTATTTTTGAGAATTAACATCCTCCCTCATCTGAAAACAAGACCATGAATAACATACAAGACTGGGAATCAATGATGACAATACACCAAGTGTTAAAGGAAAAAGGAGAGATTTATCTTGATAATCTGCAAGACAACCTGCATAACTAACCACTGCCAAAAGTACCAGATGCACAACTTTGCATAAATGCAATAGAAATTGGAGAACCTTAAGGTAATGATGATTTCAGCTTTGGAAATGTGATACAGGGAATGCACATCCACTGTAAAGCTTTCACTGTAGCTGCAGGACAACTAAATATACCCTGTCTTTGCACTACGGTGGGCAAAAATCGTATCTGACCAGCGTGTAGTGGCTGAGTGATTTGTTAGATTACAGTTAGGAACTGATATATGTTATAATTTCTCCCTGAAGTTGAAACACAAATAGTAAAGGGTGTGTACATATTTAGTCCCCAGCTGTGGGACTGTACTATATAGGTCACCTATGGTATTATATAGGTCACCTATGTAACAGTGAATCATTATGCACATTACAGTGCACATGACTACATCACACTACATTGCAGCAGTGAAGTTTCACAAAGATCAATTTCAACTTTGTGAAGTGTTTGAGTGACCCTTCAGGAGGAATAAAGGACTTATGAGGGAAAAGGAAAGGCCACAGCAAAACCAGGCCCGTTACCTGGTTATGAATCTGTGCCTCTAAACTCCATCTAAAGGGGAAAAGAACTCTCAACATAAGTTTTCACCCCTGAAGGTTTTTGATATTGCAGCCTTGAACCTGCCCATTCCAGAAATGCCAGATTTAGCATGCCATTAAATCTGAAGAGGAAAGATCACAAGAGAGGAGAGGAAAACACTCTTCACCTAACCAAATTCACTGATACCTGGAAAATTGATTTCATCTTGGAAACCATCATTTAATTTTAATTCATGTGTGTTTCTAAGAAAAAAGAGAGAAAAAGAGGAAGTTAAATTTTAAACTATTTGATATGATGTGTACACACAAAGCTTTGAAAAACACAGGTCTGGTTCCTATCTGTTTTTTCCAATCACAGAGAAAAAAAAAAAAAAATCGTACGAAAATAATAAAACTGTAAGTAAATCCAGCTCCTTAATTTACTTATAGTGAAATCTGAAGCAGCTTGAGTGCTTGTCAAAGAAATTAAGCTTCCTTTCTTCAGTGACGTCCAAAATTCTGTGAATGAAATATTAGCATTCATCAATGTGGATTCTTCTCTTGCAAATATACTGCTCAGGAAGTACCTGGTTAGCAATTTGTGAGATCATATGTAGTGGTCTACACATTAAAAACAAATAAAATAAATGCCCGAGACAGATTACAGATGTAACAATACAGACATTAACAAGCCAAGAAGACAATGAAGGAGCCCTGTGTCCATTCACAGGCATTTTGTATCTCAATCTACATCCTTATCCATAGGTTAGATTCCGCTCATGGCGGCATCAGAACAGGAATGTCTTCAAATGGTCAGGTTTGAACAGGCTACCTCAGAAGCAAATCCAGTTGAAAAACTTAAGGAAGAACACTTTTCTAGAAAAGCTGTATTTTACATTCTGTTTCATACCTGGTCTATGTAAAATGAGGTCAAGGCACAAACAAGCACTGCTTTCTCCATTGGTTTTTATCTCATG
Source organism: Oxyura jamaicensis (assembly GCF_011077185.1). NCBI lineage: Eukaryota > Metazoa > Chordata > Aves > Anseriformes > Anatidae > Oxyura > Oxyura jamaicensis. Next base: position 59,396,066 of record NC_048894.1, read on the forward strand.
AATGCTGCAATGCCAAGTATGACTAATTTAGCTGAAAACAGAGAAAGTGGAAATAACACCCAGGCCTCTGCTCTAATGCACAACTGGAACCCAGCAACAAGGAACACAGAATATGGGTGGTACTCCTCTGCTTTGCTGCTCTGCCACCAGAAAGCTCTGTGCACAGCAGCAGGAAGGCTGCCAGAAGGCTAAGGGAGAAAGCAGGCTGAATTTCTGCCAGCTAACAAATCTATCCTTTTATGCTAATTGTCCTAAGAGGGAAGCAGATGAGGTGCCAACAGAAGAGCCCTTGGTGCCTTCCTGATTCAGTGGGACAAAACAGCTCCTACAAAGTGGTTCTGGAGACTACCAATGGACACATCCCTCTGCTTCCATTCTCCATATTCTTGCTCCATGTTACTAGTCCAGTCAAGGCTGGTCCCTGATGTTGTACACTGGTACAGCACATGGCAAGGGGTGGAGGCTTCATTTCTTTCCATTAATGTAGCTCTTAGAGTTCATAAAATCCCAACACCTTTGCAAGAAATTTTACTGTGGCTGTTCTATACCAATTACATGCCACAAATGTTAAGCTTTGAACTTTGCTGTCAGGGGAAAAAAAGTTGTTTTTTTTTTTTTTAAAAAAAAAATATTTTAAAACCAGCTGCATTTTCCAATTCTTCTACCAACCAACACGTTCTGTAAGCCTGGCCACGTTACAGCGGTCTTCATGTTACACTCACTGGGAATATGCCTAAGCATACATATGTACATGCATGTTTAAATGCATACACACACACCAAAGCTATAATACATGTGTAAATTTCATTCTTGTATTTACTCATTTGCTGTAAGCACCATTCCTAATGGAAAATAGACCATGTCTCCTTTTCAAGGGAATGATTAGGACCACATGTTTCACTGACTGTTATGTTGAAGACTTTGACGATATTTTCGAAACCAAATTACTAACAGCATACTAAACTTATTTCCCTGGTGAAAACCACTGGCTACTAACTTAGTGAATATGAATACATTTGTCCCTAAATATGCAGGTAATCATCATATAAAGCCAGAGGCCTAAAATGAGTATGTATGGGGCAGAAGAAACCAAGGTTCATATGCAATAGCAACATATTCTATAACCAAATGACATTGTTTATCTGAGAAACCCAGTATTACATCAGTTTTCCTAAAGAGAATATAAACAGCACATTTTTGAAGAAATGGTTACTTAATGTGCAACTTGTCACCACTATCAACTTTAACATAATAAAATACATGTGGAAAATCCCTTGAAGCAAACCTTCTGCAAAGCAGATTCTTCTCCAGTCTGGGTCAGAGGGTGTGTATGTCTATGAAGGAAATGCTATCTCTCTGGCTTTCACACACCCACTCACTGTAGGTCATGCAGCAGAGCTCACTGTTGTGATGTGTCTGCTGTATGCGTGGCATCAGCTCCTTGAGGTAAATAAATTACTGTTGTTTCTTGGGGAGCATCTGTGCCTTGTAAAGAAAACCAGCAAATCGCACTTCAGCATATTGAATAGCAGAACTCATTGAAATTTCAACCCAGGATCTCAGAAGTACTTTGCAGACAATGACTAAAGCATGTTTCAGCAAGGTAAATATTACTATCCATATTTTGTAAATATGGAAACCACAGCACAACCTAGCTGAATAATTTAACCAAAGTCACTCCAAAGGCCTATGGGAAGTGACAAGTGTTATAATCAAGACCTGGAGCCTCTAATTTTGGGACCATCAGACTTCTACAATTAAGTCTGGATGAATGTTTGCACAACCTGATCTTGCAAGGTGCCAAGCGTCTCCTGGCCAGATATGAAGCTCCTCATTTCTCTTGGACTCTATGATCAGTACTGCTCACATGCCAAGGGCAGGCAAGTAGGACAGTTTGCTCCAAATTCTATTTTATGAGGTTAAAGGAAATTTTACAGTAAGTGGATCACAGTACCTTTGCCTTTTGCAGTAGACTAGAACTAGATAATTCCTGTGCAGCACCCTGCAGAACCACTCTTACATTAACCACATTTTTTTTTAAAAGTAAGCAAACCTCAGTGCAGCCTGATAAACACTCAGGCATAGCTGTTGAGAAGATTTTGACAACACAACTTTTATACTATAGCTTTGTCCTATAAGCAAAGGTTGATAAAATTTTACAAATTCTGAGATGCAGAAGTCATAAATATTAATTACAAGGCAACCGTGCAACCTGATTTCTTTTAATTTCATACCCTTAAGGCTAAATGAAAAAAAATCCATCTTTAAGCCATTCTAGTATATTCTCTCACAGTATCATAAATTTTGAAGCTGTTCAAATTATTGTGCCCATCTAACTGTTCTCAAAGTTTGTGTCAGAACTAATATAAACTGTACCACTTCTTCAATCAAAAAAAGATATAGCTGAAAATACTAAGTGGCAAAGAAAATAGATGAGGAGCTATACAGATACACAAACTTGCCATTTACATGTGGCAAATAAGTTATTTAATGCCATTAAAGAATTGTTTTTGCAGTCTGAGTTGATAACTCTTTTCATTATGCAACAGAGTCTATCTCAAAACTGCTGACAAAAGAGTTATTGGTGAGTAGCAGTAATGGGTTAATAAAAGATGGTATGCTATTAGATAAACCTTTTACAGGTTTGCATCTGAAAGTCATAACATAACCTTTTATTTCATGTGTCACTGGAACAGGTTTTCAAGGCAGAGTTCTTGAAACTGCAAGATGTTAAACAGATGTACTGTACAGCCTTCCAGATTTAAATCATGAGAACTGCATTTGCAGCCTGTGTGTTGTATCCCCATTTTTTCTCCCCTTATCAGCTTTGGATACTTTAAATAAAACCGTCTGTTTTATGCACTTTTTTATTTTATGTAACGGACCCTAAAAGACACTTTTTTTTCCCATGTCCTCTGCTCTCTTTTCTTTTTTAATTTAGACTAGAAAAGGTTATTCAAAATACAACCTTTAGGAAGGGAAATCTCTCCCTTTTTCCTTATTGTACAGGTGCTGGCAACCCAAACCAATTTGTTAATGTAAAAAAGTCTGTAGGAATAGGCAGGAAAGACAGCTGAAAGAAGAAATAAATAAAAACAGACCTGCTGAAAATTAAGATTGAACATGCCGCTAAACTACTTAAATATTGATAGTCCCCTACCTTTTCAGTTTCAACTGTTACTTGCACTCTGACAAAACTCTGCTTAGAAATGTTTGCATAGTCATGCATTTAGCTTTTCTGCCTAGTCAAATGCCATCATTTGTGTCCTTTGGCACAATTAACACAACCATACTTTAAATATATTGTTAGAATCAGAGTCATTTTGTTCAGCAGGTAGCTCTTGAAGTCTTTCAATCCAAATTCTTTGTAAAGCAGGGCCAACTTTAAAGTCAGGTGAGGCTTTAAGTTCATTCATTTATTGACCATCTCCTGAGGATGGAGATTTCACAGGTTCTCTAATCCAAAACCTGATCATCCCCACTGATTTCTTTCTTCCTCGTTTGTAATCAGAATTTCCCTTGCTGCAATTTGTTCATCATCTCTCCTCCTGTCAACATGCACTTTTGATGCTGCAACTATACTATTTCAATGCAGCATGGAATTAGTATTTCTCACAATGACACACTGTTTCTCATGGTCAGTTTGTAGTCCACAAGGATCATCAGGTCTTCATCTACAAAGCTGGTTTCTACCCTGTCAATCTCTAATCTGTTTTGTAGAATGGCAGTCATTCCCTCCAACTACTCTCCCCAGTTTGGTGCCATGTGCAAACTCACTGAGGTTCACTCCATCATATTCTCCAGGTTATTAATTAAGTGGTTAAACACTATTAGCCCCATCGTGGACTTGAGGAAAACAAGACTATTGTATATTCCATAGGGTATATAAAGGCTGAATACACAAACTGTACTGCATATTCCATGCAACACTGCATGAAATAAATGAAGTTTTCAATTAGTAAAAAATAATTCACTAAATTGTACAAATAATTTTGTGGTAGTCAGCACAGTACAACAGCTAGAACTCACACTATACCATAGTAGCATTTATTTACATTTTTTCGCATCGATGTGTATCTTTTAATTGACATTGCTCATATTGCCCCACAGTATTCAGAGAATATGCATACAAAGAAACATGGCACATAAAAGAATGGAGGAAACACATTCCCTGATCTAAGGAATTTAAAATACATCTCAAGAAAATATGTTAAACTAAGATTGCGTATCAGTCATCACACCAAAGAATTGAATGAATACATCAAGATATTAAAACCAAAATTATTTCCCCACCTCCCAAAAGAGAAAGACCCATATAATTTTCATGGTGAGAAGCAGGAATAGGAACTGACTTTTCCAGCAGAGGACAAGAAAGATTAGATATACATGGATGAACATCATAGCATCCAATCCCGAAAGAATGCAGAACAGTACCACCATCAAAAATTAGACCGATCAGAATTAGTGGTCAGGGAAAAAAAATATATACATACATATATTTGTCCTCAATATGAACAGGAAGAACAGATCTTGTTTAGAATTCATGAGATGTTTGAACTAAACCAAAGACAAACATTCATAGATCCCTTCTTTGAACTACTACTAGACTTATTCCATAGATGCTCTCCTTGCTCTGCTTTTCCAGAGTAGCCAGTGGAGGGTATCATGCAGTTTTCAGCTTTTCGGTGTGCAGTTCATTAGATCAGAAAAAGGAATGACTTGAATTAATTTAACCTCACGACTGATATCATTCCTCTTTTGGGGGACCATATAGAATTTAATAGCATAATAATCAATCTTAATAGTATCATAGGCTTAATAGCTTATCATAGTTATTACACTGATCATGTTTCTGAGTGGGGGGAAGCATTTCTTCATATCTCTCTTCTGATCTGGGATACAGCATATCTAACAGAAAATAGTTAATGGTCTCTTTAATATTTTGTTCACCTTTAAGCTTTTGACAACATTTAAAACTAGTTAGTGAATTTAATACAAATAGCAAATCATTTCATTTGTACTAGAACCACTCTTCTTATGAAGAATTCACCAGAGAAGCCCAATTCTGTATAGTATAATTGTCTTATTAAAAATAATAAGGCCTAAGAGAATACCAAAAAAAAAAAAATCTCTACTACTTTCAAGCCATATTTTCCCTGTCAGAAGAAAGTCAGAAAGGACCATACATTTGTTCAAGGAAGTAGTGAAGAAATGTTTATCTGTTGAATATTTCTTTGCTAGGAAGGATTCATGACAGTATGAAGCTATTATACACATGAGGAAAAATGCTTTGCTTTAGTAACAGAAAACATTGTTAGATCAGCAAATGTACTTAGTATTTTGCTTTCCTGAGAGGTGCTGCGGTGACTCGAAGGCAGGGTAGTAAGTTGAACAGGGAAGAATTTTGTCATTCGGATGAAACGAGTAAAACATGCAGCCACTAAACAGAGAAAACAATGGGTATTACCAACTACAGTGATCTCCCTGTTCTTATTTTTGTCACTCTGTAGCTTTTTAGGGGATTTTGAATAAGTGCCAAAGTTAGAGGCAAAACAGCAAGAATATAAAAACTTCATTTAACATAAAGAAGAATAAGGTGATAGAAGTTTTCTAAGCAAGAACAAGTTTCATATTATCTTTCATCCCGTCATACTTTCAAATACAGCTAAATCAAGCTGCAGTCTATTTTATATGCAATTTTAGCCTCTTCCAGAACATCAGTCAAACATGATGTGTTTTTTTTTTTACTAATTAACCACATACAGCAAGCAGGCAGACTCCTCTGCAGCAAGACTATGGTCTATAATTGGTGAAATAATTCTTAGTTCTACTTTCTACACATAAATTTCAAACATGTAATTGCTATGTGTAGATTTTACAATTTTACACATTTATTCATTCCCACATATAATGTGCACAAAATGCAGTAAAAATGTTCCTGACAACAGATAAAAAAAAAAAAAAAAAAATTGTTTTCAAAACATAAAATAGATTTTTGAGTTCTCAGTTATCTGTTTTCACCTACTAAGTAGTCAAGGCTGAGTAATTAGCACTAAGCTCACCATGCCCTCTCCAAAAAAACAGTGACCTCTATAAATGGATTGGTGATCTAATGTAAAAGACTCATGTCAAAGTATATTTCTACCCACCCAAAGGCTGTTCTACATACTGGTTCCTTCATCAGAGAAAAAAAAGGCAAAAAAGAAAAAAAATGCTGTGAATTAACAAACCAATTCCATAGCCATCAGTAGAGCAGTTACACTGCTTTATCTCTAATATACTTTTTCTTTTTAACGTTCACATCATTTGGATAACAATATTTTGTATTAATCTGTAATCAAGGGGATAGCTGAAGACAAACTCTATTCATACATAAACAAGTACTGAGTTGCAATCACACCCATCAATTTACTAACTTCTGAGATTATTCAGATAGTCAGCTAGAGACAGCTACTTCAGCTAGAATAGCAGCACTGGGTTCTTGATTTGACACAGATCAAACTGATGCAAAGGCAACAATCTCAAAGAAAGTACACCTGCAATATGACGAGCGCATCTGTCTTTCCTTTTGAAGCAGCTGAAAGCTTATAGCCACACAATCTAGTATGTTCAAAACAACAACAACAAAAATCTTAAATGAATTCAAGCCAAGAAGCTTGAAAAAGTACTTTGTATTGTGAAATGACTAACACTTCTTTCTACACCCTTTCCTTGATGACTTGTAAAGATATAAACTATCTCCACCTGCTTTTGTTTCATGTTTATTTTCCATCAGTCATATAAAAAGAGAAGTAAAATGTATACAGAGAGTGAACTTGTTTGCATTTTGCTCTAAAATAAGAAAATGACTGAATTGAAGAGTGTTCTGTAATAGCAAATATGTCACAAGGAACCTATAATTCGCTGTTATTTTTATAACTCTACTAGTCATATATGATAGAGATAGATATTTACTTAATTAACAGTTGCAGTGGTTTTTCTGTGCCTTTAATTTCATATGGAATAGCAGTTTGTGTAATATTTTAGCTTTTTCCTGTGAGCACGTCCTCAAATCTAAAAAGACAAAAGGTATGATATTTGAATTTCCAAACATTTTGACATTTTACCACAGAGATACTGAATGTCTCTTTTCTAAATGAATAAATAAATAATATATATATTTTTTTAATTGATGCTAGTTATAGCAGCATATTTACTGGTTGACAGAATACGACAGAAAAAAAGGCAATTAAAAAAAATCATTCTATATTAAGGATATATCTTCTGTGTTTCAAAACACATGATTTACAATACCCTCAAGTACATATTCCTATTAAAGGCATGTTCTTACATCCTCAGGCCAGGAAGTTAATGCACTGAAAAACGCAGCAAGTTGTTACGATCAATAGGAATTGCCCTGCAAATTCTCACTCCTTTCAAGTATGTTGGTTTAGGATAAAGAATAAAGCGTAATGGAATACTGCATCAATATAACTTAAGTTTCCAATAATAAACAGCATGAAATAGGATAACTTATGCATAAATACTACATACAGAAAATTCATAATGTATGGAGCATGAAACTCAAGTTCCAGATTTAATGTTAGATTCACAAGGGAAATGTTAAAAACAAAGAATCATCAGCTTCAAAAAACATATAAAAATGAAAAACAATGCCATACTAGCATTAAAGCATCCGCCTACTGCATGCTTCCAGCTTCCTTTTCTTCTGCTAGTACTTTTCAGTAGTAAGAGACATATAAGAAATATATATATATATATATATAATTTGCTACTGCAGTTCTTAACTAGAACAAATAACGTAGCCCAAAACAGATGAAGAAAGTCATCAACAGATAGCCGATTCCTACAATAAAACATACATTAAAGGTCAGATAGCAAACCTGTATGGCAAACTGTGGGATGTAACAGATTCCTTTATCAAAACCATGTGTTTGATGAATCTGGTACAAACAAGAAGTCAGGTTTACCTGCTGGCAGCATCAAGACAAATGAGTAGAATAATATCATAACTTCAGAAACCGAAAGATGCTGTCTCAATGATGCTTCTTCCCAGTTCCCTGTACAAAGTAGCCTCTAATTGCAAGGGAGCATCATGACAAAAGTTCGGGATTTTTTTTATTTTTATTTTTTGCACACTCCAGTTGTCAAATATTATTCTCTTCTGATTTCATGAATTCTCATGGGTAGGTGGAAGGAGGAGGAGATTTGGGTTTGTTTTTTGTTGTTGTTATTTTTTCCACAAAATCTGTTATTACAGAATTTAAACATCAAAGTTTCTCTAAAATTCAAAGTCTGTATCTTGATGATTGGAAGAGAGAATTCAGCTGTTTTAGATAAATGTATAGCCTTCAGCATAACAGGGGAAGACTAGAGAAAACCTAACTTTTCCTTCCCCTAATTTGTGACCCTGTGGAAATATAGTAGTAGAAATAAAAATAAGATATGCAGATGCTAAATGGTTTTTCTGATCCTGTCCACTCTGGATGTGAATTGAGGACTGTGGGAAAAGGTACTTCAGTTGCTTGCACCATGTCAGGGGAGCATCTGACTAACGTGGCAAAATCTTCTCTCCAAAGTTCAGCTTGTGGAAACACCAACTCTCAAACCTGTGGAGGTTGATAGGAGACACAGACTGATTTTTGAAATTCCCACCTATATTTGACAGCCTCAATTTCCAACACATAGTGTTCATAATGGATTAAATGCTTCAGGGGAAGCAGTATCCCTCACAGCTCTATGACCACTCTATGACCAAGGGCATGGAGAGCTTTAGAGGAATTTTAAAACATTTTTGGAAACTAACACATGCAGTTCTTGATTACAAAGCTGAAAATAGAATTCAAAAAGGAGAAAAGTACAAAAAAATCTGAAGTTTGAGATCCCTAAAGCATATTGAGTGACAGAATATGTGCATACAAATACACCTCTTGAATACTTGTTCTCAAATATAAATATGGCAAATAAATTATCTCAAGCACTTCATCAGTGTTTGGCAATGACTTTATAGTCTTTTTGCTATAGTTGGTGGGTTTGTATTGTTATTTTCATTGTCTTTTTTAAAAAAGTACTCTTTCTCTAATCGAAATAACCATCCTTCCTGAATCATACGTGAAGAAAGTATGCCTATTGCCCTATAGGGATGCTAAAAAAGAGTAATAGTTTAGATGATACACTTGAATTTTAAAGCTCGTTGTCCAAACTATCTTTGTGACCAAAGACTTGGTTAGCTTTAGAAGATTGGAGAGGTCCTCCATAGTTCTCAGTTTTCTTAAAATCCTTTTGGGGTAGTTCACATCTAGACTGTCAAGGAAGTAAAATCATCTTTTACAGGTGAGTTTTCATGTGCACTTTTGTCTTGAGAAACCCTATGCAGAGGTTTAATTTCAGCATCAGGTTTATCTCACTGTATTATGGGGGCTCAGCTGAACACTGTCTGGAACCTAGAAGAAATACTCTCACACCTAGGACTGACAAGGTGTATTATGGAACTGCCTTCCTTCTGCCACCTTGCTAATTTGTCACCATGCTAAGAAGCTTCTAAGAGGCTGCAAAGGATCGTCTTGGAAATACCCAATTCTTCAGGCTAGTCAGAAAAGGAAAAGTAGCCATTAAATTGTAATGTGGGATTTAACATCAATGTTTATATCATGGATATTGAAATAATAGAGACAAACTTCCGGTTTTATTTTTGTTTGTTTTGCTTTCTAAAGAGTCTATTTACCACTTGTTCTTAGAAATTAAATTGGAATGCACAGTGTAAATATTGTATGCTTGGCATCTCAATTTATTCTTGTGACTTTCTCATGCCATTCCTAAACTTGGCTCAAAACTCCTGAAGTATCGTTCTCTTTGTCCACCTCATGTGACTCAGGATCTCCACATTTAGTACTATCATTAATCATCTTCAAGCACTATTTTCACATTGAGGTGACTCTTCCCTTAGAAGAATGTTTATTTTAATAGGCCATTACACACATGCACAAGAATATAAATACATTTTCCTCTCATGTGAGCTATGATGTATTTCAGATGTCATTCTAGACAACTAAAATTCAATTGAGTTATCCCAAAGGCCTTTTTGTAAACCTGATCAAGATTTGGCACTCATTTTTTATTTTTTATTTTTTTAGGTAACAACATACCTAGATTATTTTTCAGAACTCAAAAAAGTTCTGAGGAACAACCAAGATCACCAAAAATATTAATCAAGATTTATATGTGATTCAAAAGAAGTATTACCCCTAAAACATATACTACAAAATTATACAACTTGATATTTAAATTGCTATAATTAAATGCTACAGTTGCTAAGTAGCCAATTGAAATTGCATGGAGAAAATTTCAACATGTGGCTGGATGCTCTGAGTGTTGACATCCAAATGCTGTAGCCAGATTTAAGCTTAGGATGAGTTCTTAAAAACAATGGTAATAATGCTCCTGGCCTCAGCAACCATGCACAGTGAAGAAATATTGCCTGCTTCTTTACAAACTGTCTACTTGAATCATCATAGAAACCTACACGAAACCAGTCAGGGATGAGAAGGAAAACAGCAATGACAGAGAAAGCTTGCCTGATTAATCAGTGTCTTTTTGTGGTGGTTAGAAATCTAAGTCTTTGAATATCCACTCCTACTCAGCCTACATACTTGCCTTTTCATGGCTCAAATATTCCTCTTTGTCAGCAAGAAACATAAAACAGTATATATTTTAAAAATGTTACTGTGCAAGTACAATGCAAAGTGAACATGTCAGTATCTCATCTGCAAGGGGCGGGGGGAGGGGGCGGGGGGTAAGGAATACGCTTTCTGAAGTGAGTGAGTCTCCAAGATGAACTTAGGCTGATGAGAGGTGGAAATCTCATAATTTCAGGATGACAGGAAAAGGTCATGGCTTGAGCTAAGATTTTTGAATTGAACTGAGCACTCTGAGAAAGCAGTTGAAGATCAAGTGATAACTAAAGCCTGATCTCCACAGTTTAGTTTCTGCAATTCCTTTTTATTTTCTTCCTTGCTGGAATACAGATATCATCATCAGAATCTCTCAAATGGTAGCAGCTACAAAAGCACAAGGTACCAAATAATTATTCTCCAGAATATCACTGATACTTTTATGCCTACAAAACATAATTTGCACTACAAGGATGTGCCATGCTAGTTATATTGATTGCAAACCAATCTATTTGAAAGTGAACAAGCCCAATCACAAAACCTACCCTTCATGGTCTCTGAGAAAGAAAGAAAAATCCACATTATCTTCATATGAAGTCCAAAGAGACAGGGTAGCAATTAGTTTTCAAAACATAAAAATACAATAAGAAGCTTAAAAAGTAACCCTTTGCTGGAAGCAGTTATATACTGAAGCACATCTAAACTTCAGTCTGAAATACCAGTGTTTATTATGGCCCCTAGTATATGTTTTCCCAAATAAGCAGACACATCTACTTAGAAAAAAATATTTTGAAGGAAAAATTAGAAAAAAAGAAAAAAAAGAAAAAAAAAGAAAAAAAAAATTAAAAAAAGTTATCTTGCTTGACTGTCCATGGTCTTGTTATTCAGTAAACCAACAGACAATATAGATACAATTTACAGACTACGGGGAAAGTAAAGAAGATCCATGCTTAACTGGCCACTATTTTGCAACCATGATTCAGCAAATGCTCAGATGAAGAAAGCTTCTACACAATTTACTGAGTCAATTGGGCTTCAGCAGACGAACTCTCTGTTCAGGCTGCAAGACTTGAAGGAAAAGGCAAAAAAAGACATTTCCCCCCAGCCCCAAACACGTAACAGACTTGATAGTCATCAAACTTTGGATAAATGCAACAACTTGCTTAATTAAAAACTCTTTTGACCTTCAATTTACACAGCTTATATGAATAAAAGTTCATGTTCTGTAAAGGATTTCTAAGAAGTTACACTTTACCTAGCTCAGTATACTAAACTACACACAGCTAAAGACGGATGGCTCTATCCTGACCATACTCCAGTAGAGCAAAGTCCCAAATACAGATTGAAACCAACTGACATCAATGACCTGCAAGATTGGGAAAACAGCATGTAACTCCTGCAGGGACAGAAACTACCCCAGGAGTTTTGGTGGCAAGGCTGTAACACATATTATGGATTCCTAACCATGAAAACTAACAAAAGACTTTAAGGCTTAAAAAAATTGTTCTTCTCTTCGCTGCAAAACCTGAACATGGCTTTTTGACCAGTCTCCTTCTAGAAGGGTGTTCCCAAAAAGGCTAGGTGACCCTTACCACCTTTAAATGTCATTGACTGAAATGTTTTTAAGCACAACTTTTTTTTGTTGTTGTTTTTTTTTTTTTTTTTTTTTTTTAATGAGAATGGAACACTAATAAGATGCTTTTGAGATTTTTTTTCCACTACTGAGAAATATTTGTACAACTCTTACCTTGATGGAAGCTTGTACTACTTGTATATGCATAAGACATAAAATAATTCACATATATATGCACATTTGAAAAGTAATTAGAAGAGAACATTCAAAATGCTTCTATTGAGCATCATCTGCTTGCTAACACTGAAAAATAAAATACAAGATGAGCCTGAAGCTCATACCCAGATGACCTTTCTGTTAAGCTCTTTCCTCCTTCAGTGAAGCAAATGGTATTCAAAATAATTCCTATTTCTCATAAGTAAGGTGTAGTTGCAAGCCTTACTGCTATATTTATCACACAAATCACACACACACAAATAATTTCCCACAGGGTTATTTCTCTGGTGCTCTCATCATAGAAGCTATACTTTTCAGAAGCATAACTGTTTCATCTTTAAAATACTGCTTTTAGATGAGTCCCAGTTTCATGGCTAAGGAACAAAAGTACTGGGAAATCTAAGGATAAAACTGCTGCATTAGGATTTTTAGCTTTTTCAAAAATATTACTTTTGAAGTGACCAAAACATATTTTCAACAGTTTCATTCAGATCCATGAGAACAATTGATGCTGTATATGTACCATACAGTGTCACAAGGAACACAATCAAAATAATGATAAGCAGCAGCAGCACATATTTAGTGAGCAGTTTTTAACACTTTGATTAAAAGGACTTTCTCATAATCATGTGTGAACTGTGTGTCAGATGCAGGAAAAGATTCTTGTCTGACATTCAACTTCTATAAAAATGAAGCCTAAAACTTTTATCTAGTGTACTTAAACAATTTCTAGTCTGGATCTTAAGCAAATCTGACAGCTTTCAGCTCACAAAATACACAAAGGACTGGAATATGTGGTAACAGGTGAAAGCTCATCTTTTGCATGCACTGTCTAGGGACTCCATTGCTCGTTATTCGTAGCCAGCATCTCTTCCACAGCCTTAAAAAAAAAAAAAAAAAAAAAAAAAAAAAAAAAAAAGGGACAGCAAAAAAAGAGCTCATTCATGACACTGCAGTCACCTTTCTGCCCAGGCCAATTTGTGGAAGAACTAGTTAACATGTTCTCTAGGAAGGGGCAGCAGAGCTCTAAGCAAAATAAATAAAGTTTACAGATGTCTGTAAACTTGTTCTCAAAATATTTTATCTAAAATGTTTCCAAATACAGTTCACAAGTAGGCAGACAACCAGTACTGGAAATTATAGATCAAATTATTAAATTCTGCAAAGTTATAAGCAACTGAAAATAAAATCTTAGAGTAGAAAATGCTGAGCTTCCTTCTTTATCTTTCTTACCTAGACAGTATATGTGTATTACATGTATGTACAAACCAAAGCCTATCATTAATATAAACATAACCATATACTTTTATTTAGAAACCCAACATATTTCAAGGTGTCTCCAGCATAAGCATTCTACTATTTGTTGTAAGACAAGCAGGCCAGATAAAGATATGGCATAGCATTGGACCACATTTCACCACAGTCAAAATTTAAACACTTCTATTACAATATTCCTCACATGAAAATACAAGTCATGTCTCATTTCAAGCCCTTTTTGTAACATCTGGATATCAAGCTATCTCATAATTTATATAAAGCCTGCACAATTGTGCATATGTGGGAATCACAAACTACAAAGAGCATTAGAACTAGATTTTCCATTTCACTTCTTCAAACTGTATTCCATTCCTTAATGCTTTTAATGCTTTCCACTTCAGAACAGCATCAACTTCCCTAAACTTCACACAGACCAAAAAGCCTAAAAACATATGCAATTTAGTACAAAAGAGCTACTTTTGACAAAATTAAAGGTCAGGGTGTTTTTTTGTTTGTTTGTTGTTTTTTTTTTTCCATTGCATAAAATTTAAAAAAATGAAGTTAAAAAGTTGGCTTGAAACACCAAGACAAAGCTAGGCAGTACACACTTTCGACTTAGCAAAACAAGCAAGAATAGAGCTCCAATTCTGCTTCAGGACAGAATTTAATTGTAGACACCTTTGTGGAGATGTTTCACTTTCAATGAATTGGCATTTTTAAATGGAAAAAAAAACATTCAATTGGAAATTTTCAAACCAGTTTTAGTACTTAATAGACACATGTAAAATTTAATTATTCTCTTTCTCTTGTCTGTTAGGAATTACTTCCAGACACATTGTAATACATCGGGCCTTCTTCAACTGCTTTTCAGTTGCAGAAACCTCTGTATGTAAAATGAAAAAAGAAAAAAAAATCCCCGCAGTGTTATGGAAATTAATATAATCACATTTGACTTGGGACAGCCGTCAGTGGGCCACAAAATCTCTTTCAACAAAGAATAACAATTAAAGACATGGTCCATAAAATCTGTCACCATATTTGGGAGGGAGTGAAGGGGAACAAAAAACAATCACAAAACCATCAACAGACATGCATAGGATTCTTACCAAAAAGTATCATGACATCACTATATGTTTTTCTGTTCTACGTGTTCACAACATTGATTGTAGAAACTTTAACAGATGCTACGAATTTTTTGCCAGAATGCATTCAAGCCATTTTGAAATTACTTCGAAAATAAGAGATGATCGGGAGGTTAATAAAAAACTACAAGTTTTCTAAGTTTCCACAAATAATAAACGTCAGATAAATTCCAGCTATCAAGTATTTCAGTACTTCAGTTTTCTGGTAGTTTGTCAGTTTTTTTTTTTTTTTTTTTTTTTCTTCCTGAGGCATAGTCAGAGAAATGGCTGAAGGAACTGTAATGGCCTTCTGGGACAGGAAAACTAAGGTTTCTGTAAAAAATGTTAAATTAATTTTTATAGTGATGCAAAGTCAGGGAAGAGTTGTTAAGGGATGGCCTCTTGCCACAGGGTGGAGTTTTGTTTTGGTATACTTTTAGAGTCTGCAGGTGTTTGGCAGGAGCTGAAATCAGGGCCAGCTGTGATATTTCAGCTCCGATATTTCCCTCCCCATATTTCTCAGAAGTGATGCATCAGGGTGATGTCTTACACCTGATGTACTCAACTTGTGTGGTATGACTGTAACTGCTTTGAGAAGAGGAAAAAAGTACCACTGTGTGGCTCATTTTTATTTTCAGCAAAGCAGCATTGATATAGTAATATTCATCAACACTGATTTAGTCTGGTAAAACATTAGCTAAGAAACTGCTTATAATATTTTTGGGTCGCTCTGTTACTTATAATATACGTCAGTCATTTGAAGTAATGACATTGTATAAGGACTGTAAAAAAAAAATTATATTGCAAGAAAAAGGGAGGATAACGCTTTAAAGGAAACAAAACAACAACAACACGTTTATTTGCCTTGCTTAACCAGCAAAGATCTTTGTCCTTTCATAGTTAGCTGCAGTACAGCACGTACCTGTTTTTGTTTTGTTTTATCTTTTGGGAGAATTTGAATAGTTTCTATTAAAAATTGTATTCTCTTTTAAGTTTGTTTTGTTTGGAAAACCTCAAACCACATTGTATTTCATACACATGTTCCCCAGAGTATGCTAAATAGGACCATACTGAGGTCACTAGTAAGTTTTTAAAACGTTTTAAGAATTCCTTTAATGTTTTGTACTATCTTGGCCTGGTTAAAAGAACATATTTTTAAAAAATAGCTTGAAGAAGTTTGACTATAAAAAGTTTAATGAAAATAGTCTATACTGTACCATTTAGAGTTTGTAAGAACTTTTACAAACATTATTTCCTCCCTCTTGTTTTTAAGAAAGAGGTCTCCTCTGCTACAAAAACTGCTTCTCTTTCTCTCAGCCCTTTTAACCATACATGCACAAGTACACATCTAAGCATGTACTTCTATCCACAGACTGATTTACTTAACAGTACTTAGCCTGTGGTATCCATTTTAGCTTCACAAATGAATAAAAGATTATAATCGGTGGGAAAAGTGGACATATTACTCCATTCATGGAAAAAAACAGTATCAGCTGGCGCTCCAGCTTAGTGAAAAAAAAAATAAAAAAATAAAAAAATAAAAAATCCGTGGTTTTTGGCAGCTCACTTGGTGTATGATTGAAACTGCTAATGATATTAACAATATGCACTGGGACCAAAAAAATGTGTTGTTTTATCTCAGTTTATAGAAGCAGTTATACAAACCCCTCTTGGCCTTCAGGGTTCTGAGGTCTCTTTAGTTAAAAATAAAATTTAAAAACACAACCCACCTGTAACTGATTAAGTTCCATTAGACCATTTTAGTCACTTCTTTTAGCTGGTCTTTCCTATCTCCTCAGACTCATTTCTGTTACTCCTTTGCATTATTCCAACAGTTCCAAGGACTGCTGTCTTTGGCTGCTAACAGCCCATTGCATCCTTTGAAGCACAGCTAACAGCTGAGCTGGCATGTGCTTTGAAGACTTTTGGCATGCACGTAGCACACCTTGGTCACTATGCTATAAGTGCAAGACTGCACTTACAATGAAAGACGGCTACATTACAGGTATTCAAATCTGTAGATTAGGAAGATAATGGCAATAAAATAAAAAATGGAGTTGTGTTCAGATCCAGTTCTGCTGATAACACTTAAAATGGAAGAAATCAACAAAATCTAAGCAGCATCTGTTAGCCTAGTTGAAGTTTGCCTATACTGAAGTACCACCAGGTTTAGCATAATTATTTATACTTGTTGCTATATAGTATTATTAAGTAAAGCTATTACAAGCTAAGTGGCAACTTTCTTAGAAATACATTTTCTGATCTAAACTGAGCCTGGGAAAAACAAACAAACAGAAAGAAACCCCACATTATAACGAGAGTGTTGTGGAGATTTATTACATTCTCATATTTAATGACTGATTGAGCTTTACACATGAGATTTTTCTTGCTGTTATTAGAGCATATTCTTTTTGATGTGTGCTGTTTCTTCCCTTATATAACTGGGACTTCAGAGTGAGAAGATTCTAGCATTCCAGATTCTCAGGTGTTGAGATAGATTTCTCCCTAGTCTGGACATTGTCCCAGGGCACTCTCATGCTTTCTGAGGCTTCAGAAACCAAAATTACAGACTAGGTTATGAAAGAGCAAAGCTATGCACAAGCATGTGTGTTTAGCAGAAGGATGAGCAAGTGAAAGCAGACTGGACAAGGTACAATAGCAAAAACTGTAGTTCAGAACAAATGTGAAGGTGAAAATCTTTTCTTGAACTGGCCCTAAGCCTCTGAATCCAAAGTACAGATAAATGAGTTCTGTGAAGGTCTGAAGTGGTCACCACCAAAATAAAAATTCAAGGAGAAGTTAGCAAAATGTGCTGAAGAAGCTGAGTATGCTATTCCAAATTGCTCATCTGCTGGATAGCCTCTCAGATATGTAAAGATGGAGCAGGGGGCTTAATATGAAGTGATGTAAATATAAGAGCAATACCTTAGAATGTCAACAACGCTTCATATTTTGAGAAAGAAGAGCAAAGGACTGGTAGACTCTCCCCCACACAGACACTTGAACAGAACAAGAATTGTGAGAAAATGCTTTAGGAGGGAGGCAGCATCAGAAATTAAACCTAAGTATAACATCGGACATTACCAGAAATACTGACATTTCATATCCAACAGTAATAAGAACATGGTCACTGAGTGCCATTTATTTCAAAGAAGGGTGTAGAAGTGACTTTTTCAAGTAGTTTCACAAGGAGAAAAGAAAAACATACAAACAAAAATCAGTATGACTCTTAATGGGGAAAAAAAAAAAAAATGAAAAACCTGCCACTATTGCAAAGCACTGTGATACCTTTCATGGACAGGTTAACTCAGACAGGTTATTTATTGTTTAGATGAACTCTAAGAACAAAGTAACCACACTAATCTTTTTTTTCAATATGGGAGGTAGCAGACATGCCACAACATATGACCTTTTAAAAGCAGTCTTATAGGGGAATTGACTTTTTAAAATTTGATGCAGCATCAAAAAAAAAAAAAAAAAAAGTATTTTTTTTCAACTTTGTCCCAAGCACAGCCAAGTCAACCAAGTTCAGAATAAAATAAAGATTCTTGCTGTACATTCCTCAAAGCTCAACCATAATCCCTGTGAAAATTATGAAGTGAAAAATTTGGCCCACGCATACTCTACAGCATGGTACTACATCATTTTAAGGAAAAAGAGCACATTTATCTGTGAAAAATTTCTGTCCTTGTGGTAGCCTTACAAATGTTCTCTTACAGTTCTAAAAGTACAGTAAACATATAAACATATTTATAACAACCATTTATAGTAAACTTATTCCCTTATGATATTGATTTGCATGTTTTTTTCCCCCAAAGACAACATTTGTATTTGCACTCCTGACAGGCACTTCTTGAAAACAGACAAGGACACACAAAAGATTGGCTCCTTCCCCACCCCCGTATACCATAGCCAATTATTTCTCTTGTTATTTCCATTAGTAGAAATTTAGTTTTAAGATTCATTGCAAGATAGAAGAGCTGTAAATACTATTACACCATTCAAGACAGTATAGTTGAGTTTGTGTTAGGCACTTTAAACTAACATAAGCCACGGTGTGAGGAGAAGGGGAGGAATCAGTGAATATGAAGATATACAAACTCTACAGATGCTGGAAAGCAAAAATGTTGTTTAGATTTTTATGTTTCAGTGTTGTGATTGCAGTCAGAAACCTGAGCTTCCCCCCCGCCCCCCCCCCCCCCCCTCCAAAACTATAGATTCTGGTCATCTGTACTCCTTACAGAAAACCAGTTGCTTGTGGACAACAAGACAGTTACTTGAATGTATATCTGGTAGAATGTGATTATTAATATATTACAGTTTCTTTCCTTCCTTTACCAGCCATTTTTGAAAGACAGGCTGCCTACAGGACATAGAACACCTACAGTTTAATGCACCATGGCCAAGTCTATGATCCCAAGCATAGGGATCAAGCATACTCTTTTAGGTATCTATATTTACTTCTAATTATACTGTATTATTGGCCTTAAACTCAACCCCCCATATAATTCTCAAATACCATTTCAAAGTAGCTGAAATCTGGTTTGAGTGGCAGGAAAAGTGATCATTATTCAGCAGTTATAAAACACATATAGTAATGTATAGAAAATACTGGGTAAGAACCAACCTGTGGATCCGAGAATACCTGCTGCATATTGTTGATCGGACCATATGGAACTCCACTACCTTCAAAGAGCTGCAACCACTTGACTGTTGTTTTTTCTGAAAACCTAAGAACATAAGAAGCATGTGGTTTCAACTCAGTGTTTCAGATTCTGAAAAAAAGTATAGCATCTCTCCTCCCTCTCTCAGTGCTTCCATACCCTTCCCCATTGATTTCTTCCCAGGCAGTCAATAACATAACAAAAATGTACTATACGTGTTCCTCAGAAAAACAAAACCTAAAGCCACAGGGGAAAGAACATAGCTGAGCTGACTTCTATTTCTATCTGATCATTTGAAGAATCCAGCAATGATGTAAAGCTGAATTTATCGGCAGTTTCAAAACAGGATCAATAGTTTTCCTCCAGTCCTTAATTACACTACCATGCTTCACATTTGTTTTCTTTTATGAACATATTTAAAAACAGAAAAAAAAAAAAAAAAAAAAAGATATAATGTGGGTATGAGTAACATGCAATACTGCTCACTAAAAGATGACTTTAAAGTACCACAGTGTTTTTCTTCCATTACATCCAAAACATATGTCAGGATTAATAAAACACATTTTTTGGTCAGATAACAACATTAACTACATATTTATTTGTTGTTTGATTGTATAATCTATCCTAAGGACAGCCAGTTCAGCAGATATAAACTGTGCCTATGCTGGTGAATGCAGACCTTTTTGTCCTTTACAGAAGGTTGTGCTGAATTTTTGCTAGCAACTGAATCACTTCCTTCCTGAGAGGCTCCATAATTCATGGCCCACTAACTTCCCTCACTTCCACAAATAAATTTAAAGGTGTTTTTCATCTAATACTTTTTCTAACCTCCCCCCCCCCCACCCAAACCTCCACAGCTTTCTAATTTCTAAGAAAAAATAATGTATTTCGAAGAGGACTCTAAAATAACCATGGTGTTGAAGACAACACTAAAAAATGAACATAATTCTCATATTTGTATTATCCACGAACATTCCCTAGAACGATTGGTAACACAAGTCCTGACATATTTTGTGCTTTGTATTTTTTTTTTTAAGTTTTTAAAATTCTTATTTAAAAAAATATTTTGGAATTTAAATGATATTTTGAAAATGAAGTCTTTTCAGCTAGACTGTCAGTTATCTACATTTGCATAATCAGTATGCAATTTCATGGTGTCATGGTAAATTTGAATAATATTCTGGATATACATCCTTCCTTATTATGAGTGACAGAATGTACAGTGAAGTGCCTGTTTTGCAAGAGTGGTGCATTAGCTTCTGAAATTTTACCTTCTGCTTAGGTTTTTCCTTACTATGTAACAGACAATTAAAAACAAACAAACAAAAAAATAACAACAGCCTTAGTCTTACTTATTAGTTTATTTAATCGGTGGTTGGAGAGAATACCTAAAATCTTTAAATTCATTCAAAGTTGTAAAATCCCACATTCACCATCCCAAAGGAAACACACATCATTTTCTCTTGAAATTAAAACTCTTGACTCAAACCTTATGTAGAATAGATACCTTTATTTGTAGTAAAAAGAGGTTGTTGAGAGCATATTGTTAAGCAAACTGTTTAAAAAGAAAACAGAACATCACCACTGTCAGTTAAGGCCCATTATTCAGGTTTTGAGAGCAACAGTATGCAACTATTTGTTCATTCAGTTGTGGTTTACATATTGAAATATCTGTTATACAGTTCTAAGAGAAGAAATACTGCTTCAAAATCTGAGACAAGACAGATAAAAAAATGCCCAAGTTCCTACCTTTCTGATAACAGCTACACAAATTATTTTACTAACCTGCATGTATTACTCATCTAATTATAATTTTAATAACATTTATACAAATAAATACCATAAGCTTTCCTCCTAGCAAAGTGCTGATGTTTAAGTTACTAGATGTCAATTGATATCATGCTCAGTGCTCCAAAATATCAAGTATAGGAAATTGATGACAAACTTCCAAGAGAAGCAGAAGATTGAAATTCTCTCCTGAAAATGAAAATCTCTATCAACAGGAATTTATGAGGCCTAGACAATCTTCCTCTCTTTAATGCTTGTTTTAAAACATTCTATGCTTTGATATTGGCTTTTATATTTCCCTACTTGGTACACAATTTCCTTTTCTAAACTAGAAGATTTACAACGTCATCTGCTGCCTTTCAGTGGGAAAATATATTTTCTTATATACACATATAAAAGCCCTGACAGAAACACACACAAGGTTAACAAACAGTCCATCTTCCTAACTTAAGCTAGGGCCATAACATCCAAGATTACACAGCAGCTGAGTTCTGAGGCAGGATAGTTGCATGTGAATTTTTATCTGTCCACAGAGCCTCAATGATATTGAGTGGCTGCAGGAGAGCTCAACCATGGGATTCACACTGCAGAACTAAAGCTTCTTGTACTTCCTGATTAATCCCTTTTTCATCTATAACAGATGGAGCATTTTAGATATCACATAAATGCCATTTAAATTATCTATGATTTGTCTGTGCAATTATTTTTAATCTGTAGTTTAGCTCTCTACAATTATTACTAGTATTTTAGAAGTTCAAAAGAATTTATTTTTTACTCTATTAGTCTGTAGTATGATACTTGAATGCATACTCATTCCAAAAAGACCTGAAAAAAGGGTATGTACTCTGATGGAGAATACACCAATTGCTAGGACCTTTACTATAAAGCATACACTAAACCGTGCCTCACTGAAAGAGGTAGCAGCCCCCATGATGCCTTATTTGTATTTTAGGCAGTACTTTAAACTTCCTCTCCACTAAATTACACAGCACTTGGGAAGCTAACAAAGTTATGATACTGAAATAAGGCATCAGATTCTGCAACATTTAACAGTAAGGATATTTCAGGCCTTAAAAAATGCCATAACAGAAAATGTATCATGGGCTGAAAATTGAAATGCTACTTCTTGAGAAGAAATACAACTAAATTTTATTTTCCTAAAAAATTCTAATTCCTAACTTAGCAGGTTATATTAAAAAAAGAACTCTAAATTTAAACTACCCACTCAATAAAATAATCCAGAAAACATTACAGCACCATCTAAGAATTAGCCTCCAAAAGTCCAAGACGTATCCATAAAACAGAAAATACTCATACCTTTTTTCCTTACACTAACCAAAAGCGTGGTTTTGTTTTTGGAAAAACAAGACCTAAAGCTTCTTCAGCTTTCTAATAATTTCCCATATTTTCTAGTGAAACTCAAAACATTTTTGCTGCAAACTCAAAAAAAAATGAAACAATGTGATCGTCATATAACTTGCAACAGTGACTTTGAAGAACATATAACTTCTGGATGCTGTGATGGAAGAAGTTAAAAACACAACCCTTCCAAATGAGTAAGATTCATCACCACTCCAATAAGCAAGTTTTCAGCCTGAGGTACCTGGAAGCAACATAATTTTGAATATCATCATGAAGTCACTTCCAATTTCTATTAGGCTTTAATTTTTTTTTCGACTGCAACCAAAACTTTTATTTCATTTTACTCTGCATTGGTAGCATTCCTTTAAATATAAAATAATAATGTATGAGCACTGAGATTTATGGATACGATACCTTCTCTTATTTTAAATTGTATTTTCTAAAACTGCATTTCCTTAGCTCTAAGAATGGGAGAACAGAATATTAAAAAAAAAAAGTGCAACTGCTTGACACAAATTTGGATAAAATAACATAGTAAATTTCTTGTTAATTATTTTGTAAACTTTGTTTCTTTTAAAGAACAAGGAATCTTTTTTTGTTGATCAATCAAGGCAGGCAGAGAAACACATGACATTTCTGAACACAAGGACAAGAAATAAGGTAGGTAACAGGAAGGCTGTACCTGCACAACACATGGCAAACTTGAGGGTTGAGAAGAAAGAAGCAGTAGTACACAGAGTACAGAACAAAGCAAATCACAAAGAACACTATGAAAATAATTACATTGTTAGTCTTTGCCGTGCTCCACAAAATGGCTATGCAAAGATCGTTATCTTCCCATCTCACACATGGGAGACTTATCTGCAATGTATCAGTTCTTGTCAAACATGTACTGGCAATCACCTATGAGCTGTCACAATAGATCTTACATACAATTTCAAAAAGCTGTCATTCTGTTTCTGAGGCCTTTTCTGGTTATGGATTATGGTGCAAGCATTAATCCACTGTGTGCATTCTTCATATATGCCCCATTTTCCACGTTTTCTAGGAAACATACAGTCAGTGCTACATCCACTGTGGAAGTGCATCCTCTCATACTTCTCTAATGGATGAAGCCGTCTAATTCCACACAAAGTATGTTAAGAAGAACTACTGAGGCAAAATGCTGCTATTTTCTATATGAAGCATATGGCTATTAATTTATAGCAGTAATTTGAATCAAATGGAGACACAGCAGCAATCGAACTAGGATTGTGTGACAGTTTTTATTTTGGACTGTTTTGTTTTTTGGTGTGGTTTTTGTTGTTGTTGTTGGTTTTTAAACATGTAGTCAATCACATAAACCCTCTCTGCACCCAAATTTCACAAGCATTCTTGTGTTCTGTAACATGACTGGAGTTTGCATTATGTTTTTTGTGTTATCCTTTGTTCTATCAACAGTCTATTAACTTTCAAATATCTACACTATTTTCTCTCTTCACTATTAATCATCCCTCTAGAGGTCATTAACTCAGTAAAATAGTTTGTGTAGTTTCTAACAGTAGCATCTGGGGAAGACACTGTACAAAACATAAATCATAGGAAAAAATATTTTGAAAATTCAAAAAACAGATCATTATCCCCTAGTGCACCATAAATACACCATTACAGCTTTCAAAATGAATACTGTAGTATTTAGTCAATAATTGGTAAGCATCTCTGTGTTAGGGTCTAATTAGTCCCTTCTCAGTTACAGATTAATCACTGAGAAAACCACTACAGACAGTTAAAATATTTGGGGATCAACATGATTGTACTGACATGTTTTGCTGATGTCAGCTACTTTAGAAGATGTCACTTACAGCAGATTGTAAGCGATAGCCACAAAGTATTGTCAAGATACATGTAGGTACCACAAATCCACCTTGTAAATTGTATTAAATTTCAGCATACATGAAACAACGTTACCCATTTATAATAGAAACATTAATAAAACTTTACTTTTATGTGCTGGATTTGTGCTGTAGAATGTACGGTCTATATATGTATAAATGAATGCACATTTGTGTTCCATTTTGATGCTTTGCAACCTGTTTTTAAGCCACATATAATTTTTAAAGAATGGCATACCAGAGAGAGGAAAATATGTCTGTATTATAAAACACGTTTCTCCCAATTCCTGAGTAGCAAAATCCAGCATGTTCCAGAACTATTTGTTTTTGGATTCAGATGTTAAATTACGCATGTTAGAAATTAACTCCTTTCCCCAAGCCTTCCTCTCCTTTTCTCAACAGGAGAAAGGACTGCAACTTTGGTAGTTATGACAAATGAAGTAGAAATCAACTGAAAAACATACATCAGGAAAAAAACATTGAGAATAATGGGAAATTAAATAGACTTTGTTGTCATTCTTTTAACTATTCAGGGGAAGTAGAGATATGGGTCACATAAAAAGATTCATTGAAAAATCAGTGGAAAGATATCCCTTGATTTCAGTATCCTTGTAATGCATAGGGAAGGCAAGGGAAGGCAAGGGAAGGCAAGGGAAGGCAAGGGAAG
>NC_048894.1:59421264-59455755 GCF_011077185.1 Oxyura jamaicensis
GGGAAGGCAAGGGAAGGCAAGGGAAGGCAAGGGAAGGCAAGGGAAGGGTCAGCAAATTATTTTACAGAAAGGATCTCAAGTTTCACAGTTATGTAAGAAAATACTTAGAGGCTTACTAAATAGCGAGAAAAATAAGAACGGAAAAAATACACTTTAGCTTACCTGCTCCAAAAACAAGTTATTTAAGACATTTTGGATCTCTTTTGTTTCAACACATAAAAGTCAATGTGAAACTAATAATTATTTAGAACAAAGAATTTTAAAATAAACCATGGCAGCTGGTGCTCATGTAGCTCAACCATCTCTGTACCTACAATGAGGTATATGATTAGGGAAATTAAACATCATCAGCTGTGCTACACTAAACTCAATCATCTTTCAGACTGCAGACACCTGTATTGCTGAAGGAGTAGGCAATCAGATGCCTATTCGTGTAATGTTATCAACAGTGACTGCAGTCTCCAGTCTCTTGCACTCTTGGTTTAGTAAAAGAAAGGGTGGGGAAGGAGGTTTACAGAGATTAGTTTATAGACATTCAACAAATGTAAGTTTAACAGTGCTCCTCATCAGGCAAATTAAACATTTTGCAATAGCATTCCCTCCTCTTCTGTTATTAGGTAGAAACAATTTAGCAAGGTCGCATTAACTGGGGATCAGGTTCCTCTGTGTTTCCTTCCTGCTCATTCCTTTTCCCCTCACGCTCACAAGCACAACATGCAGCTGTGGTGCATAGTCAAGAATAAGGTTTTTAAAATATAAGTGCTAGGAATAGAAGTTCCACTCTGAATTGTTTCCAGCCTTAATACTTCTAAATCTACAATAATTTAGCTCTCTAGACAGCGTGGATTCATTTAGCTGTAGCTGTACGAGTACTAATCATGCTGAATTTGTGTTCTTCATTATGTTAGCTGCTTCACTTTATAAAGTCTGAAGGAATGCTTGCTATTGCCCTTCCCCCCTGCACTCATACAACCCCACAGACCCTGCTCTACTTATAGGTTAATTTCTCTAAGTACTCTGGGCTACACATTTAGGTGCACTGTTTTAAAATGTGTCTACATTAATGAGGTGCAGGGTAGGATTAATGTTCAAATTCTGGAGTAATTCGAAGAAGGTCAACAGATTAAGCTCTCTCCCTCAAAACAGCTTCTCTTAAAACTGGCATTATAACAGCTTTTGCACAGATGCTTTTCAAATTATAGCACATGCTACATACGTACATCTTAGCATATGTATCTATCTCTATATAGACAAAATAATCCATATTGTGCCTAGCGCTGTTCTTTTCCAGAGGAAACAAAGGTAAAAGTGGAAGGGAGCAACAATTAAAATTTGGTTCTCTTAAATGGATGTACATCTAAATCACAAACCAGAGGTTTCCATTGGAAACATAAAAAAAGAAAATGCTCTGTAGTCTGTCAGCTCTCACATGAGCAAGGAGTCTCAGGGGCCTCTGTAGTAGCCATTGAACCCGACCTCCACCCAGGTAGGTTCATTTCAAATTTGACTCTTGGAGCACATCCAAGGGCAATTCACTTTTGTCAGAATTCTGCTTTCCTGTCACTTGGGGAAAATGTCACCTAAATAAAGAGGAAGATACAGAAGACACCGAAACTTTTTTTTTTTTTTTTGTAAAGCAGATGCAGTAGATGTGCAAACATGGGCAGTGGAAGAAATAAGCAATAGGAACTGGAGAAGGAAGATGGGGACAGGAAAATAAAAGGCACAGCAGGAAGAGGAACAGAGATGGTAAAGGAATAACCACAACAGTAGCAAAGCAAATACAAAATACCCCATAGGCCTATATTCTTCTTCCCTCTAAATATCTTATTACCCAGTGTTCCTTGCAGCATTGCACTTACTTCCCCACATAAGATGGGAACTAAAAACACTCCCCTCTCAAGACATCTGGGATTGGTTTCTGTAATTCCTTCTCCTTATCTCAATGTGAGAGCTGGATATTTCAGAATATGCTTATCATGGTCAGCCTTCCAATTCCTTTTATTGAGATCTGACTATCTTTATGCTCTCGCTTTCTTTCTTTTATGTGTGCTCTATG
Organism: Oxyura jamaicensis; assembly: GCF_011077185.1. Lineage (NCBI taxonomy): Eukaryota > Metazoa > Chordata > Aves > Anseriformes > Anatidae > Oxyura > Oxyura jamaicensis. The sequence goes on from NC_048894.1 coordinate 59,423,324, forward strand.
GAGGAAGTTGAGATGATGGAAGCAGACAGCAAGAAGAGGCTGCGGTGAAGAGCTGAGGACAGATGTGCCTCCCTCTTCAGATCTCTTGGGAGAGAAAGGATGAGAAAATTCCTTCTGCAATGACTGGAACAATTCACACCTCTCAGAGCTGTTGTTTCAAGCTTCATTTATATCTCAAATAATATTCATCTCCATCTTGTATTCTCACTCAACTCAGGACACTGACTGTGATGAATAGGTCATTTCACACCTTTCTGAAAAGTCTTCTGTTTAAAGGTCAATTTCTTCTAAGTGCTATATAATCCCCATGCTTATCTAACTGCCTTGAAATCTGGCACAGTTACTGCAGGTGGTGAGTAGAATTATTGATCTAAATCAGAGGCCTTTTGAGCCAAGAATTCCCAAGATACAGCCTTCTTCTAAAAAATAACATTCCTTAACATTGACCAGTTGTACCACTGTTTCTTTTGTGCACACTTCCAGAATCAAACTGTGGCTAAACAATTTCTATTGCTTAACATTTACCTTAGAAAATGAAAGGCATCAACTCTCTCCTTGGTATTCAGTGTTCAGATGTTTTTAAAATTTTTGAGCTCTACACATGAAGCAAATTAAATGCTCAGGACTTCTGGGACTTTCTGATCTTTTGAGTATGTCTAAACATCTTCCTCTATTCCTAAATAAAACCTGGGAAATCTTTTTTCCTTTAGATGAGGAGGACAAGAATTCTCCTTGCTACAGTTACTAAGTGCTCAGGAGCTAGACGTGAATTGCAGTTAGTCCATTTTGAAAATTAAGAAATAAAGGAAACAAAAAGGTAACTCACACCTCTGGAAGCAGTTTAAAAGAGAGAGGAGGAAGGAGACAGGTTATATAGGTCAGTGGAAGCCAAGTCTAAGCTCTGGTGGGATCTCAGCTCAACAAGACTGTAAGAACATCAGCTTGTAAAGAAAGTAAGCATACACCCACTGAGCAATGGCAGTGATATATGCAAGCAACAGCAAAGAGTACCACATATCTGCCATAGAGATCACCAGATTCCTATATATACACATACAAATTTTACCTCCTTTTTACTGCTCAGCCTGGCACAGCAAACAAGATTGCTCATTTTTCCATTGCAATGTCACTGGAAAAAGTTGCTTTGCCTCAGGTCAGAGGCAACCTACCTGTCACAGCACCAAAATTATATGTGAATGAATAACATACCTAAATCCTTAAAAGACTTTCATGTTCCTTTTCACTTTCCAGAACACAAAGGAGGTGCTCGTTTCAACAAAAGTGGTTGTAATAGAACTCACTGCTATGACAACCACAACTCTTTTAAGCTGTTCCAGTTATTGTCACCATAAATTCATCATGAGGTGGATAGTAGTATAAATATGGTAAGTGAACGCGAGATGAATGCAGGTGTTTCTTCCCAGCTAATGCACCTTAGGTTTATATACTCCATGTTTTGGAAGCTGCAATACTATCAAGCAATTGGTGATTTAATTAAGATATTTTTTCAGTGAAATTATGCCATTACTATTTTGTCATTTCCTTTCATTTCTCAAGGGCTGACATTTTTCAGCACTGACAAACTATTCACTTAATTCTCTAAGTAACATCCAAAATGAACTACATGTAATTTTACAAACAACTGTGAGTTAGTGAATAAAAGGAAAGTTACCATGGAATGTGTATGGAAACATATTCAACCTCCATTTGAATGCCAAAGTTGTTTGCTAAAGTCAGTGTTTCAAAACTGAATGCCACATGAATTCACAGTAATATGACATAACATAATACTATTGGAAGTGTCTACTCCAAAAATGTGTATACAGTCACATCTGTACTTGCATATAAATTACACAGAAACGCAGCCTAAATAATGCTAATAAAACAGAACATAAACTGGCAAAAAAAGATATAAAGCAGTAATTGACAGAGCAATGATGTAATCTGATGAACTAATAGCTACAGATACAAAAACAAATCTGGCAATTCAGTCACAGAACAACTGTTTCATGAACTTTAGCTTCTTATTCAGTTATTATCTATTAAAAATAAACTAAAATAAAAATAAAATAAAAAAATAAAATAAAATAAAATAAAAACCTGCATCAAAATCAACCACATCATTAGGTAATTGATCTGTGGATGGCATAACAGCACTTTGATAAGGTTCCAGAGTACATCAGATAAATACCATATTAAAGGAAATGAACTCCAAGTAATGAGTCTACACAAATCAACTTTGAAAAAAAGAGTAAGTGTCAAGACAGTAAGAGCTAAGAAGTAGATCAAAAGATACGTATTCCCTTTCAAGGGCTTAAAAAATGTAGGAAGAGTGGATTCATCTGTTATCACACTGCATTTCTAATAGGAAGGCAAGTAAAAGACAAGTTGTAAAAGTTCATTATGGACAGTTGTATCACAATTATTTAAAAATGCAAAGTCACCTGGTACTTCAGTTTTTCAACAGGGGAAAGATACCTGAAAATGAACAGGTAACAGAGAGATAAAAGTGCAACTAAACAAGAAGAGGAAAAATTACTCTATTTGCAGTCTTAAATGCAAGATTATTCTGGTTCTCAATATCCAAAAAATGTGTAGGGTTGGCTTGAGGGGAAAAGATGTGCTACTGAAACTTTTCTCAAATGAAATGAAAAGGGAAGGCATCTGGCTTAATGCTTCTTAAAAAAAAATAGTGACTGAATGAAAACGTTACACATCTGTTAATAAAGACCCGTACAGGCCAAGTGTCAAAATGATAGCGTGACTTTTCTTGAATTATTGACAATGGCAGATATACTGCTTCTAATGCTCTTAACCCAAAATGTGAAGTGTTTCTGAAACTACCTTCCAATAGCTTTACAGATTAGTTTTATTCTTATATTGTAGAAATATATCTTCCTCTTTGTCAAAGAGAACTCCATAGAACTAAGGCCTTTTCAAACATAATGCAGAAGACAATTACACTATTTTAATCTCTCAGTTAAAAGATTCCTGAGCTTTAGCTTATATATATTTTTAATTAAGTACTTAATAGGATGATTCTCCTGTAGAACAGTAAGTACACATACTTTTTATTTCAAAAGAATTCACCCAGGGAGAATTTGGGGCACAGAGTACTGCAATACAGAACCAACAGTGAGGGTAGAGTCAAGTGGAACTCCCTTACGTACACAAATTCTTAGTGAAAACTTTAAAATCCCTTTCACAGCAAAAGTAATGTCCAAGAATTTCATTACCAGTGGTGATGTTTGTCCAGAAAAGCAAAAAGCACTAGTTGTTTCACTAAAATTCAAGTTAATGAATTAAGTTTAAAATGTTTAAAAATAAGTTTAAATGACCTCTGAAAACTTAGAACTATGGTTTGGCTTCTTGGTAGCCCACATTATAGTATCTGTGAAAAATACAGAGTTAATATCAGTAAGTACGCTCAATTCTTTCTTTTAAAAAATCTCTCAAAAGATTAAGGTATTTTTTTATATAAAGAGTGTTCCTTATACATACCTATTTGCATTAACAGTTTAAATATAATTTCTTTGCTTTTAATGAACTTACCGAGTTGACAATATGTCAATAAGTTCTTTTCTGTTCTGGACTCTCAGTGTATTAGTTTTATATCTGGAATCCTTACTAACTTCAGGCAGATTCAGGATCTAAATAAAAATAAAGCTGAGTAAGACGTGCTTGGCATGAGACATTAATAAGGTAAGGGAAATTCATTAGGGATTTAAGATAGCTTTCCAAAAGTCACTACTTCTTAATCTTATATAGATTAGGATATTATAAAAAGACAGTGCCTCCTCTTCAGTTACGCAAGTACAGAAAAAAAGAGAAACTAAACAAGATCCAAATCTTAGTCAATAGTTTTGACCATTAACTAGGAGAAACTCTTCTTATTATACTGTAGAACACTAAAAAGTTTTTTAAGTTATTACTTTGAGGTTGGAGAGATTTGTGGGATTCTCCTTCACTGAGTTATAAATCACGGAAAAAGAAATGTGACTACTTCATATGCTAGACTGAGAAAAGATACATCTAAGAATGTTTCTTTTGATTTCAGTAATCTTTTCAAAAAGGATGAAATACAAAATAAAATGTATTTTCTATTGAAATGTCATCGTTTTTCTTTATGATTTCTTCAAAAAGATCTTATAAAAAAAATTGGTGGTTTAACCTCCAAGAAAGTAGAAGCATATATTCTACATGTAACTCCTACCTGGCATATTAAAAATGTGACTTTCCTGCAAAGACAATGTAAATTATATTATAAAGAGAATTAAATTTGGAGAACAAGTGTTAGAATTTTGTAGAGGCATATATGAGACAGCTTAGTTGTGTGGACAATCAATATTTACTATATAACTTATCTGTTAATGCTATAATGAATGATGCTAATAACATAGAACATAAATAAACAGAATGGGTTGTTCTTTTCAAATTTAGTAAAAAATATCCCAGTAACATCTGCTACTGAGGAAGGCAGAAAAGAAGTTTACAAAGAAAGAGACTGTCATGTATTTAGTGATCCTCGATAGATTTTTATTTTATTAACACGTCCAGTCACTCCTTGAATTCATATGTCTATGTACTACCACATATAAGTGATACATAGATTGGTGTCAATCGCTTTGGAACTTGCTTCAAATTTAAAATTCTACTAATACCTCTGAGACTGGTTCAGACCAACGACACTATACTTCAATGACTTTGTTGGAGTGAGTAAGGATATGGCTTCACTCTCAAGTAAATAGCTGTTGAAGAGTTGAAACCATGAGCAAAACAGATATTCTTTCAACAGATATTTAGAGATATTCAAATCAGATAGTCACATGTGACCTGTTTGTCACCCAGAGTGACAAAACTGAGTGTGGAAGCCAAAGTACCAATGAAGTTATTTTAGAATAATGATCATATTACATAAATTTTCTGCAGATTTTTATCTGTGAGGTAAAATAGCATTCTAACATCTTCCATTAATACTTAATTCACTGCATATTTTCTTTTCCATCACACAATCTAGTTTATGAAAATTGTAACATACCATAATCTGGCTTTAGAATATTTTCTTCTTTTCTTGCCTGAAAGTTTAACAATAATATTGGTACTCCATTAAAATTATTTCCTCCTTTTGATACTGTTATTTTTGGCATTAAAAAACCACCACTTTAAGAAATTTAAAAAAAAAAAAAAAAAAAAAACATGCAAGGTTGTTCAAAGTAAATGATAGTGAATACTTATTTATGAGAGCATAAACAACTTAGAAATTCATAAAAAAATGTTTCCATTTGATAAATTATATGAAAAATGATCGTATTGAGTTTCTTAGTATACTAACGTTAATGACTTCATCTTTAACTTAATATACATCTGTTAGAAAACTCTTTGTCTATATATGTTCTTCTCAATTTTTTGTGTTTAACAAATACACATTTGAGAAGTTATTCATCAATGTGCCATTCATCTTTCTGTATCATGCTGCCAACGCTATTTTCTTTCTTTCATTCTGACCAGCTGGAATTAAACTGCTCTTTACCATTTCTCCTTCAAGCTTACCTGATATACAGTTGGTCTCTACAGTACAGATCTAAGAAACACAGAGTTTACAGTCTCTGAGTTCTTTTCCCCAGTTCTAGCAAAATTGTTTGCACACAAAAGCAGTCTTCTGAAGACTCTTGCTCAGTATTCCTATTTAGACTGAAGCAGCCATACATCGGGATGTGTTTTAGTAACTCTTGCTAACTATGAAATGCACTTCAACCAATAGTGTTACGAAGTTTTTCAGCAATTATCAAAGTCCCCAAACAAGCTACAGTTCGTTTTCACTGATTCTGAAATTATTCATTTTTTTTTCTTTTTTGCTTGCTAATTGCTTCTCTAAAAAGATACAGTTGAAGCAGAATGTTTGTAATTGTTTACAGCCTAAGCCAGCTGTTACATCTATTGAGTGCGTGTCTGCAGGGCAACGGCTTCCATACATTCTGTATTTTTAGCACCAGCTCCTCTCAGAAAGGTTCTCTAATAGCAATCCCAATGTTTGAATTAGCGTCCTCTGTATTTACTAAAGGTTCACCAGGGTGTTGAGGGCCTTCCTGGAATAAAGTCCTTTTCCTTTATTGGCTCTCCCCCTTCAGTGTCTTTTAAGCTCCAAATCACCTTTGTCTTAACACAGAACATACCTCTAATGGTTTCCACAGCATTCCACTGAATTCCACATTCCTCAATCTCTGGGCACTTTAACAGTCTAAATCAATATCTTGATAAGGGCAAAAAAGAATGGTCATGCTATTTCTCATACAAGCCAGGATGCTGTTGGCCTTCTCATCCACCTGAGCACACTGCTGGCTAATATTCAACCAGCTATCCACCAATACCTCCAGGGCCCTTTCCAGCCATTCTTCCCCCAGACTGCAGCATTGCATGGGGTTGCTGTGCCCTAAGTAAGTGACAGTTAGGCACTTAGTCTTGTTGAACTTCATGCAGTTGGCCTCAGCCCATCAGTCCAGCCTATCCAGATTCCTCTGGAGAATCCTCCTACTCTCAAGCAGATCAATACTCACACCTAAATTGGTGTTATCTGCAAACTTACTAAGGGTGCAGATGCCCTCATTCAGATCATTGATAAAGATGTTGAAAAGAACTGGCCCCAGTACTGAGGCCTGGCAGACATCACTTGTGACTGGCCTCCAACAACTCTTTGCATCCAGCCACCCAGCCAGTTTTTAACCCAACAAAGCATCCACCTGTCCAAGCCATGAGCAGCCTGTTTCTCCAGGAAACTGCTGTGAGAAACAGTGCCAAAAGCCTTACTGAAGTCTAGGTGAACCACATCCACAGTCTTTCCCTCATTCACTGAGCACATCATCTCATCATAGAAGGAGAGCAGGTTCGTCAAGTCAGACCTGCCTTTCATAAGGGCATTCTGACTGGCCCTGATCACCTGGTTGTCCTGTAGGTGCCATATGATGGCAATCAAGATAATCTGTTCCATAAGCTTCTGAGGCAGTGAAGTCAGACTGACAGGCCTGCAGTTCCCCAGGTCCTCCTTCCAACCTTTCTTGTAGATGGGTGTCATATTTGCCAGCCTCCTGTCAACTGGGACCTTCCTAGATAGCCAGGACTGCTCACAAATGATGGAAAGCAGCTTGGTGAGCACTTCCACCAAGTCCTTCAGTACACCTAGGTGGATCTCATCTGGCCCCATAGACTTGTGTATGCCTAAGTGGTGTAACAAGTCGCTAAACACTTCCCTGTGGATTATGAGGGCTTCATTCTGCTCCTCGTCCCTATCAACCAGTTCAGGGGGCTGAGTACTGAGAACAACTGGTCTTGCTGCTAAAGCCTGAGGCAAAGAAGGCACTAAGTACCTCAGCCTTTTCCTCATCCTTTGTCACTATGTTTCCCCCCACATCCAGTGAAGGATGAAGATTTTCCTTAGTCCTCCTTTTCTAGTTTATGTATTTATAAAAACAGTTTTTATTGTCTTTAATAGCAGTAGGCAGACTGAGCTCCAGTTGGGCCTTTGCCCTTCTAGTTTTCTCCCTGCACAGCTGCACAACATCTTTATAGTCATCCAGAGTGGTCCAATCCTTCTTCCAAAGGTCATAAACCCTCTTTTTCTTCATGAGCTTTAGCCACAGGTCTCTATTCATGCAGGCCGGTCTTCTTTCATGCCACCTCGTCTTTCGGCACATGGGGATGGCCTGCCGCTGTGCCTTTAAGATTTTTGTCTCAAAGAGTGCCCATCTTTCCTGCACTCCTTTGCCCTTCAGGACTGCCTCCCAAGGCACTCCGCCAACCAGTCTCCTAGACAGGCCAGTCTGCCCTCTGGAAGTCCAGGATGGCAGTTCTGCAAACCCCTCTCCTTACTTTTCCAAGAATCAAAAACTGTTAATTCATCACTATGCCCAAGATGGCCTCCAACATTCACATCACCCACAAGTCCTTCTCTGTTTGCAAGCAAAAGGTCCAGTGGGGTGCTGTCCCTAGTTGGCTCACTCACCAGCTGTGTCAGGAAGTTATCTTCCAGACACTCTGCGAACCTCCTAGACTGTTTCCTCTCTGCTATCTTGTATTTCCAGCATAATTCTGGTAAATTAAAGTCCCCCACCAGAACAAGAGCTAGCAATGGTGAGACTTCTCCCAGCTGCTTTTAGAACATTTTGTCTGCCTCTTCGTCCTGGTTGGACAGTCCATAACAGATTCCCACCATGACATCTGCCTCAATTGGCCTTCCCTGATTGTTACACATAACCACTCAATACTGTCATCACCACTGTTCAGCTCTAAACAGTCAAAATGCTCTCTAACATACAGGGCCACCTCCACCCCCACCCCACATCCCACCTCTCAAACAAGATAACCGATTTATAGAAAAATCTGGCCCTTACTCAAAATTTGAACTAAATTTTCTGGTCTTTTACTCTCTTTGACAAGCAAGCAATCACAATTTTTCACGATTTGTACTCTTAGTTTCAATTCTAGAAGTACCAAAACATCTTTACAAGGATGAAACAAAGAACCAGAAGCCTGTAGACTAAGGCCAATATTCATCTCACTTAACTTCAGGCTCTTCAGATTCTGTAGTAACACAAATCATTTATATGTTGCCCCATCTTCTGGGGTACCACTGGCTCATTACTGATCACAAAGGAATTACGTAGCAGCAAGTCCCACCATAAGTCTCACAGTAGCACCCTAAAGTGAGGTGAAAGCATGGTCTGAATTTTCAGTGCCTTCTAGCTCACACTATAGTGCCAGAATCTACTGAGCCGGACTTTCAGTTGTGCCTTATCGAGGATGGCAGAATGACCAGCATTTGATGCGTAATTCTTCAGTTGATAAAACACAAAGAAGACATTCACAGCAATGTCCTGGGACCTTCTGGGAAGATTACCCTTATGGGACAATGAGTCCTTGAAAAAACAGAGGTATGGCACGTAGATACGTCATTAGTCATTAGTCCATTAGTCTTCATTCATGTTAATATAATGACCACACTATAGTGGTTCAACATCTGTATGATGAAAATCCACTGAGAAAATCTGCAGAAGTTAACTTGCTTCTTATTGTGAGAGCCAATCTGAGCAAATGGAAGCCGACTCCTCCAGAGAGCTAGATGGGCATATGTAGCCCAAAACACACTAGGAGAGATGAGAGCTTCAGACAATCATAACTGCACTATCTTCTTACTACATATTCCAGTTATTAGTCATGAACAACCATGGAGATGTGAAATGGCTGATGTGAACAAATGGAAGAAAATAATGCTCAATTTCCTGAGGCTGACAGCTCTTCAGAGTATGACTAGTATAGGCTAAATATCCCAAGTCCAAGAGGAAAACAAACAAACAAACAAAACAAAAACAACAACAACAGCAGATAAAAGGTAGAACTAATTTTTAAAAAAAAGCTGTCCAATACTGTCTGAAAAACTTCTCTTGTGTCATCCTACATGTTAATGGGATCTTTTCTTTGGAATGCTGATACCCTTTATTTAAGAACTTTTTTTTTTTTCACCTTCAATCAATACTTCTTTTTTTACAATATATTCACTGTCCAGGGAAATGCAATTCCAGGTATTGAAACCACAGTAAAAAGGTATGTGAAAAATGCAAAACTATTTTAAAACTTTTCAAGCTACCCTCTGTAAAAACAGAGTTGCCAGAGAATCATGTTTCTTCAATCCAAAATAAGGAAGATTGCATATTTTTGTTGAAGCTTTCTTCTAGGATGTCACATGCGCACCACTGTCATGTCAGCCCACAGTTCTGTAATACTTCTTTTCCAAGAAATCGACAAGTTTCTCTGTGAGCACAGACCAGTACATAATAGTTTGAAAAGGGACTGCATGCTCGGCTATTGATTAACGTGATACAAGAACCATCTATCTCCTATGTTAATAACTGTGCCTACACTATGTGTTTTATGGAGAAATAGTGTCGCATTTCTTCCTGAAAAAGCCACTGGTGTGATTTTCATGACATTCATCATTCTGTAACTAGGAGGTTGCTAGCTGGTTCATGTTTTGGCAAATTAGCTGTGCAGGTGCTTTAAAGGGAATTAGCACACAAAATTTTGGAGTTAGGGTGTTCTTAATACACAGGCAAATCACAGAATTGCATCAGTGCCCTAAACTACCAGCTAGAAGCACAGTGTTAGAATTTATAGTTGCTACTTACTTTCATTAAAAAAGGGGGTTGAACAACACTAAGAAGAAATCTCTATTTCCCTACACAGCACAGAAACTGTCACATTTCTGTATTGTCAGCCTAATACACCATTACCTTGCACACAGTGACAAACTGCTGATCGTTTCCAGCTCCCACCACTATGTAGCCATCCTTGGTCTTAAAAGCCTAAAAGAACAAAGAGAGGTGATAAGCTGTGACAAAAGTATAAAATATTAATACAACTATTAGGTGAAAACTTTGTAAACAATTTTCAAATGCTTTACTTAAGTAAACATTTCCATTCAAACTCTCTCTCTACTTCTACAAAAGTGGCTCACAGTCATCCACAAGGAGGGAAATTCAATTTAAAAGGGGAAGTAGCCCTTTTTTTTTTTTTTTTTTTTTTTTGAGTTGAGAAATTATCTTAGTTCATAGTTTTTTGCCGAAAATACAGCTTGAGGCAACCAGAAACTTTGCAAATGTGGCCTGCACTCATAGGGATCGAGGATGATTTCCCGGAATGACACTTACTTGTTATGAGTTATTTATTCAGCTTCCCTCTCAGCCTGACTGAGAGCAGACAGCTGCACTGAGTCTCACAGATACACATTGAATGTGCCAGACACAAGTCTAGAAGGTAATCTGAGCAATGCTAGGGGAAAAAAAAAAAAAAAAATGCCAAATAGCAATGACAATTTAGGCACTTGCATGGGAATGAAAGGGATGGGCTGCATCTTTCCACCTCTTCAGCTGGAAGTTAAGCTATCTCCTTAGTCAGTTGTCTCAAGACCAAGGTCCTAGAGAAAATTGAACTTTTTTTTCCCAGCTTTGAGGAGTATTTTTTTGTTTTGACTTCATTACAGTACCCTTACTGGCACATTTCATGTTGAAACCGTCTCCACTTAGATTTTCACAGGAATGAAAAAATCTGTACTACCACAATTTTCATAAGCACTTGGGAAATAAGCACTCTTTCGCTTTTAATTTGACTTCAGTGCACATGTTCATGCACAAATGGTGACGAGGCCTTGTGCTAATTTCTCACAGAGAACATAATGCATTTTACATTATTAGAAATCAATTTTCTCATCAGTTATAATGGCCTGATCTAAAGCTGTGAATTCTTAGTATATTTTTTTGTAAAATGACACACAAACAAAAGCTCTGGTGTGGGAACATTTAATAATAAAGTCTTCTCACACCAGTGTGGCTTATTCTGCATCACAAATATGCTATTCTAGCTTGAAACTTTTATAACATTAACCACCTGCCACAGTCAAAACTTTAAAATTGTATGTGGAACATTATGTCCATTGAAGTCCAAGGAACTGTATATCATATTTACAGTTATCGTTTGTTGGCTCCCTCTATGCTTCTTTTCTGACAAATAGGATTAGTCAGTGATAAAATTTATGAATTTATTTTTCAGACATTTAATTAAGCACTTGAGTCTAAGACTCTTAGCAAACGAAGATGAAATTTAGCAAACATTTAGTCTCAAGCATGCAAAAAGTAAAAAGTCTCATTTGGCCCCAATACAATAGAAGTCTAGAAGCATGCATAATATTTAGGTACTGCATACTCACACTGATGAAAGCAATAAGCACAGAAACAGTTGGGAAAAAGAATACAGAAAAGTATGTAAATGTATAAACATTTTTAGATAGATCTGTTCATGCAGATTTTTATCTAAAACAGTTGTGAAAGTTGTGAAAATTGTTATAAATATGCATGTTATGAAGTCTAGCAATATTTAAGAAACTTTTTTTTCAGGAAAAATGGCTTTTAGTAGGAATAGTTATGAACTAAAGCTGTCAGTATAATCTTATTACCTTTACTTACAGGTAAGATCTGTTTCCTGAACCCCCCTGCCAAATCCTGATGTCTTTGCTGATGCTCTGAATTCTAAAAGCAGCCACACATATTTCACACAAATTATGGGGCAAATACTACACGTATCTCTGTGTGTATCTAACACAATATAGTTTTTATTGGTATGACCACCTACTACTTCCAGGAAACCAAATTACAAATTCTTTTACACAGTCTTTTAAACTTGTAGTCTGGATGTCTGTTACAGACTACAAACACCACAATGCATGTCATGTGCACTTATATACAGATTCCCTTCCTCCACACTTCAAAATCTATCTAAACTGGCAGTATGGTCAGATCTTAAACAGTTCACTATTTATCAGCAACTTATTTTGAGACTCGCATCTCTGTAAGAAGAGTGCAGTCACACAATAGCCGCATACCACTCTGAGACATACATCTGCACCCTTGGGCTGCCCATGCAGCAGCGGAAGTCACTCAAAATTTAAGGGCCTGGTTATTAGCATTTGGGCTTCAGTGGCTTTGAGGAATGTGTGGGAAAACTGATTATTCTTAATTGCATTGTATGTCTAAAAAGCTAAAACAACAATCATGTCGTCCTTACACAACAAAAACAGTATCATCATAAATGCAGCAGTGTCTTTTTCCATGAAGCTTAACTCACATGTCTTCGGCTGCTATTTTAAGCTTCCCATTACAAAACAGCTGATTATTTGCCAATCATTGCTGCTGATAAAGCAAAAACTTCCAAATGATATTAGCACAATACTGATGCCAAAATTTAAGGGCAATAACAATAGCTGTATTCATCACCCATAAATGTATGCATACTACAGGTTACCACAGGTTACTGACTGGTCACAGACAGCTTCATGGTCTTATTATGCAAAGGAGAGTTAGGGCAAAGTGCAGACAGACTTTAATGAGATGTTGTTTTGATAATCTGCTGTCCATCACATTGAATCACTTCACATTAGTGCAATAAAAGGCACTACACACACAAGGCAAAAGTCTTTTTTCCCTTCCCCTTTTTCTGAAGAATGAAGTCTTCTGATAAGTTCTCTGAGAGCATGATCATGATTTAAATGTGATGCCCAGGTAGTACCCTGAGCACTACAATGTACACTCGGGTGAAGGCAGGAACCAAAAATTAAACCAAAGAATTAGTTCACATTTTACTTGTGGAAAAGGCAGAGGAAAACTGTGTAACCCCCAGAGGAGTAGCTATTCAGCGTGGTCTGAAAAGTCTTGAACACCTCCAGGGATGGGACATTCACAGCTTCGCTGGGCAACCCGTTCTGGTACCTCGCCACCCTCTGAGTGAAGAATTTCTTCCTAATGTCTGATCTAAATCTGCTCTCTTTTATTTAAAACCATTACCCCTTAGCCTATCAGTATCCTCTCAAAATTTCCCAGTTTTGATGGTTTCAATGAAAGACTGTTAATCTCCTGTGTTTATTGCCCACTTTATGAATTTTAAGCCTATAAATGCTATGACAATCATCAATCACATAAATATCTTTGCATATATTTCAATTTGCACATTGATTCCACAAACAAAACTTCAAACTGTAAGGGATCAATTAAAAGATATGCCAATTACAAGAAAATGATCACAATCCAGGTCAGTTTGCAATATTTGAATCACATCCATACAAATCACAGAAATCAAAGCAATCAGAACATCTGCTGCTGTGTATGATGATTCTTTACTCCTCTCTATCATGTATTTATACACATTCATAGGATCTTCCAGAGCCTCCTCTGGGATAAACAGTCCCAGCTCTCTCAGTCTTTCCTCATATGAGAGATGCTCCAAATCCTTAATCATTTTCATGGCCCTTTGCTTGACCTGCTCCAGTACGCACATGTTCTTGTCCTGCAAACCTCAGAAGTGGACTCAGCTGTGGACCCATAACTGGATCCACTGGTGATGCATCCTCACTGCACACCTGAGCAGAGGGGAAGGACCACCTCCCCTTGACCTGCTGGCAATGCTCCTTCTAATGCAACTACGGATTGTGTTGGCCTCGTTTATCACAAGGGCACTCTGCTGGCTCACATTCCACTTTTTGCACACCAGGATTTCCAGGTCTTTTTCTACAAAGTCATTTTCCAGCCAATTGTGTCCAGTGTGTACTGATACATGGAGTTATTCCCTACCATGTGCAGAACTGCGCTTTCCTTAGTTGAATTTCACTGCATTCCTGTTGGCCTATTTCTCCAGCCTGTCAAAGTCCCTCTGGATGGCAGCACAACCACAGAGTGTGTCAAACACTCCTTCCAGTTTTATTTATTTTGCAAACTTGCTGAGGCTGCACTCTGCTCACCCACCCCGGTCACTAATGACCATGTTAAACAGTACTGGCCCAATGATTCCCTGTATACCACTAGTATTGACCTCCAGCTGGACTTCACACTGCTGATCAAAACCTTTTGAGCCCAGCAGGTCAACAAACATTCATCCTATGTCAAAGATCTAAATCTAAAGCAGCACTGAGGAGGGAGTCAGTGCTTTGAGAGCACTTAATGGTCTAATCTCAAGTGTGCATTGAGAGCACTTAGTAGTCTAATCTCAAAAGCTATCGGCAGATCAAATACTGAAAACACCAAAATACAGCATTTCATCACCATGAGTAGGCAGCCTCCTAGTGCCACAAGTTCTGCCAAGCTCAAATGCAAAGGGTGCAGGTGACATCTAGGCAGAAACTAGATGTCAATTCTTCATAGATGCTTCTCAGGGAGAAAAAAAAAATGGAGGCCAAACAATACTTGGAGACACCAATAGAACAAAGCTTTGGGTTTTTGAAACTCCGTATTTAGGAGAGATTAGTAGCTTTAATTATCTGAATAAGTGACTGCTTATTTTCACAAGTGGATACACTCTTGGCTCCTTTACTGAAAATAGCAGAGTTGATAGTCCAAATATTTGAAAGCTTACAGGTTTTCCCCTAGGAGGAAGATTTGCACTACAACAGGTATGTTGAAAAAGGGTCTAAATTCTTGTTTTTATGAGTTTTCTTGTCTGATGTTCCTATGTGAAGACCAGTTCAGATCCATAAAGATACTTTTTAACCCTTTTCACTGGGAATAGCTGATGTTAGATACCCTCAGATTTGAAGCATCTTGTAACATAGCACTGTCTTTTGATTCAAAAAGTTGAACAGCAGCATCTAAAAGTTTCCAAGATCAGATGACCTGAGGGTTTGCAGAGTCACTATGCATTGGTGAGTTCTGGAGCAGGGTAGTAACTTTCAAATGCCTTCTAACGGATGCTGGTTTTACAGAGCAGGTGGTTAATTGTTTCAGCTGGCATCATGAAGCAGCTTGCTTAAGATTTTGGAAAGATGGCATCATTTTATAAAGACTATATAGAGTATTTCTTTAAGGTACACATGTCTGTCAGCACAGCAGGGAGCTCTCATAGATGGCAATGTGAATAATCCTCTGAGCTTCTTCCCAAGGCTGGCATCAGAAAAAGCAGCTTTGGCTGAAGGCTGAATGACTCTTTGGGACTGGCTGGTGACACTGCAGAACAAATACACCTACTCAAGAAGACTATAAACATAAAACCAGAAAAAGTGAAAACAAAATTTTCAAAAAAAATCTCTGAGACTTGTTACCAACACTTTAAAAGAGATTTTCATACTCCACTCCTTCATCTCCCCTCCACTTTCCTATTTGCAGAAGTCTCTGTGCGTGTACAGAATCATTGCATAGATATTCAGTAAAATATTTTGGGACCATGCAAAGGTCTGCACATATATGCTGTAGTTCCCTGCTATTAATGAGTGTGCTCACAGACAAAAGCTGGTCTCTTGCAGGCTGGGAACCACTGAAAAATTACAATGTTACTTTTAATTTATTGCATAATCTTTCTTCAATTGCACTTTGAAGTTTCCAGTCTGAATTCAATTCAACACAGAGGTCATTTAAGGATCAGTATTCTCTAGTCTTAAAGCAGATTAAAGGCCATAATTAAGAAGGTACATATTCAGGATTTGGCTGACCTATACACAGGCTTTTTTCTCCTGCCAATCAAACATATCTAAAGCATATACTGATTTTTTTGTCTCTCTCCAACCCTATCAACCTCTGGTTCCCAAATACATTACAGAACAGGAGAACCTCAGCTTTGCTCTGGATCCAGAATGGTTACATTCCTTCCAGATGTGATAAACTTGGCCTTGGCACATCATTTCTCTACCTTTTCACACTGGCTTAAAAAAAAAAAAAAAAAAAAAAAACAATCTGTGCCACAGTATCATAGTATCTGTATGTTTTTTTCTTTCAAGGGAAGGTCACAGTTCTTTCATAAAAAATTAATATTTAATTACACTCTAACAAATGGGAACAAGACCAAGAAGTTTGATCAGTGGTAGTTCTGAGCAAGATACATAAATCATAAAGACCACACACTTCGAAACTATTTGCCTACTTTGCACTCTCTTTTAGTGAAAGCAAACAGTAAAAATAAAAAAATGTAAATTTCATGAACTGGAGTAATGTATGCTGAATGGTCTCACTAAGCAAATTGAAGGTCATTCCACACAAATACTTCACTTCTTTGCTCTGGTTTTCTCAACCTGCACTACTTGTCTCTCTTCACTGTCATGTCATAGGATGACAGTGAAGGATGACAGTACTAACCTGCAGCTTCATAGCCATCAGAGTCTACTGGACAGATCACTATCAATTACATCTGCAACAATTCACTTGCAGAGAGTCATGTTTGACAGGATACCATGAGGTGGGGAAAGTGTTTATGGTAAGACTGGGGATGATTACATGAGTATCTCCCATGAGGAAGAACACTGGCACGGATGTTAAAGAAAGCCCACTACAGACTACCATCCGGGGATATCACTCACCTCCATTGGACACCTTTTCTGGTCAACCTTCAAGTTCCATGTATGTCTGAGTGTGGGAAAAATTACATGGAAAGCCAAGCACCTCACTTTGCCCGGCTGATCAAGGAGCAAAGCAGATGGCCATTAAATGCAGTCTGCATGCTCCTTGCTGAAAGGGCCAGCAAAGTTAACACAAAATCGAAGCATTGAGCAGGTATATCTATATTTGGCATTATAATGTATTATCCTCAACACTCAGGAAGTAGGACAGCCTAGTTCTGCTCCCCAGACTTTGTCATACTTTTATGCAGTTGTTGCCTATATGAGAAGTATAAACCACTGGGAACAGAGACTGTGACCAAGACCTCTCCAATCCTTTGCTCAGTGTCCTAACCACCACATTGGATGCAGGAACCCTCTTTCACTTACTTTTCTTCCAGTCATATGACATCTGCATTGTTGACATTCATATGAAATAGATGCAATGCATAAATTTGTAATCTAAAAGTATCAGTTGGGCACACTACTTACCCCAAATACCTTTATAGCTGTTACTTAATATTCAATAGAACAATGAATGTTAACTTTGGATTGGTTTCTTGATTATAGAGATAAAAGACTTTTGTCTCAAAAAAAAAAAAAAGACAATGTGGCAACCCACTAAGCCTACTACAGCACAAGGAAGAAAAGAATATACTCCACAAGGAAATACAACAATTTTCTTTGCTTTAAAAACTCCTGGAAGAGCAGTACACATCTTTAAAGTGGGCAACTTGTCACTTTCACAAATTTTGAAAATATGAAATACCAAAGCTATACCTCAATTAAAAATAACTTCTCCGGTATTGTAAACTGGCATTAAAACTGTTCCTTGCTGTTGAAAAACAAACACACAGAATCACGTTCTCCATTGCCACATTAGTTTTCCATTAGTTTTTCAACAATGAAATCACACACATACACACACACACAAAATAAACTTAAATCACAGTATCACACTGGAGCCAGTGTAATTAATGTTGTGTCAGCATTTCCATTTAAGCCACTATTTTCAAGAGGTTTATAGCACAGCCATAAAAATTCAGTTAGGTTGAAATTAAGCAAACAAGGTCTTATAGAGCAAGCAACATTTAAGTATATATACGGACAGCAGCCAGTTACTACTTATATGGGAATTAAAATAGACGCTTAGAGGTTTTAAAGGGCACTGCAGAGCTGTTTTTTATATATTATTTTTCTCAACAGTTACAATAATCTCTCAAAAGTCTGAATCCAAATGTTTCCTTACCCTTTCCCTTCTCTCACAATACTGCACACAATTTCGTTCAATTTTAGGATTGCAAGTATTTTTGTTTGCTTGTTTGTTTCACTCACAGTAAAGAATGCAATGAAAACACTTATTTTGAAAATAAAATAATAATTTAAAAAATAAAAATAAAAAAGAGCATATATGACCAACTTCTGATCCTGATATGGGCCTCCAGGCATTACTGAACTAGAAATGATAAATAGTTCTTATACCTTCCAAAAATCATAGGATATATAGCTGTGTGGAAAATCTGAGTAGCTAAATATGAGTTTTTAAGAGTGCTATTTAGAATCTAATTCTAAACAAGATCCTAATTCTGCTTTCAGTAGAAACCATCAGAGCAGGAGTTGCCTCGTTATTTTTGTCCCTTTTCCCTCCCTGCTCTTTGGCTTTAAGTGATATTGTGGTACTTTTTCCAAAGGTCAGCTTTGTAATACTGACTACCTTTGTGGTAACTCACATTGAGCCCATCAGCCTGGCATTTCAAGCAGCAAACAGATGACGCAGTGCAAGCAAACTAAAACTCACAGGCTGGGCAGCCAGTGCTATTAACTTAAAGGTCCTAATAACCTCCTGTCCTACTGCAAAGAAGGCTCTTTAAAAAGCTGAGCTGAACACTTTGTGAGCTCCTCTGTCAACAGACCATCAGAGAGGAGCAAGGGATCAAATTATCACTGATGCTGATGAGAATCAGCAGAGGCACGAGCAAGGACATAATAATTACAGTGGTGCAAAACTGGCTAGACTTCACAATTTGACAATTGCACAACTTAAAATAAAGCGAACTCATAAGTGAAATCTGCCATTTATCTGCAGAACAGGATGGACAAAGGAAGGAGAAAATCTCCTCCATTTCAGCAACCTGCCTTTGCCCTAGTTTGGATTTTTTTTTCCAATTAATTTCTCAAACAGTATGTTATCCTACAAACTATTCAGTAGACACAGTACAGTGAACTAAGAATGGATTTCACATACTTCAGCCTTGACTCTTCAGTTTCCTTGATTTGTGGTTTTAAATCAGACTCCTTAAGGTTTATTGCACATAGCTTATTTTGGTTTAAAATTCTACTTAATCTCTAATCAAGGATTTAGAAATTGCAATGGTCAAACACCCATGATGCTCACTATTTGAAGTCCTCAATTCATGCCAAAAAGCATTACCAGACCATACAAATAATAGTAGTGAGATGAACTTTGAGAAGAAGAGACATAATAATGATGAGTGGAACATTTATATGTTTAGGAGTCAAAAGCTCCTTTCCTCTTCATCTCCCTATACGTTTCTGATAGCCTTCTTTCAAAACATAAAATACAGACTTTTGTTTTTTCTCTAATATTCTTTTTTTATTGTTCCCTAGGAGTCTGAAAAATATTGAAATCTGAAATCACATTACTACAATTCCAATCTTTATCTACCTCAAATTTAGCATTATTTTAATTGTTAAAGTTTGAAAATCACTACAATTAGAAATTAAGATAATACACTTTTGCCACCTTAAAACTGTGCCTGCAATATTTAACAGGTTTATTTCTAAATATTTAAATATGTAACTAGCATTTTTTTACTTATTTATTCTAGCAACTAATCAGTCAAATTTTCTACTAATAAATAGCTATGGAAATCTCTAACTACTTTTTTTTTTTTTTTTTAAACAAGGATCTTTACATTTATGGCTCATAGAGTGTTTTTGCATAATGAACACAACTATCCTTTACAAAAAAAAAAATGTTCTGAAGAGTCAACATGGTGTAACAGTGCTTTCTGTCATCACAGTCTAAAATCTACAAATCTACATAAGGTTTTTATTTACATTGTCCCATCTCCTTGCAACCCCCACCCCAAAGTCTGACTGACACAACAGTGTAAAACTGTGGCAAAGGTAAAGGAGATGGAGGGAGGAGATGTAGAAAATCCCAGCTTTCAAAAAATATTTTCCTTCTTCCCCTTGCAAGCTAAAAAAAAAAAAAAAAAAATCAGTCACAGGTACCTCATGCAGTTATTTAACAAACAAGCTTGATTCTCATTAATTGCTAGGTTTATTTCAAAGCTTTCACCTTGCCTTAAGCTATCATAAATTCTGTGGGCCTCCAGACAGCCTCTACTTCTCTGAGATGTCATAACACCAAGAGA
Organism: Oxyura jamaicensis; assembly: GCF_011077185.1. NCBI lineage: Eukaryota > Metazoa > Chordata > Aves > Anseriformes > Anatidae > Oxyura > Oxyura jamaicensis. The sequence goes on from NC_048894.1 coordinate 59,443,616, forward strand.
GTGTGAACACCCATACAACAGTTCTGATCTCATCATATTAAAAATGGTTGGGTTTATCTAGAATCCTGAATCTGAAGATCACCCAGTGCCAGAGACTTTGTATTTGTTGGTATAACCAGCCAATTCACATCCCCTGCCAACCTAAACCCTTGCCTTTGACTTTTGTAAAATGTCCAACCACAGTTGCAACTAAGAAGGTTAAGAACCATGACTATAATTGTCTCTTCCAAACCCCATGATATTAGGGAGAGCAATTATGTAAAATTACTGCATTTTTGCCACAGATAATTGCCATAAATTGTTATCCAACACTGTTCCAGCATTGTTATACCTCTGTCATAAATGCATACTGCTCCCACTACAGACAGTCTTTGGTAAAAAACATGTATTGTTTTACATACTTTTCATAATAAATAATTTACAAAAGCTAAAACAAAGCAAGGACACACAGAGGGATGATTAAATTCAATGTCAGTCACTTGTAGTCAAGTAAGTTTAATGCTACCTAGCTGTTGCTATATATATACCATAATGCAGCCATGGTATATGCAGTCTACTTGTTAACCAAAAAGATCTCCAGTAAGAGTAAGCATCTTGTAAAGAGTGAACAAACCTTGTCAGAACAGTGATCCCAGCTGTGGTGGGGTTTGGCCTGGCTATGGCAGAGGGATGATGCCAGCAGGTGTGGAGGAACAGCCTGGCACCTGGCCTTCCTCAGGCTCTCTTCCCTCTTTATTCAGCTGGGGAAATCAAAGGACTGGTCTCCTAACAATCTAGACAGCCTTCTGGTGACACTAGGGTTGGCATCAAATGTGCAGTAGCAGCAAGCCCCACACACAGACTCACCATAGTGCTGGGATGGACCAAAAAGGGCTGCTGGCAGCAGCGCGGGCTCTTCTTGCACCCCAATGACAGCCTGAAATGCTCCCTGCCCTCTCTTCCTTGGAGTTTGCTATGAAAGGACCTTTAACAGAACCAAGGAGCTTGTTGCTTGGTTATTCAGAGCCAGTTATCTGAATTCTCTCAGGGAACAGAAGAAGGGAACAGTTAATGGAATTGTTAGGATCTTTTGCAGCACCTTTTATAACACTACCAGAAGGTAACACTTGGAGAGGAGTAACAACATTGCAATGGCCATATTAATTAAGACAACCAGAGATGGTTTTCAGTAACAGTGAGATATTGGTACATTTAATTTCATTCCAATATACATTTACTTTCATATGTACTAAGCTTGGACACTTCAGTAGACATTGACAAAGCTGTGCTTAGAAATGGGAAAGATTGCTAGAGAAAATTATGCAGGTATGCATACCAATTTTCACATCAAGTTAGGTACTGAAGCATAACACTTTTTAGACAAAGACTATTATTTTTCCAGATGCTTGATTTGTGTTTCTTCTTTTCAAAATATGCACAAGTTAAAACAGAATGCATCATGTAACCAAACAAAGCAACTTTAAGCTGCTATAAAATCTGACCTCAGATTCACCAAATTCAACAATGGATGCCATAGAGGACGCAAAGTCAACTAAAATGAGTAAACCACATAGTAACTCACCAGACTAGAGATTCCAAATGAAAAACAAGTTCCCACAGAATGAGATTTGTGTTCTGTTCATATACAAAGAAAACCTGTTATGAAACAGGAGGATAGCTTTTCCCTCCCCACTCAAAAATCCCACTCAAAATCTTTTTCATCTTGAAACCTAATGGAACAGGAAGACTTACAGGAAGACTATGGTGGCATATAATTGCCTACCCCAGGTTGGGCAGTCCAAGATTTCAACTAGAGAATTTGTTTACCTCTTTAAGAGAAGTACAGACGTTGGCTCAGGCTAACTGCCTTCACATTCACCCAGTTTTTGAATGGACTGCAGAGGATGAACTGAGCCCCATCTTCCTAAATTGCTGCAAGTGCAATGATACTAGTAAAATGCAATACACATTGAATAGGCTGCTAATAATACCCTTGCTGGTACCTAAGGCTATTTCAATAATACCTGCTTGGGCAGCAGGATACCTCCATTTGTAGAGCAGCAGTCATCCTGTACTTGGATGCATTTGAAAGCATGCTGTCAGTCTGCTGCTCGCATCAGGAATCACAAACTCATTCAGCCAGGAGAAAGAAGTTGAGAATATTAAGACTTCAACTGATCGTTGTTGTATGTACATTGTTCAAGTGCCACCTAGAAATACAGTTTGCAAAGTGTCTGACAGCTTCTGGAGACACGGTCATATTTTCCCTCTCTCTTCTCATATCAGTTAGCAGAACATAACCTTAAAGATCAGAAAGCCCTTATGATGCAAATGTGTTAAAACAAGGCTCATGTATGAAGTGGGAAAGGCACAGACGTGAGCAGAAAAGAAAGTAAAATAATTTATTTTTACGTACCTGGGATGATGTTTGCTCTCATTCAGACAAAAACAGAGATAGTGAATAGTTAAAGCAAGGGGACTTAAACATTTTTCTGGACAATTATTCTATCCAAAATGCCTCTTCACATAAGAAAGGGAAGGTAGAAAAGCACAGGAGTTTTGTGAACCCTAACAACTGAAGCTGCCATTCATCCTGCTAGCTGCTTCACGGCTGTACATCCCAACCAAGTATTCTCATACATATATCTGAGATGGGGGTTTGGCAGAAGAGTATCTTGTGGCAGTTACTCAACCTCATTAAATCCACAGACATGACCAAGTACCTGATTCAAAAAATGTGTACTCACTCTAAACCTGACGGATGATTTAACAGTTAGACCAGCATACTTAAAATGCAAAGTAGAGAATTTAGCTGGTGGGGAAAAATAAAATAAATAAAATAAAATAAAATAAAATTTGGTAGTTTAGAAGAAAATAAATATGACAATTTAGTCTAAAGAACTGTTTTACTTCCTGAAGAACCATAATGAGACTGGTTTTGAAAATTACTATTGTGTTTTGAAGTATTCAACAACCGTCTTCCTCCTAAGGCCAGTAGCAGTAGCTGAATTAGCAAGAATAATGATTTGAGGAGTCATTATTTTAACAATTAGCATTTAGGGAAGCATTTCAACCCACCAAACGTGCTTGACTTAAAAAAAAAAATAGTCACTGAGTGGAGCACATCAATAGCTATCTAAAAATACAAGATCACCTTCATTCCACGTTAAGTGATCAACACAAAAACATTTAACTATAATTCTTACTACAATATATCTGTCCTAATACTATACAATTCTTGATTTTTCCCAAGCAAAAATACAGTGCCTTGCTCTCTGCAGAGAAATGATCTTCCCACAGATGATTACAGATTCTAGCAAAATGAGCTAGGGAAATAAAGCTCTTAAAATGCAGTATAAGGTATAAGGTGCAAATTGAGGAGTTGAAGAACAAAGATTGTCCTTCTTGGAAAGAATTTGCATGTAAGTGCCTTTATTGTCTCTAGTAACACAGGGGTGTCAAGCACCAAACAGGAACACAGGAAAAAGTATATCACCACTGCAGAGTTAAACCTGGCTCTAATCACATATAAACTAGGATAAAAGGTTTTGATGAGTGTTTAGGAGATTGGTTTGCTTTCTTGGCCCAGCTGGTGTTTAGGCTGAAATAAACACAAACTCTAACACTTCTTATTTCTTAGTATGATCACAGCCACGAACAGCTTGTAGCCAGATCACGGACACATATCTACTCCTACTGGAATTCCTTTCTCTTCCCCCTCAGATAAGTCAAAGTTCACACAAGTTTCTAAAGCGAGCAGAAATAAAGAGACTTTAATATCCAAAAACTTTGCTGGCCACAGCATTTTGCTTCAATTGGCCAAATCATATCAAGGATACATAATTATGTGCTGCTTAGAACACAAATTTTCTGATGCTAGGTTTTCTCCCATTTTACTGCTTTTTGAGGCAGGGTGGCTGAGAATGGGCTAAGTCCATTAAATTACTGTGGATCCAATAAATCCACATTTTGGGCAGGAATAAACTGCTGTTTAAATTAAAAATAACAATAATAAAAAGAGATCTCCAGATTATCTCTACATCATACATTCTTCACCTATATCCCCATTCATGGACCTTTTATCTGGATGTCTTCAGCTTGCCTAATATGCGGGTACTGTCTTTCTGTATGGGAAATTGGCACATTTGTGGTTTCAACTGACCTTCCACGTTTTCTCTTAAAAAGCCAGATGCTACTTCAGGGAAATATACATTTCTTAGCCCTCCTGCTTTGAAGCACACACAAATACAGAACTCCACGATCTCAACAACAGCAAAGGACTGGCCAAAAACAAATAGCTATTGAGAGCTGTAGCAGTAAAGGAGTGCAGCAAGCTTATATATTAGTAAGTACTCTCTTCATCTGTAAGTCCTAGTTATGCACATATAAAGTAAGACCTTTATAAAGAGTGCCTTCCTTCTTGGAGAAGAAGCCATGCCAGATGTGCAAGAAGATGCATGGGGATTCTACAGCTATTCAACCTGCTTCAGCTGTCTCCATATCTCCCCATCTACACGAGAGACCTGGGCAAAGCATGCTGCTGGCTTGTTAGGGCAACAAACTACTCTTGAAATGCTTTCATACTGCATTTGATGCCCAGAATTTCCTGGTCTTCCTAAAATGAGAATTGCAGTAATGCCAACACCTGGAAAAGATCATCATCTACAGTTGGATTCCTGCCTTGCTACTGGTTGGAACAAAAGCCATGGAAGTTCTTTAGATAGTGAAGTTAAAAACATTTTTTCTAAAGTGGTCTGAGGATGAAAAGTTTTCCCACAATACACTGCAGAAAAATCATACAGTGATGTAATTTAGTGAAGTACCTCTAGAGCTGTCTATGCTTAATCCAATTCTGGAGTAGACAGTGCTTCAGTCTGACTTGCATATGGATTTACAAGATGAGTTCTCATACTTGGTCTTTTCTAAAGATTCCTAAACATAGGTGCTCTGCAGTGAAAACAGTTTATACAGAAAACTTTGCACCTGCCCTCTCCCTTCCCTCCATCCCCCAAAAGGAACAAATATAGCAACTGAAAAAAAGATGCTGTCACAAGTAGGTCTGTCACAACAGCACGGAAGAGAATTCTCTAATATGAATGGAAGAAATTGCATCAGAAAATCAGAGGGAAATCCCTAGGCTTGGAACTTGCAGTCTCATGGTCAGACAGAGCAAATTAAAGGTCACGTATGTCTGTGAGGGAGTATTTGAGGAATCCAAGGATGGGTGCTGAGATGGGAAAGGCAGTGGTTTCCTTTTCTACAAAACAATCCCAGTCAATACTTCACTACAGAGATTACAAAAAAACTATAATAGAGGAAGAGCTGCCAAATCCCCAGCCATGCAACTCCTATGTTCAGCAATTCTCTAGAGCAATATCATGTTTGAACTTTATTGTGGGTCTACCACAGCATTACCATTCTACATCTCTCTTCTCCATGCCAATCAACATAGTACTATCACTCATATTCACAAAACAGTTTTATTTCTCTGGCTCCAGACTTTTCTTTTTTCACGTGTAAAACTTCTTCAGTGATATTCTCACTTATACTTAAAAGCAAAAGATTTATCACTGAACACTTCAGCTCTCTCTTGTCTCATGGGCTGTAATTTTTCAGGCTGGGGGTCAAGGACCTTTCCGTTTCACTGCAACACCCAAGAGACTAGTTTATCTGGAATGTACATTTCCCGTACCTTCAGTAATTTCTACTTAGAGAAAATAATTTAAACTACCCATTGAGAACTGGCTAGAGCTCCGTGTGTTTAAAAAAAAAAAAAAAAAAAAAAAAAACTACATGATTTTAGACTTGTCTCCTCACCTCACAGTTCTTGTCCACTGCATGCCTCCAAATCTCAAATAATGACAAAGGGTGTAACTGACTTTGACACACTGTTAAGGTTTCTCCCTGTCACTGAAAGAACCAAAATACCCTTGAGCAAGTTACAGCTATCATTCTCTCAAGTCAGCCTCACCTTATCAGATACCAGATTTTACTGTTTGACTGTTTCGCAGGTCACCTTTGGCTTCTGAAGTGCTAAGGATCTTTCCCTGACTCATGTGGAGATTGGTAAAGAGTTGCTGATCTTTCCCTACGGAATCCTTGAAGCAATGTCCTTAGGCCAAAATTTCAAGATAAGATTAGAGGTCACTGACATTTCTCTGCATTTTGCCTCAGCAGTCTGGCATCCTACAAAGGACACTGTTTCTGCCACCTTTACTCCAATTTCCAACAACAAGGAGAAACTGAAGTCTGAACTGAACAAAATTGAATTGAACAAAAATTCAATTATCTATGGATACATTAAAAAGTGTAATACTTGCATTATTCTGTATTAATAGTACTAATAACTGCTTCTTCAGGAGTTAAGCATTTTTGATTTTTTTTTACTATTATTATTTTAATCAAGTATCTACAGAATTATAGCCATTATAACATACCCAGAATTTTTGTAAATCCCTGAAATCTAAGCATGACACTGTCTTCTCTTTATAATTTCCTGTTTCCATTTTAACAAAAGTTGCATAGCAGAGTTTTAAAGACAACTTTTGAAAAAAAAGCTACTATTTATTAGGGATTTATTTTATTCCAATTGGCAAGAAAACATAAAGAAAACAATTATGATTGTTCCAAAAAGTCTATTCACCAAACAAAGGCAAGCATTAAAATAAAATTATTGTTCTGGTTTCAGCTGCTAAGAGCAATGTAACTCACCAGTCAGGATCAAACCACCAATGTCTACTCACAACAGGGTACAGTTACATAAAATAAAGTCTGGCACTGCAGAAACTAGAGATCTGGATCCTTAGCTCTGAATTTCCTTCCTTTTATGATCTTAAGCCAGAGAACAATAGATGTATTTTAATCTTGCCTTTTGTGAATTTTCTTGGTCTTTTCTTTCAAGTGTTTACATACAATGACACAGCCCTGAGTGATGCCACAAAGTAACAAATCCAAATCTAGCCATTTGCCACATATGATATGTTATCATTGAAGGCTGAATTAATTTATTTTCTTTTGCCATGAAATCATAATAGACAAACAGGTCAATTTTCTTTTTCATGTCATTCACCCATGTCTGCATCAAATGGCATGGTATAAAACTGTTTATGATTAGGAGCTGCAATATTATGATTTCCCAAACTTTTTCTAAATTATTTTTAAATGGAAAGAGAAAATGATATCTGGAAAGGACCTTCCAACTTGGCATTTCCAAGTCCCTTTTTTTTTCTAATTTTATAAAGACTACATGACTGGAATTCTGCCCCAGATTCTCTTCAGCCATTGCAAACTGTTTTGGTTTTAATAAAGTCACCAATAAAAAGGCACACCTTTATAAAATAAAACCGAAACTAAGTACCTCCTCAATCTAATATTTTTTTTTCTATTACAATACTGGCCACTAAAAATATAAGTGCATGAAAAAGAAAATTATGAAGAAGATTGATAAAGATAAAATAATCAATTACTAGTGAGAAATTTTACAACATGAGTTTTAAAACATTGCGATTTGCAGAAGAACCTGAACAAAACTCTTAAATTAAATTTGAGTCAGAAGATACACTCTGTGGTTTGTAGGACTCTGGCAGCAGACCCTAGAAAACTTAATGCAGCTTTGGGTGCACCTGCAAAACCAACAGATTATCTACAAGGTAGCAAGGTATACTCAATGCATCTGGGAATTCACAATAAGATGTACAATGAAGAAGCAGATATTAGAAGCAGCTTGGTTGTTTCTTTAAATGGGGTTGGACTTTCCCTAATTTAAATGTTAATCTTTATTTATCTTGGGTTTTTTGCTGTTGTTTTTATTTTGGTTGGTTGGTTGTGTTTTGTTGTTGTTGTTGTTGTTGTTTTGCCTCACTTGTCTTTTACTAGATTTCATTAATGCTTTCTGACAAGCTGTAGAGTGTCGATATAGATGCCACAGTCTTGCATATTCCTTATATTGGAACTATCAGATATAAAGTCCATAAGAACTGTTAAAAAAGAAAGATGTAAAAATTAAATGTCTAAGTAAGTAAAAAAATGTAAAGACCTGATAGATATTCTGATTTTTAGATTTTTTTCTATGTATTTATTGCTCTCAATTCAAAATGTTTAAAATGAAAGCACTAACATTCAGTAGAAGAAACAGTCAAAGACTACAGAAATGCTGCACAGAGCATATGTATTTCCTTTAAATATCCAAGTCTCATAAATTAACACTGCTGGAATAAGCTGCTGTGTAAAACAATCTACACAACCCAATTCTATTGTATTTGCATTCTTCATGAAAAACAGACTTTCTAATCAAAACGAATTTGACACTCATTTAAAAATTACATATCTTGCCCTCAGCTTTCTATTCAATACACAAAAGAACGCATTCATTCTGGTTTGCTTTCAATAATGCATAATATTATTGTGCAATGTGAAAACATTCTAATGTCTTTTTCAGTGACTATTTCTGGAGGAAGCTAAATCTGGCATTAAAATCAAAGTGTGCTTCCTGTCTATAAAGGAGACTTCAGAGAAGAAACGCTTTCCTTCCCAGATTTGCCACAGGGAACCCAGCTCTGGAGATATTATGCTTCCAGAACGGAGGTATAAATTGGTTCTCCTTGGCCACTCTAACATCAAGATACCAATGGCCATAAAGATTTATGTATTCTTACTATTTAGGAACCTTTCTGAAAAAATAAAAAAAAGTTGTTTGTTGTTAACCTGGAGCACTAATAGCTATTGTATGGTAATGCCTGGCCTAACTTGGATGGCAACTACTGATTTAAGAATAAATGTTCTAGTCCTTTTCTTGTGTTGTCTTATGTATATGAACATTTGTGTAATATGTTAAAATTTTATTCTACTAAATAAATATTTTTGTTATCCGATTGTTCATCTCTAATACCCTATCAAGCTATGTTAAACTAAAGATGTTTAAACAAATGGCTGATCAGCAGCTAACCAAAAGATTTCTAATTTAACAGAGCTTCTTTCATCTACTTCAGGATAAACCTTTTTTTACTTTTTTTAACAAGCACACCAAGAGCTTATGTGGTAATCCCAATTTGCTGGAAAGCTTAGAACTATTTATTTTTATTACAATAAATGGGACCACTTCGTGGTCAAGATGACAAGAAAAATCTAGAGGAAAATTCACCTCAAAGTTCTTCTAAAATATGTTTCTCTTAATACTTTCAGATTTTGTCCAGGAATATGTGTCATAGTTAAAGGGAAGCTTCCACTGAACAATTGAAGAAACTAACTGCATCCTGAAATGACTAAAGGTATCATTAGCCTTAACATCTCTTTTTTAAAAACATCTTGTTCCTGTTTAGACTGTGAATCCCTGTTCCTTTAGGGGCAGATACTGCCTGTTACCTAGATGAGAGAGGAACCTCTGACACTGCCATAATATAAATAAACCATACTACTGAAAGCACACCTGATCCATCTAATGTTTTACTTTTCTTAGAAGCCAAGCAAGCTCTTATAACTCAACATTCTACTTCTGCTAACAATTTGAGAAGCAAATCCAAGACTTTTATTACAGTGGAGCTATGGTAGAGCTATGCATGCAATTTTCCTGGTGGGAGAACAACCCACGCTGTCAGAAAAGTTATTTTGTTAGTATAACCTATATAAGCTCCTGAAATATTGCATGCCAGCAAAGTATCCCTACTTCCAGTACAACTGCTTGAAGTAGAGCTCCTGCCAATATGGCCATGTCAGTTGTACCGAGATTTTTTCCCACACATCTAACCAATATAACCATGCCAGCGACACTTTCAAGTATAGCCAAGCTTAGTTTGTGATGCAATTGCAAAGATCATATTTTTCCATGTGATATGAGTTTTATGCGAGATGGAAAGTTTATAAAAAATCTGCCAGCCCAAATGACCTGTTGTCAACTGGAAGAAAACACCACAAAACATACACAGAACAATAGTCAAAGTAAAATGTCACTGCATTTTTATCATATGAAGGACGATGAAGGGGTGTGTAGTAATTTATTTATTTTTTAATTAACAGTGTCTTGGTTGCATTAATTATAAGAAACATTTGAGTCAACTATTCCTGGCATGGATTAATTTCATGATTCAAATTATCCTGAATTTACAACACATTTGTGTGTGTTTCATATTGGGACAGTTTTCATCTTCGTAAATTAAGAGCTACAATCTGTTTCATTTGATTGTATTCCATTACACTTTGTTCTCATATAATAACTACCCTTCAGACTTCAAAAGGCTTATCATATTGAGCTGCAGTTAAAAATAAGAAAGACTGACTTCAATAGGGAGTGTGACAGAGTTGGATATTCTGATCCTCTTTATTCACAAAGAAAGTATTTTGTGGCCACTGATTTACGCATCTATACCAAATGTATTTGTTTTTCCTTTTTGGCATATATCAGATTATGGAAGTTGTGTGAATTGCTTGATGTGAAAATAAAACACTTCTATGCAGCTATATCTTGCAATTAATACAAAAAGGTCACAAGCCAGCAAAATTTGCTAGCAAACTGTATCAATGTACATGGAACTTCCTGTGCCTATTTCCATTTCTCTGAAAAACAAATCAGTTCATTCACTATGGGTCAGATGGTCAATAAACTCTCACAAACAGAACATAATATGACTCTAAAACAAGATCCAGAACTGCCAAAGAACCCAAACCATTTAAGTTCCTTACTTTTAGATTTGCAGATAATCATCCAGTTTTGATATTAAATACTTCTAAAACAATGACTTTTATACAGATGTCAAAGCTTCTGTGAAGACTCAAATACTTTTTGGAATACAATTAGCCACTGGATCAAATGATTACACTTGCATACCATCTTAATAAAGGTTTACCTGCCACATCTAAAATGCATCTGCTTTGATAGTTAAAATGAATGAATCACAAAAATAACTACATCATGTTATGAATTCCTTCCTCTATCACAAAACACTATTTAGGACTGCAACTTCAGCCTGGACTGCAAACCTATATGCATACTTTTCCCATGAGGCTGAAAAGAGCATCATGAACAATTTCACCATTGTATATTTCTCCCCCGGTAGAATGTAAAGCTGGCTCTGAGATTAAAAGGTCAGAGCAACTGCCTGTCTAGATCGATTCAGTCAGCACTGCAACAATGACATTTCAACTTTAGATTAAATCATTTGTTTATGAGTTGTATTTATAGGTGTACCTGGATACTGAGAGTATAAATATATAATGAGGCATTCTTTAAGAAAAGTATACTCCCTTACATAAGCGACCAAAACTCCACAGCAGTAGTCACTCCAACGCATTACTAAAACTGTAACCTTTACTGGTTTGTACTATCATTTTGGAGAAGGACTTACCAACGTTTTTAGCGCACAGAACTATGCTACACTATTATGTGGAGACAGTTCCAAGGACCTGTATGACCCCTCTGAAGTCCATGGGATTTTACTATACAGTGATATAATGTCCTCCCAAAAAATATTACTCTCTGAAGAGCCTGATAAATGTTTATCTTTGGCTCTTTTTCCTTCCTGTTTAAAACACTATAGTTTCCTTGCTCTTCAATAAATACTTGTTTAAATTTAGTATTTTCATACCGAAGCTTCTAACATCCCTATGCTTTTGAAATTCATTCTTTTGTCTGCTATGCCTACACAGATGTCACTAGAGAACAGTTGTTGCTTGCTTGATTAAAAATTTAGCTGCTCCTAAAACACTTACTTAAGTCATACAAGTCTATCAGATAAAATCAAAGTTCCTGTTCATGTTTTATTTCATCTTGCAATATGGTATCTTTTATAAATTGCACCAGACTGCATACTCCGGATGAAGTCTACATGCAGGGTTTTTTTCAAACTGACAGGATCTATTTTATTTATTAGAGTACAAAACTTGCATGGGACTCTTTCATTTTAGACATAGGGAGTTTAATGATGTTTGGCTCATCGACATCTTTGCATTTTTCACCAGGTCAGCAGCTGAAGGCCTTACACTTTTGTACAAAACCTAATGAAATTATGGAAAATGACAACTGAGAGAAAATTAATGCATCCTAAATGTATTTTAAAGCACGATACAGTCCAAAGGGGACAAAAGAAAATAGGAGAATGTATGCAAGAAAACAGACAGGCTATGAGGAATAAAAAAAAAAAAAAAAAAAAAAAAAAAAAAAAAAAAAAAAA
>NC_048894.1:59455855-59488713 GCF_011077185.1 Oxyura jamaicensis
AGGAAATAAGGAAGGGGGGGGGGAACAATCAAATAAGCTATACAGATACAAAAAAAAAAAAAAAAAAAAAAGATTTGAGAGCAATTATTTCTTAGGCTGCAGCTTTACGCTGTCACCTCTAACTGACTGGAAAGCTGACATCCTGATGTCTCCAGTTGAAAGCCTGTGGTATTCTTACCTCAGTCCACAGAAGACAGTAGGCCCCAGCATTAAAACCACAGACAGTTCAGAAAATTGGCAATTCTTGCTCGGTGGAGACAAGGACTTACGTTGTTTGCGAACTGAACTTCCTCTCACCCCAAAGTGGATGCAACCTATCGAGCTAACGTGAATCACATGGATAACTTCTATAGGCTGGCAGCTTTTGTTTTTGTTTTAATATATTTATGCTTTCAAGCTCTACCTACTTTCTCTTCCACAAACATTTACCATAACTATTCACAAACTGGTTCTAGACTCCTAGAGTTCTATATTTTTTCTATTTGAAATATAAGTGAACTTAAAAAGCTAGTTTCACTTATAAAATGGTATTTAAACAGAAAAACAAAAACATTTGAACAAATGAGAAATTAGGCTGAGGGGAAAAATTCAGCTGCTGTAGCAACATGCTAAGCAGCTGCAATTTTTTTTTTTTTTTTTCCCAACATCACTATCAGGAGCCATGCCAATACAGTTGAGCTTTTTTTTTTTTTTTTTGCATGTGCACTGAGGGGTATGGAAGCTGTCATCTGATACATACATTCAGAAGTAGAACAGTAGAACTGGCAGGAACTTCTAGAACTGAACTTTTTCCTGCAGAAAACACTTATTCATCAGCACCAATACCTGCTATAACACACTGCCAAAGAACTAGACAAGTTTCAAAATGAAAATTGAAATCGGAAAGTCGCAGCCATTTTGAAACATGGGTTACTTTGACTTTTTCAGTTAACTGTTTTTATTTTGAAACTGGCTTCCATTTTAATTTCCTTCATATTTTAGAGCAAAATGAGTTACGTAATGGAAAAATGAAAATCAAAGTGAAACATCTCACTAATTTTAGCTTGTGGAAAACAGCTTTTTTGTTTGAGGGTAGGGGGTCATGGAAGTAAGAAATGGGGCTTATTTCTGCTGAGACAAAAGAAATTCCAAAATTGCAAGATTCTCACCACATAAAAGGATTCATTTTCTGTACAACTGCCCACATGAGGTGATAAACTGCTATAGATAAAACACTGAAACAATCAACCCTGGCACTTAACCAACATAACTCGGCATCGTAGCAAAGCACATTAGAGGAACTAAGGGAGTATCACTGTCCCACAAAGCTGAGCATTGAATACTGAGCAAGCCTGCAGCTTCCAAACAACCTGCATGCTACAGGGATAGCACTGCTTGCAGTTCCCTTCTCCGTGCTCCACCACACGTCCTTACTTGCAGTTTAAAGCTATCAAAAACCAGAGCTCTAGCAGATACAAATTGGAGCATTACATCGTGCAGCCTTTCCACATTGCAGAGTGGAAGCACAGCAGGTCTACAACATCCTCCTCTGCCATATTAATGGTTTTCACACCATTGTATGCTGAGCCAAGATGCACAACTAAATCACAGTGATGTTGGAGCAGGGGTCTGGCTCACACCTTGAGTAACTCCTGATCTTTATTGCACTTTTTTTTCCAAAGGTCTGGAGTCACATTCTTATTTCCCATTTGTTCCCTATAAAGTCTTCGTTCAAAACTGTATTACTGAAGCATTGTCATGGAAACAGCAAAGGCTAATACTTTGCTTTAAAAACAATCTTGAAGAGGTTTAGGCAGTTCTTCGTAGACCAAAGCTGCTATATGTTTTCAGGCACAGCCATAACAGACGTCACCGGTGATTAAAGAGAATTTCTCCAAACGTTTTTTCATACAAGATGTATGGTGACTCTCTTTATACTACAGAAGGGTGGGGAGCCTCTTTTGTCTTCCTGTCTCCTTTTCCCCATTTGTCCAATTATTCCTGCCTACTCTTCTCTCCTAACAACTCCTTTTATGGTGCACATCATTTTGCAGCCTTTGCCACTCAGTATCGATTTTTAAAATGTCACTACAATCAGCCACTGCCACTTGCAGAGCCTTCCATACAGAATAATGCAATCAGAGTTATCACAGAATTTGTTCTGCACTTATTATTCCCTTCTCCTGTTGTTCCATCCAACAACAGAATTAAGGCAAGCAAGACATTTTACTTATATGCAGCTCTGACTGCAGGATCATAGGATGTCAGGTTGGAAAGGACCTCGGACTGTCTCTAGTCATCCTCCTTCTCAAAGCAGGGTTACTGATGAGCTCAGAATTGGTTACCTGAGGTTTTATTGAATCACTTTTTGAAAGCCTTCAAGGATGGATGCTGCACAAACTGTTTGGGAAACATGTTTCACTGACCATCCCCATCGTGAAAGCAAATGCCTTGAATATATTCTTCCTGGAACATACCCTTACACTAAGCAATAATATAATAAGGGTAAGAGATATAAACATATTCTGTAAATATCATACAGTTGATGATATCAAAATAAAGCAGTGCTAACTACTGTAGAAAACCATAAAATAGACTGGTGACACTTTGGACAATTTTAACAGGACTTGTGATAGCGTCATGACTGAGCTTAGACAAGTTCACTTCACTTCTGCCTCTGCTTCCTCATTTAAGAAATAAGTGCAACTTTTACTCCATAGAATCTTCTGATGTCAACTAACAAAAAACATTATAGAGAAAAGGTAAGCTTGATGATGACAATATTGATACATATATTATTACTGTAGCAAAATATTTAAATATGCATGTGTGTAGATCCTAGTATAGCTTTAAGACACAAATCAAATTCCTGCGTATTCTATATTCCCAGGGGGGAAGCAGGGGGGGAAGATCATTAGAGTTCTTTTCTTCATTATTTTTTAGTTTCCAAGGCCACTGAAAATATAGAAACAGAAGTTTGATCCAAATTTCACAGGACTCCTCCACTCTTACAAAGGTATGTGCTGAACAGATCTTTTACACCCACCCCAGGCAAGACTGTTCTTTACAGCTTGCTATTGTGAAATATCAAACTTAGCCTTCAGAAGAAAGAACATAGAGATTTCAAGGGAAGTTTTTATTCTGTAAGGGGTTAAATAGAGGGTAATCTGAAGAAAACATTAGCTGCTTTGCAGCCTGTACAGAAAACGTTTGCTTTCAGGCTAATAAGGTTGCAGTAGGAAGCCAAATGAAGCAGCCAAATTATTAAAAGATGGAACAGTGCAGATGAAACCCTAATTCAACCAGCAATGCAGAATCACAGCGCAAGATATTATAAAGACTGCATTAAGTACTGCTCCATCACTTAAACAGCATTGCTTTATAAGGTTACCACTGAAAGTGAGCTTGTACATTCTGGCTCCAAGATCTAGTCAAGTACATGGTACAGTTTTCTTGCCAGTTTTGCTACACAGAACTTATTATAGAACAAAAATACCCTATCCATAATCAACAAATACTGGACATACTGTACCATACTAATAATGTATGTTCACACCAAATTTTCCTTAAAAGAGTGCACACTGCTTTCAAGCATTTGCCTATAACTTGTAGAGTGATCACACTGTTAACCATTAGTTTACGAACAAAATTGGATGCCACACATCTGCACTTTCTATCAACATTTTCCAGAGGATGGACAAACAATATTTTCTGGCGCCTAACAGGAATGACAGGAAAAACATAGTACAGATAATTTATCCATCTGTATAGACTTTGCTCATATATACATACACAAGTCTTACGAGGAGCAGCTGAGGGAGCTGGGATTGTTCAGCCTGGAGAAGAGGAGGCTCAGGGGCAACCTTATCACACTGTACAGGTACCTTAAAGGAGGCTGTAGCGAGGTGGGGGTTGGTCTATTCTCCCACGTGCCTGGTGACAGGACAAGGGGGAATGGGCTCAAGTTGTGCAAGGGGAGGTTTAGCTTGGATATTAGGAAGAACTTCTTTACGGAAAGGGTTGTTAGGCATTGGAATGGGCTGCCCAGGGACGTGGTTGAGTCACCATCCCTGGAGGTCTTTAAAAGACGTTTAGATGTAGAGTTTAGTGATATGGTTTAGTGGTGGACTTGTTAGCGTTAGGTCAGAGGTTGGACCCGGTGATCTTGGAGGTCTCTTCCAACCTAGATGATTCTGTGATTCTGTGATACATTTATGCATGCAGGCATGCATAATATGCTTATTGACAAAAATTCCTTAGAGGTTATTGCTTCATCACTACGGCGACAGTGATTTCCTCATTGTCCATACTATCTTTTCTCAGTACTGAAGGAAAGGAAGAAAGCACATTCCACTGACTTTCTTTTCTACTCTCCCAAGCCTGTATGCTTCCCAATCTGATGCACTCACACAAAAAGGCAAGTGGTCACAGGAGGGAAGACTGCTGAAAAGGGATTGCAGCACATTTACAGATCTTCCCCCAGCACTGCTCAAGCATAGAGGGTCTGCAATAGCATTGACTCACCTTGGGGTGTGGGACAACAGCATCTTTGAGTGGAAAGCACAGAGTACAAAGTGTGGAGAGGAGATAAGAATTAGTGTCATAGATTTCATGGTAGTGGGTTGAATGAAAGATTTAAAAGCTTGGTATTCATTTCTGAGTGTTTATAACATGACACTATCATTCAGGTAGCAAAGCAAACAACACTAATATATACAGAATGAGATACACCAGATGAACATCTGGACTGAGCCAGTAGATAAAGACAAACTGTCCTTTATGAGACATTCACAATACAAACAGGGAATGGAGCCTGACATTTCCAAAATGAAGGTGGACTTCTAATTAAAATACTTTTTTTGTCATGGCCTTTTAACATCCATGCTGTTTCCAGTGTCAATGGGAGTGGCAGGTACTCAGAGCCTGGGAAATTCAAGCCATTTTCATTGAGGTGTTTAAACATGGCACTCCTATTTGAAAATGCTGACACAAATTTTCATAGGAATTGATCAGTTTGACTAAGTAAATGGATTTTGGACAAGTGAGAACATTTTGATGAATGCTTCCCTAAAAAGAATATGAGGACAAAGAGGCAATTTAAGAGAATTTAGGAGAGAAACTCAGAAAGAAGTAGAAGGGGAGAGGAAGGACACCAAGCACTGGCCAAACCCTAGCTGCTGCTTTTAACATGTGCCTGGAATTGTACATATGTGAGTATAAGAGGGAAATGAGCCAGAACAAATAAAATTGCAAAGCAAATGCTAAACATGTTTTTCTTCCCCACCTCATGGGAGAATAAATATTTTATCCTGCTACAGTTCTATTATTTATCTTCTTCATACCATGTCCAATTGGGAAGTGAAACTGTTAAGACTTAATGTCAAGGTTTAAGGGAACTGTTTCATTTTGAGTTCAAATGCTTCAGTTTGGCAGCAGAACATCTGCTTCAAATGTTTCAAAGGCTCTTGACATTTACTACACTGTGCCCAAAAAATTCAAGTAATTTAGAGTATCACTGTGTACATTGTAAAACTGAGCATTCTTTGCAGCATGTCCTTCCTACACTGAGCATCATCCCAAGGCAGAAAATGGTGTGCCACTCTGTACTAAGAATTATTTCAACAATATAGTAATAACACACATTTTATTAGAGTAATAAAAATACCATTTATTTCTTGATATAAATAAAGATGACAGGTTACACAAAAGAGAAAGAAGTAAAATTAAAAAGAAAAAAAAAGCAGAAAGGTTTACCACAGTCTGCTCTTCTGAATCACCCTACAGCATGTTTCTGTGTGTCCCTATTGGATTGCAGTTCAGAGCTGTAGCTATTTTTCAATGAACATCAATTTAAAATAAATAAATAAATAAATAAATAAAAATAAAAAATAAAGAATTTAGAATTAAAAGAATTAAAACAATAAAAAGAATAAAAAAAATAAAAAGAATAAAAAGAATTTTAAAAAATAATTTTCACACATCTTTTTTTTTCTTTTTTGTTTGCTTGTAAATGACCTTAGAAGTCACACATTTAAAAACTGTATAAATATATTTTAATTGAATCTTTTATTTAGTAAAAAGCAGCCAAAAAGTCTTAGCATGAAAAGAAGGTAATATCTACTTTAAGGCCAAATTTACTAACTATGCTTACACTAAGTAATGAAAAACATAATGGGAAAATTCTTTGTCTTTAAAGGACAACAAATACAAATCATAAGTCAAATGATAACTAAAACCAATCCCTTCATTACTGTGACAGAAGAATCATTTAAAAGAACAAAATACTCAAATTTACATGTTCCACATACATTGGATGGGTCAACGCCCCACATATTATATATTTCATGCTGTTTGCACAGGTTAAGGGTGAACAGTACCTGTGAGCTGCTCAGAGTTTACAAAAATTCCTCATATACGTTCAACAGGGACTATCCACAATAAAGTGCAAGTCCTACTTAATTGCTACTTATCAATCAATCCCATGTGAAAGCTCTCAACCAAACCAATAGCCCATACCAAGCAATATATTTAAAAAAAAAAAAAGGGGGGGAGGTGTTATCGACCGGTTTTAGACATTTCTTCCTTAAAATCACAGTGAGAAGGAAAATACACATACATTAATATGGTCTTTAGACCACAGTGCGTCCTTTGTGGATTGTACAGCAGAAGACAAAGCACTGGAAAAATCTTAAAAAGCATTTCTTTCCTGATTTGATGGCAGCAGGTCAACTTCCTAATGTAGCAAGAAAGATGCACAACCATCAGATAAAAATGATCCCATTGCCTTGACAACTACTACCCATGTTTAACTACAATGGCATTTCTATATGATCACTGGAGTAAGAAAGCTGCTGGAAAAAAATTGCTAATGTCGCATACCTGGCTTACGCTTTAACCTTCGGGAAGAAAAACAAGCCAAAATGGCATATGCATAGAAAGTTGAAATCAGTGCTAAATTTGGACGCATATTATGCAACCAAAAAAATGGGATATTTTTCATATGCTCAGGCAAATGTCATAGTAGGGAAAAGAGATACTGACCAGGACGTGAATGATGCCAAGTCTTTCTTCCACAGAACTCTCCAAAAACAACTTCATAAGAAGGATTCCAGTTTTCAAACACATTTGTTACCAAAAGAGACTAAAGGAAATGAGTTAAAGTCGTTGATCTAAAGGCAGTTCTGTAGTTCACATATCCTGTCAGTGTACTTAGTGTACTTGAAGTATTACAGTGTGACAGATGCATCTTCTGGTATTCATACACAAGGGTGATTCTGATTCTGCTGCCCATACACCAGTTGTGTGAGATGCTTACATGATGCATCCCTGGCGTGGGATGGGGGTCATCAGCTACTGACACTGGAGAGAATGTGCACTACAGAGGCTGGCTGTACTGTTCAATGACTGGGCCCTAGAAAGTACCATGCTGTCCCCCATTTGCAAACACCAAAGACACCTTGCTCTCCACTTCACATAAAATACAATATGAGGTGTACAAGGACAGATTCTAATTCATTATTAGAAAAAGAAAAGAAAAATAAAGGATACTAATGACTATTTACACCTCTACAGCATAGAATGAAACAGAGAAAAGTCATTTGTATTCAGCTTCAGAGACAATGTTGAGCTTTTAATGTAATCTACACAAAAAAAAATTAAAAGCGTAACCTAAAACAACTCTATTTGTCCTGAAAACTTTTCAACTTTAAGCAAAATTCATAGAAACCTTTTCACTCATGACTCAGGTTGCCAATGTGGGTCCATGCCATCTTGCAAATCCCCATATTCTGCATCTAAATAAGATGTGACTTTTATCATAATTTAGCACATGACACAGTGGAAGAAAGAGATGTTGACCAGGTTGTGAATGAAGCTGACTCATTCTTCCAGAGAACTCTTCAAACATCACTTTGCAAGTCTAACTGCTTCAATAACTCCAATATAAGTTATGTTCTCTTTGAAACAAGAACAACATGTTATGTTCTCTTTGAAACTCAGCAACATATCATAGGGTCAGATCAACTTTCTATGAGAGATGAATATATATTTGCTAAGAAGAAAAATACAGAAGGAAAATAAGAGCAGCTTGTCACAAGGATTTCTGGGAACAAAGTTGTGTTATGGTTACCACAACAGAAAAGTGAATCTCCATTCATTTATGTCTAAATTTATTTTGTCTTTTTTCAAGGTAGCTAAAGACTCTACTATAACTGGGAGAAAAAAAATATCCTACAATTAGAGAACAAATTGCAGATTAACTACAGATAATCTGGGCTAGTTTTCAGCACCAATACTTACTGTAGTCCAGCTGCAACTATGCAAACATTCCCTAGTACTACAGCAATACCAACAGTTAGTCTTAAAATCTGAAAATACGTGAGGAAACACTGATATTCTATAGGCTGAAAGCAAAAGCTCTTTGGCTAACAAAGGTTATTTCTTCCTTGATGATTACTAATTAACTTTATAAAGATATTTCTTTTATATTTTTGTTTATTGATATTGGAACATTTTCAGAACAGTTTCTAGAGCTTTGCTTTTTTTTTTTTTTAATTAATTTGGCTGGACACAAGAACAGGTTTATATTTTAAATATTCACATTGTATTTGGAAAAACTTGTGCCTGCTTTGCTTCCAAGAATCCCTTCAAAAACACTTCTTTTCAGCTTTACTGAATTCTGATGCATTTTATTTGTTTTAATAAAATAGCAGTATGAATCTCAGTCCCCCTGCCTGTGGTTAAAAAAGCACAAACGTATTATTATACCTCTTTCTGCTCTGTGCAATACTTAAACCAAGTCTCATTGTCTTCAGTAAGAATTTATATGACTCAAATTAAGCACATTCTTAAGTTGCTCTGAATAAGGATGTTTTCCTACATTATGGTTGTAGTGCTACCTTTCTCAAACACTAATTGCAAGAATGTCTTCGTTTATATCTTGGCACCGTCAGATTTTCTAATGTTTTTATGTACTGAGTGCAGGGAATATACAACTACAGTCCTTGTGTCTTACATGCAAAGTGGCTTAGGAAGATGGTCAAAAGTACTTTTCTTTATCCATACACCTTAATAAACTACACTTTTTTTTTTTTTAATTATTTCAAATTTTCAGGATCACAGTGGCCAAATAGAGGCAATAGAGGTGTTCAAAAAAAACCCAACAGCTCTTGAAAACATATTCTCACCATATTCTCTAACATTCCTAAGTGTTCATACAAGTACACAGACTAATCCCAACAGAAGCAGAAGTACATGTCTGTCAGCATAACTTTTGGTAAACCAAGCAAACATGCACATGGATAACCTTATTGACGTGTTACTGATATTACTGATACGGTATTACAACAGGATGTACAAAGTTTTGTAACAATATGAATGTGGCCATAACCTAATGCACGGAAACCCTCTGGACTGACAACACTAGACGTTCAGAAAACTGAAGAAAACTTTCAGGAGAGTTTGTGCTATGTTGCATCAAGTCAGCCCGGCTTAAGCACAAAACAGTATCTAAACAATCCAGCAGCAAAACACTTTTATTTAGCACTGTTAATAGACCCAAAAATATATTTGAAAATGGATTTTAAATGTTATAAATCATGGATCTATAAATCATAAATGCCAATTCCATACAAATCTTTTTTTTTTGTTAACCATACACATAAACAGATACCATGTCTTACAAAAAACTCTGCTATCACTGCCTTGAAGGATTTCAATAACCTTAACACAAACCTCATTTTTCAGAAGTCTGTAATTCTGCCATAAAAAATACACTTTAGGCTGAAACCCCACATTCAGAAGTTTTAGCCCAAAAGCATTCTTTCAGTTTAATTTGGTTTAAATTAGAGTCTTTTCAAGTTATAAAATTGTCAGACAAAAGCTCTATGGTTTTACTACCTAAAAATACGTATGTTCTTGCTACTCAAAAATAGATTTGAATTCCTTTACTCCATTTAATTTTTAAGTGAGCGGATATTAACTAAATTTAATGCGATATTTTATGTTAATTTACCCCTCAAGCTCCTCAGAAAAAATAAACTACGTTATACAAGTCAATAAAATCTCATCTAAAAATTTACACATTAAAAAATTAACTGTTGAACATATATACTTGCTACTCTTCTGCAAAGATGTCTAATATTGTTCAGTATGCAGAAATACATTATTCCAGTAATGTCTGTGTTTTTTTCTAGCTACACACTTTTATTTTCTCCACCTCAGCAGACTCCCCCCATTTTCTGGCCCAAATTCAATGGACAGTTGTGTGTGTTTGTTCCATGTACTCCTTACCCATATGGTATACTATCAATCAATGAGTCCACTGTGGAAATTCATGCTGTCTGAAATCATTGTTATCTCTGTCTAAAGATCTAATGAGTTGTTTATGATTTGGAGCCACATCTCCACATAGACAGACTATTTTCTACAGCTTACATATAATATATAATCCAAAAATCACACCTGAAGTTATAAAAGTCATTATTCCGTACTTTAACTCCAAGTAACCTAGGATTACAGAATGCAGTACTCTTATTAGTATGTGCTAGAATGCTTTAAAATACTACCCAAAGAGCCACCTCCTTTTATCAGTTAAATCAGTATGTACTCTACATCACAAAGAAACAACACTTTCCTTCAAAAAATGTCTCACAGTTGGGGATCAATCAATACTGATTAACTGCAAATGCTCTTTTTATTTATATACATACACACACACACGTATGCATATATATATATATATATACACACAATAAAACTTGAATAAGTACCTGTTTTCAAAGGGATCTGGCTAATATACTATCTTTTTATTCCTGACATTAAAATAAAAGCTTCCGAGTATGTGTGGTACTTTTGCAGTCCATGAAGAATTTCATCTCTTTTTCTGCTAGGATAAACATTATAATTCAAAATCAATTAAATTACTACCTAGAAGAAAAATTTAATTTAAAAAAAAAAAAAATCACAAAGGAAAATCATAAATGATTCAAGAGACCCTTCATGTATTAAAAGATCTCTTATTCTTTATACCAAGGATTTGGTCCTACGATATATCTTGTCATTCCGATTTGCCTATTTTTTCTTTATCATGCTTATTTTCTCTTCCTTGCATTCCCTGTGTATCCAAAAACAACGATATGTTTTACAAAATACTCATAATCAAAGAAATTATTTATTCCCCCACATCTTCCAGAAGAGAATTCTGACTACCTTTAAGTCTTTCTCCAGTGAGTAAGAACACCTTAGACCTTATTTTTATATGTGTGTATATAAATATATATAATTATATATATGTGTAATTTTGTGTGTGTTTCACTATCTCCTTCCATTTAGGCTTGCCCCAGTTCAGCTCTGCATTAGAGTATGAGGAAGAACCCCATTTCCATCAACTTTTGCATTACTGTAACTTGAGAAGAAATGAGCCTGACTTAGTGCTGTTGCTTGGTACCATACAAAGCAACTTTCCAGTAGCTTTTCCTCTACATGGAATTCGGGTTTACATCACTACAGTCAACAATATGGATTTACCAGTATCCTTAAAAAGAAAACTTGCAAGCCTGTTTTCAAAGTTCGTTCCTTTAACAAAGCAGTGTCAGTCTTGCAAGTTATCCCTCAGTATCTTAACTGAGCAGTATAACACCTTATAATACCAAGTTTAATTCTACTAAATTTTCCTCAAGAGAACTTCAAGCAGAGAGATGGCAACTGTTCATCTGAAATGGACCAGGTAGAAAAAAAGAAAAATTAAATATATCAAACATATCAAACTCTCACTAACCATCTCTTAAACATGTCATAGTATGTCAATGGATATTAAAATAATTTCAATCAACCAGTCACTTCAGTTTCTCCTACTTATGAAGCATAGAGGCTTCTGAGAAACTATTTCTGCTACATCTCAATAAATGTTGTAACAAATAATACCTCATTTAGATTGTCTTTGTTCCTTTTTATTTTCACAAAAAAAAAAAAAAAACACATTTGCCTGATTATACATCCATTCTACACCCCCATAGCTTTCTGTCCTGTTATTCTTTGGCAGTGCAAAAGGCAGTAGGATCTCAAATGAAAGAACCAATGTAGTAAGAGTTATCTTACATACTTCATCTAGATCAAATATGTAAACCTCATCCCTTTTCTATTCATTTGTTCCTTCCTGTACACCTGGGTCACATTCCCTTCATTAACTGAGGAAACTTAACTATATATTCCCATTATCCAATCAACAGAAATGAAAGTGCCAAATTTTTCAGTTTGATGACCTCACCAGAGGTCAGCTGACAAACTGGATATACTCACTTCCACTTACAGATATGCCTTGCTTTCCAGTTTTAACAGCTGCATTTTTAGCATAACAAAAAATCCCTTTCACATTGCCAATCTTCATTATTGGTTCCTAGGCCTGCTTTATGTAGCTTTTAATTGATGCTACCATTACAAGTTCCAAGGTTCTCAGAAGCATTGGCCTGAATCCCAAGTCATCTGTTTTCCCGCTGTTTTGTTGTTGTTTTTTGTTTGTTGTTGTTGCTAAAATATAAATAGACAAAATTTTACAAGATGACATAGAAACCTGACAAACCACAGCAATAACAATTACCCATTTTAAAACTTATCCACAATCAAAGAAATTACACAGTTAGTCAAGTGCCTTAAAATGTATTTTTGTCTGAAGAGGGAAGGAAAAGGAACTATTATAAGTTTAGATACTGGAATCCCATAGCAAAAAAAAAAAAAAAAAGCTTCCAAGTACTAGCCTGCCATGCACCTCCTTGAGTCAACAATTATAATTTAAATTATTACTTCTGGTACACTCAGTAACACCAGACACTTGATTGTAATTTTAATATTAAACAGAAAATAAGTCAAATTTGAATTTAAAAAATGGCTTATCTGCTCAAAGCTACAAAAATACCTCTATTTTTTACTAGCCATAGGAGTACTTACTTCTTTGTAGGACAAAAGGTGCTTCTGCTTGAACAGTGTAGTATCAATGACTATATCAGTTTTAGGTTTATTCTTTTATTTTGATATAATCTAACTTGACAAAATTTAATCTAACTGAGCTAATACATGCTCTTTGTGTACATCAGATCAAAAGCCTAGGTTTCCAAGCTACATAAGTGGTCCCACCACAAACCTTTGCCTAAAATTGTGTTCTACTTTTACATCCTAAGTAATCTCAGCTGGCAAATCTTAGCTACTGCCTGCTACATGTCCCTGTGTTATTTCAGGTCAACACTTACTCTTCAGAATATTACCACACTGCATCTCCAAAACAAATCTGAATCACTCTGACTTAAGCCTTAATGTAAAATGCTCGAAGGAGAGCCTAACGTGGCAGGATTATCTAATGAAATACATCCTTAAAACACAAACATACAAAGCTAAGAAAACTCTTTACACTATAGATGTAAGATTTGTATGTTCCTTGATGCAAACTGGTCATGGTATGTACCACGCCTATAAATCAAATTAGCAAATTTAACAAACAACAGTTGGCAGGAAATGTACAGTACTCCTGCCTCTGGGCTGTCCTGCAACATAAAGCAATGATTTATTAAATACATTTAACCTATATGAGAGCAGTTGTAACATATCTCCACAGGTTTCACCCACCTTTGTAAGACCTTGTTTACTCTGAGTATAGAAAATAGGTACTATCCGTACAAGATGAGTACAAGACTATACATTTACTAAGCCTTGGTATTTTATTAAGTGACAAAGTAGAAGAGAAAATACAGCAACTGAAAACTATTATTTAAAAAACACAGCAATTGAAGAAAATCTACAGTGCAGGTTACACTTATGACACACTATTCTATTAAAATAGCCACTGTTATCTTGATGCACCAAGTTACTTAAGCATATGTCTAACTTTAAAAATGTGAATAATCCCCTGAAGTCAAATGACTACTCACTCAATTAAAGCTAGACATATGCTTAAGTACCTTAATGAATTGAAGCCTGTAATTGCCTGCAGTTGTTGTTTCTGCCAATTTTGCTCTAAGTAAAAAAAAAAAAAAAAAAAAAAAAAAAAAAAAAGTTTTTTTTGCCAGTGAAAATGTGATACCATAATGCTTTTATCACTGCAGAAAGGAAATTTATTTCACCTATTCATTTTTGTTGTTTTTTTTTGTTTGTTTGTTTTTCCACCCATAGTTCTAGACAAAGAGTTTACCAATATAGATACAGGGAAGAAAATTACATTTTAAATGTAAAATAAATGTGAGGGTTTGGTTATTTTTCTCTTCCACTTGCCAATGGAAAATCTTTTGTAAGATTTGAAAAAGGCATACATATAAGACCTACTACTTCAAGTAGCTGATACTAAATTTATTGGGTAGAGTCATAAATTCAAAGAGTATGATGGTGGAGTGAATGAATACAAAAAGAAGTTTCACTTCAGAAGAGTCTTCCATGATAGGAAGCTCTGCAGCACTTGCAAGAATTAGGCTTACTGCAGCACAGGAAGATTTAGGTCAAATCTTGAGAGGTAGATTGAAGCATTACTTCTCACAGGCTTCAGCTTTCCCTTGTCTAGAAGGAACTACACAAGACAAAATAGGTATAGCCCAAATTTGCCCACAAGGCTTAAAACATGTAAAATATACCCAGAAGGTAACTAATTCTACTTTTGGAATTATATCCAAGGGTTCTGAATAAAAAATCATGTTTGTGTATTAATTTACAAAAATGAATTGCTACAACTTCTCTCAAATCTGTATGTACCTCATGAATTCATGATCTGTATTCAAGCACCACTCCTGAATCACATGGGACAAAGGGGAATATGCAAGGGGAGTTTCAGGGTAATATAACATGAATACAGCAGGAAAAAAAAAAAAAAAAACAGTGAAGGGAGACTGTTCCATAGTAGCTTAACCTACTTACCCCCACAAGACTACCTAGCAGAGGTAAATATGTTATTAATCTAAAACAAGTATGACTTCACCAGGCATAAATTTCAAACTGTATTCCATGCTCCTGAGAATAACCTTCCTCTACAAGTCTTACTACATGTAGCTATGTAACACTCATGAGGTAGTTCTCAATGCAACATACAGGCACTTAATAACTAACATTTGGGGTTAACATGTTTAAAGTACCTTTTAAAATGATTCCTAAATAAATCTGTTCCAACTTGATTGAAATCTACAAAGAAATACCTATCATTTCATTGTTACTATATTAACTCACAGTTCTCCCTTGAGAAAAGAGGAAACTAACCTGATCTTCCACTTTAAACTATGTCCTCTGAACAACTTTAGTGTTAAAATTTCTCCTGAGACAATCATTGCTTGCAATTTTCCCCTGAAGCTACAACCATTTGTGGCCACAGTTTGTCAGACTGATGCACTGAACTTTAAACTTTTAAGAAAATGCCACAAACAAATCCAAAGAAAGTAAGTATGCACCTGCTCCCATAATTAATGTATTCAGCAAGGTCGTAGTGTTCTCTTGTTAACTAATAGTCTGAATCACATCCTGGTTTAAAAAATAAAAAATTAAAAAATTAAAAAAATCCACAATTAGTTCTTTAAAAATCCCTAGGTTTTTATTTCAAAAGTTTTATAACTAAATGGGGATCAACTCCTACATAACTCTACAGATTGTTTCCACCCACACAAAAACAAATCCCATCCTACTTACTATACACTTTATACGTAAAATGTGTAACACTATTTTCCAACTGAAAACAAAATCAACAATGAGAAGAAGCGTAGAGTTCATGCTAACTCTAGAGAAAAAGAAGTCCAATATATCTTGTTCAAACAGTAAGTGAAATCAGAAAAGCTCAAAAGAAACAGGAGGGGAAGTCCAACCTTTAATTGAACTATTACAAATGGCAAAAGTAAATTTAGGGCCTTAAGGGGGCGAGAGAAGAGGGTTGAAATCCTGTTGCATTTTTTCAAAAGCTTTACACAATTCATTCATTTCCAGATGACAAAGAGCAACTTTACAGATGAAATAAGAACACCTGAAGAGCAATACAATGACATCCTCACTACAAATTTGTCATCTTTTCATCTTTTCATGCTCCCATTACTGAACTTCAGAGAAACAGTAACACATAAAGGAAAATAAAAAAAAAAAAAATCAAGCATTTAAGAAAATCCTCATACTAGTTTGTCCAAAAACAGAAAGAAATTCACCTTATTTGGAACATTTTTTCCTTTATTCTAAAATATTTTCATTAACATGTTGAATTCCTGAACCTCCACTATTTTTCCACACCCCCACACACAATCAGAGCCCCAAGCAAATAATTACTTTTCCTGTTTACGTAAAATAATTATGCAGGATTTCCTGAGAACATGATTTTCAAATTAGGGACAAACCAAACTGAAGAGTCTCTGTTTCCTTTACCACAGGAAATGTAGTGGATTTGGTTTTAAACTCAATTTATATATCAATTAAAAAGCTGGAAGTTCTTATCTGTGACTGAGTTGTGGTAACTTTTGAAGGTTGGGGAAAACAATGCTCTAGCAAGTATTTAGCTGTTGAAAATATCTTTTAGAAATGTTAAATTTAATAGCTCTCTAGTGCATGTCTGGGATTTCTTTGTAATCTTCTTGAGCAATGTGTAATATTTTGGCAAAGTCCCAAACCCGCTCAGTTAGTAGTAGTAGAGA
Organism: Oxyura jamaicensis; assembly: GCF_011077185.1. Lineage (NCBI taxonomy): Eukaryota > Metazoa > Chordata > Aves > Anseriformes > Anatidae > Oxyura > Oxyura jamaicensis. The sequence goes on from NC_048894.1 coordinate 59,472,466, forward strand.
AAAGGAAAGGCTATAAAGTAAATTTGTTGTCTCTTTTTTTTTATTAGTTTTAGAAACTTTAAACATTAAAGAAATCTTGCTTTACATTAACTTCACCCTGTTGCTGCATTCCAGAAATTTAGTGCAGATTTGCATGTGCTCCATATGTATCTTTCCATATCTGCCCTACCTGGCTTAAACAAGCATCGTGCATGTGCTGACCAGCTGTGAAGAATGACAGAGGGGGAAGGGTTGAGGGGAAACAACAGAGCTTTGGACTTGGAAAGCAGAGTACTGAATTTCCTGGCTTACCCTGTGGCCCACTTAATGTCTTCAGTCAGGTGACCAAAAGAGGCAAGTAAATTACACAGGAGCAGGCACTGGATGTCAAGCAATACATTACAGCCATGCAATACTCTAATTTCCTTTTCTGGTCATAATAGTCTCAATGTAGGTGAGCTAGCTAGACAAATTTTTCTGTTTGCTTCTCCACACGCTGCATTTCCATGACAGTGGAGTATGATGCTGCAAGCTCATATATTCCTTCTCATTGGAGAAAGTAGGTATTCTTAATTTTATTGACAAAGTAATCTAAAAGGGCAATGCTGGCTTTAGAATAAGGTTTCCTTTACTACTTAAATGTGTTGTAAATGTGATACAGCTTAATGTAGTCTGATGAGTATTGAAAAAAAGTTATGTATAATTTAATCAGCAGCAATAAAGATTGATTTCTTCTAAGGACTATTTTGTACATGCCAAAAAAAGGCTTTTACGATGGATCTGTTACTTTTTAATTTGAATTAGGCTATGCATTATGAGTGAATATCAAATATTGGCCTCATGGGTGTTACAAGATAAAAGGAACATGTAGAGTTTGCATGTACTCTTAATTATTGGTACATGCATCAGGAAAAACACAGAACTAGAATGACGAAAAAACAATTCTTAACTTCTAGTACTCAAATTATCACTTCTGGCAATCCTTTTTTCTTTAATATGTTTTTCCAATTTTATTTTTTATTGGTGGTTCATATTCATAATGGATGCACACAGAACCACACTGAAAAGGAATTGCTTCAGTACAAATTGCTGTTGAGCAGGAAAGCCAGGTCCAAATGGTAGGCAGACTTTCTTGCCTACTACTCTTTTTCTGGTTACTTGTCAGAAGGGCACAGTTCTTACCTGGTGTTTTAAAAGTATGTCACATTCATTGGCAGCATTATAATTTCAGATTTGATGCTTCCCAGCTATAGCAGATTTTTAATGCATCAGCTCAAAAAAGCAGCTGTATGCAATATGGGTTCATCTATTCTCCTAGTCTTTCCTACTTCAAATATTCTTAAAAAAAAAAAAAAAAAATTGTGCTAATCCCTCAACAGTAAAAAGCAGTACCACATTAATTCACATGTGGCAAACACAGCATCTTCCCTGCCTGAACTGGAACTGCCATCATACCATTACTCAATCACCAACTGCTGCCAGTTCCACTGCAGCCACTTTCATAATGGTTCCGGAGACACTCAGTCTGCGGTATTTCTAATTCTCATTACAACTATTTTACATATATTCTTTAAGACATTCTTGGAGTATGGCATCAGAGCGACAATTACAATGGATTTTAAATATAGTAGATATGACATTTGTCTCTAAGGGCTCTTTGGACATGCTAAAGCCTGTTTATCCACCAGGAAGCATGAGTGCTGAGCTCAGAAGCAGGGTTATCAGAAATGTTTTTGGGGTAGGGATGTCAAGGGAAACATCTCTTGCTGGAATTACAGCAGATGGTACAGTGAATGTTCATAGTATGCCAAGCCACATACTAAATATGACTCAGATCTACCAAAAAATCATAAGGTTGGCTTAAAAACCGTGAGATGTTCTAAAACAAAAACCATCAGTATTTTTCTCTTTCTGGGTTTTTGGAGCTTCAGTGAGAAGCTGCCTTCCCTTCCTGATGAGTCGATACATTACCGATGAGTCTGGTGAGTCTGATATAAATTACTGAAAAATACTATTTACATCCGGACAGTAATGTCTCACTAAATCAAGAACAGCATCTTGATTCCCTCAAGGAGCTGAAATCAAAGATTCAAAATCCAAACAACTGAGTAGGTTTTTATTAAAATGTTGGGCAGAAAAACACAAACCCCAGCCTGCTGACAAATCAACTTGGGTGATTGTGAAGGAGTCATCAGTTTTCCTTTTTTTTCCACCAAAATAATTATTTTTGGACCTCATATGGAAAAAAAAAAAAAAAAAAAAAAAAAAAAAGCAGAAGACCAGCTGAACAGACACAATATATATGAATTTTTGATAAACCTCATTATTATTATTCTGCCGCTCTCATGATTTTCAGGATGTGGTACACTAATTTAATGCTAAGCAACAAGATGATCTGTACATCTGTTAATACTTAGATACTGGAACCTCATTTCCATAATGTTACATATCATAGAAGACATGCTGTATATGCAGTGTCTGCTTTATAAAAGTATTCATATTATTGAATATTATTTTTCATAAATCTTGGGATTTGCACTTTTTTTAGATGGCAGTGTTTTAACTTGTCTTTCCAGGTGAAATTCATGAATCCTAGCACAGAAGTTTATCAACAGGTCTCACGTGTCCTTAAAGTAATATATAACTTCTACTTTAAAGGGTTAAGTTGGACTTGAGTGATGAATTAAGCCTCGTGAAGATGCTAAGCTCAGCAATCAGTATCAACTGAAAGTAACTCACAACTCTCTTGATTCCTGTGAACATTCAAAACCTCCAAGCTGAGATGCTCTTCACTAACCTGTGTTTATAATAAGTACTATGTTACTATCACTGCTCATTATTTTGCATTAAAATAATGCCTACTGACTTTATATGCACTGTACAAACACATACTCAGTGAATTCATTAGCAAAGGCAGAGAAGCACAGTATCATGGCAATATACTTGGGGTAGAGTATGAAAAAACTGCTTTTGAAGATACTTCTGCCCTCTAAGCCAATGTTTTCAAATGTCAAGGCTTGTTGAGATTTCTTTTAGAATTATTGCAGAAGAGTCTGAGGAAACTGCACACTAGCAATTTCTTTTGTGAGCATGTGGACCTTGGGGACCAGAAGTGAGAAACCAGAGCTAAGAAGTTGCAAACACCAGGTGGATTAAAGTACATATCAACCAAATATATATATATCAAGAAAATTACACACAAGCACTTACATACTGGAAGAAACACACACACATACCCTAAAACAACCAGAGGATGAGTAGAAGCCACTATGGACTTGTAAAGTACAAAGACATTGCTGAATATGTAAAGACATCTAGGTCTAACTACAGTGCTGGACAATATCAATTTAAGTTAGGCCATACAAGAAACAGGTTTATCAGCTGGTTGAATATCATCAAAGGGACTTACAAATGATACGCCAATATGTAAGAATACCGTCAACTGCTTAAGGGTCATTTCAATATTCTCTTTAATAGCCCAGATACTGAGAGAAGAAAGTAGATTTATCAGATTTGAAGATGACACAAAACTAAAAGGAACTGCAAGTACTGGACAGGATATAACAGAAAAGAACTGGGAAATGAAGACTGAAAACAAGATGACAAAATTCAACAAGGGAAAACAACTGGGAAGTTCTAGAATTAGACATGAAAGATTCACTCCACCAATGCAGGAGAAAAGGATCAAGAAGTCACATTTCAGAAACTGCAAATGAATTAACAAGTCTCCTTTGCAACAGCAAGATAACATTATATTGGCATTTCAGAACATCAACAGAACCCACAAGATTCATGAAATAATCTGTTGTACTTCAAGATGATAGAGCTGGAGTTGGAATAATGTGCTACATTTGGTTCTGGTTGCCACAAAAGTGATGTGTTCCAAAAGGAAAGCACAGAGAAAAGCCGTAAGTTCTGGAAAGCGTGATCTCAGGGGAAAGACTTGGAAAGTTTAGAAAAGCTAGACATAATGACATGAAAGACTACTGAAAAGAGGAAGGAATCTGGCTTCTGCATTAGAAACCTTATCTTAATGTCTGATCTGCCTCTTCCTTGCTGTGATTTTCTTGCCTGGTACGCCATGGAGATAATAAACAGTGAAACACTAAAATTAAGTCCCTGGGAGGTTATGGGTGTCCCAGAATAAGTCAGGCAAATATCTGTGGAGAGCAACATTGCTCAAGATGATCTTACATGGAGAAGGCATAGCACCATCCAAGACTGTTTTTCTAGGATTTTTCCCTACTTGCAGCATTGAAGCTAGATCACATACTTTACATGACACTGCTCAATGATGTGCAGTCAGACCCTGAAAGAGAGTAATAATCTCTTTTGAGGAGCTTACTATTTAACTAGAGACCAAACAGAAGAAAAGTGGAAGGAGGAGATCAACTCTTTTACAGATGGAGGAGAAGCACACAAAAGTGACCTACTCAAGTCACAACAGTGAGGATCAAATCTCAACACAGACAGAACTGTGATAGGGATCACAGCAGCAGAGATTCAGGGAGTAACACCACACAGTTACTTGCTGCAGCCTGGAATTAGTGATTTCAATAAACTGCTGTACCTTGTATTAAAAATGGATTTGAAGCACTCACCCAAACAACAGTACCCCATTACATGAGGTTGTAACAAGGCACTCAAAGCAGAACACAGCTATTTTGCAAGCCACTGAATTTGAGCCCAATCTCTTGACCACGAAATCATCTATATTTTTGTTTTAAATCTCAAAAAGCTTATACGATGAATGTTTGAAGAAGGTCACACAAGATGTACAAGAAACCCCTATAAAAAACAGTGATATTCTCAGTTGCTTTCAGCACCTGGTACTTGAGGAAAGAAACTATTTAACTGTTTTCCCCTCCTCATTATTACTTAAAACTGATAAATTACAGGAAATAAAATTACTGAAGAATCTCTGAGGGGTTTGAAAAGGTAACAGTGAAAAGATAACGTAATTATGCACAAGTGCTAAGAGGTGTTACTAATAACACTCTCTTAAATGAAGTACCTGATCAGATTCTTAATACATAGAACTCTTCCTGCCCAGGGGCCTCCTCATCTTTTGTGGATTAAACTAAACTTCAGTAAGCACTATATGTATTAAACACATCTCAGATTCTTTCATGATTCTGATCGTATGACAGTATTTTTACTTCTCATTCAACCTTCAACTTCAACAAACTGGTAAATATAAACCTGGTATGTGAAAATGGATAAACTAAGACAAATCAAAAAATATCTAGAATTAACCTCAATACATTCACTCTTATATGTATAACTCTTGAGCCAAATAAAATGCTGTAAGCATCTATGCAAGGAGGACGAAATTATTATTTGTGGCTTTGTTGAAGCACTAAAATAAGAATTGGGGTCCATTGTTCTACACCTCATTCTAAGTTAAAATGCACTCTCTGCCCCATTGAACTAAGTTAATTGCTAGTATGTACTACAAAAGGCTTTGTTGCATTGTTACAACTATTATTCATGGTCAAAAGTCTCTCGCCATTATCTCAACCCCACATTCCAAGTATAAACTTGACAAGGTCAAAAAATTGTTTCTGTTTAGAACAGACATTATCATAAAGACTGACATTGATATTTATAATGTTTTATATTCTTTGTCTTTATGTTAGGTTTTAAATAAATTATGTAGACTCATCTAATGCTTCTCTACTTGAAATCATATCAACTTGCTATTTATTTATATGATGGCCATTCGATGTGACAATGGATTGCTCTGATACAGAATCACAACTAATATTAACTTTTTGCTTACCCATTGGAGAACAAATTAAAAATTAACCCTGTGTCTGTTTATTATTATTATTATTATTACCTAGCAAAGAATAGCCTTTCTACTAAGATAACTTCTACTTTTTACCCTGGTAGCCATCTAAAACATAAAATAATACAAGTTGGGTCTTCTGTATCCTTGCTGGACAACTTTATTTAGAATCTCAGAGCTCATTTATCCAGGAAAGAAAAGATGACTACTGATGTTAAACCAATGGGTATTTTGAAAAGATCATTAAAACCACACGTGGACATACTCTTTCAAATTCAAGTGCCCTAAACTTGATGTAGATTACAAAACAAGACAACAGTCAGACAACAGTCAGATAACAGTTTTGTCTGCTGCTTTACTCAGATTCAGAGATCACTCTAGTATTGAGTGACCTTACCTCTGCAGGTTTCACCAAATTGGAAATGATCAATAAAACTATTCTGTAAATTATCCACCAAAAAGAAAGCAAAAATAATGGAACACAAAGGAACCCCAAGAGTCTTTTAATGATAAATCAACTGAAGTTGCAGCTGGTAAATAATTAGCCAAGTTTCGGCACAGAGCTATGTGCTGTTCTCCTATCCTGCAGTTGAAAACCCAACAATGATGAGATACAGCAATATGTTGTTGTTAAATAAGAAAGCAAACTATTCCCAGGTGCCTTTCTCAAGTGAAAGCTCTTTGTGTTACTCAGAAACACGAAGAACTCACCTGAAGCACTCTGTCAAGATCTGGACAGCACAGTTGAAGAGGTGAACAAAGTAGAAAAAAAGTAGAAAAAATGCCAGAGAGAAAAACAAAAATTACAAGAGGTGGAAAAAATACAGGGGGAGGAGGGAGAACATGAATACAGATTAGGGAAAATGTGAAAAGCTGGCCTCACACAAACCAGCAAACAGTACCCTATAGAGGAGCACAAATTACCTATATAGAAATACTTGCTATAGACAACAAGGCAATCAAATTCTGCAGTACACCACTAACAACAGGGTAAAAATACTTTTCCTAGTCTAGGACATCTTCTATGCTGAAAATGAAATTATTTCTTTTCTTCCCCATAGTGGGCACAGAAGACCCACTTATGGGCTTAACAAGACCATAAAACATATTCCAGAACTTCCAATGTAGAGAAATTGGGACAGACATCTATTGAAAGTAACTTAGAGCTAACAGAACAAAGATGGAGGTGACAGCTAGATAACCAGTTGAAATCTCCTTGGGGCCACAGGTATAGGATTGCCTTCTCTAGATTAATTTACATGACCAGGGTAAACTTCAGTCAGCAAATACTCTGTTTTTAAGTCATTGTCAGGAAGTACAGTTTTGTTGAAGCAGATAACTCCTTTTTCTTTTAAGAAAAAAAAAAAAGAAAAAAAAAAGCATTTCTCACCATCACCCTTACCACTCTCAATATAAGTGAATTAAAGTCCTGTAGCTAAAATCCCGCTTCTCTTAAAAAGCAAATGTATCAAAACTATTATAATATTAATAAGGGTTTAATAATAGACAAAGCCTCAGGTTACATTTTCTCACTTCTTAGCATCAAGGTTTATTAGTGAGGGTATTGATTAAAAATAATACCTGTTTTAGCATCATACAGCATTACATTTGAATGTAGCATAGGGCACAAGAAACAACATTAAAAAGCACTGTAATTTAAAGCTCATTTTCATAAGTAGATTTAGCACTTAATACTTCAGTGCTTTGTTGCAATACAGCAGGACTTAGACTTCTCACGTGTATATACTGCTTTGGAAAACAGAACAGAAGCTACAAAGTCATTCGGCTCTTTCAAAAAAATGCCGCCCTCCCAATTAAATTCCCAGAAGCTGCCTGCACACTGGAGGATCACAGATACTACTGCACTGGAGCTAAGCTTGTCATAGTAGTACTGCAATATTTTTAGAGGAAAAAAACAGCACACCAAATTTATTAGTATACATCAGTCCTAGGGAATTAACTTTATGACCAAATTTGAATGACTTGTCAAGCTCATTGTGAAAAGAAAGGGCCATCCTACAAAGTAGCAATAAAGTTCTACACTAAATCTTTACTCAGTAGTACTTAGTACCAAAACTATCTAGACATGTCAAACAAGCTTCTCAAACACCAGTGACTTACAGACTGCCCCACTCTGTGAACATACTCACAGGATATCTATCTTAAGATCTCCCATCAAAAAACATGAGAATAAATATGATTTATATAGCAACTCCACCAGTTAAACCAGTTCTGGATGGTTGTGTTTCAGTTTCACGGTGACAAAACACAGACCTCTTACAGATGCATTAAATGTGAGCAGAAATGTAATTCTCATGATGAGAGAAGGAAGAATGTAGCAATGAGATGTGGGGAACAGGAATGTTTCTAAGGAAGTTGATGTTGTGTGAGCATAAGCATTTTACATTCTTGAGGACAATATGCAAAAGAGTAAAACAGTTCCTAACACAGTTATGTTTCTGATGGCAGATGGTTCTCTTGGCTAAACAGTGGTAAAGGTTCTTAATCAGGTCTAGCAGTACGGCAAACCTTCACATTGCTGAAGGAGAAGCATCACTCCATTAAAAGCAAGTTCATAAGCAAGTGTTAATCCCCATGCAATGTAGCATTTATCATTTTTCATGCAAGTGCTTATTCCAAGAGGATTATCACTTCCCCATCCTGCCCTCTGGCTGACTACACAGGGCAGAGAAATTCTTTATTCCATACAGGAAGGGAGAGGGAGGTTGGAAGAAGCTATGATGTCAGGCTTCCAGTTTTGCTGTAGCTACCCCAATGTGAAAGTGGGAAGGAGAGCAGGCCAATCTTGCAGCAGTAGCTCTTCAATGAGAATATAAATAATAGATTCCCAAAAGCTGTCTAGCAATTAGTGACACATGCCATACTAGAAAGATGGAGAGGAGGGGGCTCAAGCACAACTTGCTAATGAATTCACACCTGTATAGATCCCACCAGCCTGCCTGCAGGACTGATCAGATGCACGTCTGATTTGTCCACTCACACAGTATTTCACGTAAGCTTGCTTGAAGTGGTTCTATTTTAAATGTCTTAGATATTAATAAAGTGACACTAATCAAGAACTGTAGCTACAGTTTTACAGCTAAGATCCCTAAGTATATAAATCCATTTGTGCAAGTTTGTGAAATTCCAGATGTTTTTCCTAATTAGATATGCATAATTCTAATGAACTGCCCTTCGAGGTGTAACACGCTTCGAAAAGAATAAATTTCAAGTGGAATTATATTAGTTACAAGGTAATTTTTGTTTCCTTAGGGACATAACATCCTTACTTCTATGATCATATGGCTCCTTGCAGAACAGTTACAGACTATATACAGCTCATCTGGGTGCTCTTATATAAGAGATTAATTCATGCAACAATGCAATGGTATGTAAAAACACATAAAGTCCTAGACTAATAGGTATGTCAAACCCATCACAGAGACAAGCAGATGATCTGTACCATGCCACACTTACACATAAAATCAGTAGTACTGCCTATACAGAAGCAGCTAATAATGCTGATAATTTGCATCTACCATCCTAAATAGATCCTAGAAATAGATGCTGCAACAAAAACTAGATTACATGAATGACATCTAGTGGACATACCCTTTCATAACAATCAATATATTCCAACCAAAACTGTCAACGTTTCACATAATAAAAGCACACACCTGAGCATCAATTAAATAATGGTAAGAATGTTCCTGATTTTTTTTATTTGTTCATTATTCTGTCTTTGTAAAGTTAATATCATCATGTAGACATGCCTTATTCTCTTCTGTGTCTTAAGATTAAATATTATTCACAATAAATTACCAGCTCCTTGAACTCATATGGAAATATAATCTCAGAAAGTTTACTCAAGTCCTCACTTCTGTCACATAAAGTAACTCCTTCATGCTTCATTCACCAATACTGGTCAGAAAGAGTTAATTTGTCCTGCTTGTACAATACCTTGTACAACATATGACACGTTTTTTGGTTGTTGTTTGTTGTTTTTAAGATCTTCTATCTATGATAGCAACACAAATAGCCATTTATGTATTCAGGATGATTATGTCAGGAGTCACTGGCTGATGACGCTGCACATGGGGTTCTGAGATCTCTTTCAGACTGTTTAAATATGTTTGTACAAACGGTTGCAATGCATTGTTATACAATGATTGGGAAAAGTACTTTCAGGAGAACAAAAGTGAAGTTTATTCTTCTGCTCTGGATCTAACAAGCAGATTAAAGGAAAACAGTGATCCAGTTGCAACTGATCTCCTCTACAAGCCCACTGATCATACTTTTATCCCTTTCCAGACAGCAATAATGTGAAAAGAGATCTTCTGATCAGGTCTCTGCTATGCTTCCCTTTCTAAAGATTACAATTTGACATGGATATACCTACCTGCAATGTTTAGTAATCCTGCAATATGTAGGCTAACCATGCTGCTGTAATACAAACTAGATCCCTCACACATCAATGGAGGAAAAAAGGAACAGAACAAAGAGGAGACAAATATGTACACTAAATGATTCTGAACACCAGTACACCCATGTTTTGATCCTAGATGACTTCTCATGAAACCACGGGCCAGTGACAAACTAAAGATCTTAATATACACCCAGTTTAAATGACTAAATATGAGTTCAAGGTACAGAAATGTTCTGTGACAAATGTTCTGCCAAAAAAATAGCCTTGCAAAACAGTCCTGTGACACTTCCCTGGAGGAGATGAAAAATGAGACAGTATTAACTATCAGCTATCATTCCTAAACAATAACGATGATTATCCAAATCTATTTTGCAAATTCAAAGTATTGGATACTGATTAAAAATATTTTGCAGGCATTCATTTGATGATTTTCTTCAGGGAAAAAAAATAAAATCAGGTTTTAAATTTAAAATGTATTTCATTTCCATCTGAAAAGTACCTGTGTACAGGTAAGAAGCTGTCTATAATAATTAGATACAAGCTCAGCTTCATTAAAGTCTGTGACAGAATGGGATATATATGAATATATTTACATATTCATATATATAGTTATATATATTAGTTATATATATATTTATATATATATATAACTGTATATATATATTCAATATATATAGTTATAACACCACCTCACATCTCACATCATACACCAAGCACATGTCTAAAACTGCCGAAGGCAAACCTACTGATATCCTTTCCAGACAGCAGCTCTGCCCAAGAGAGAGGCTTGACAACTCATTGAAGGACTATCACCAGAAAGGTTACAATATAATGTCATCAGTTTTGAATAAGTGGAATTCATTCCCCATAAATGGGAACTTTTCTACACTGCATCCCACAGATGATTATTATACCTTTGCATTGACTAAAATAACAAGGAAACAGAATCCCTACTGCAGTGCTTCCCACCAAGCAAAGGGCAAACTGTGGTCCCCTGTCATCACAATAAAACCAAAACATTTGTGTAGTAAGTAGTTTAAAAGAAAAAAATGCCAAATACACTTTTTGATTTCTTGTTTTACAGGATCCAGGATGACACAGGCCTTTCTGGTTTTCTCTGTATCTTGTAAGATAAAGATAGAAAGGAAATGGTTGTTAAAAAAAAAAAAAAAAAATGTAGGTATGTAGTTCAAGGAGATACCGCAGGTCACCAAAGTATCCAGGAGACCATGTATTCATCACATAGAATCACAGGATCATTTAGTTTGGAAAAGACCTCTAAGATCATCTAATCCAACCTTTAACCTAGCATTGACAAGTTAACCACCCAAACCATGTTACCAAGTTCTACATCTACAAATTTCTTGAATATCTCCAGGGACAGTGACACAACCACTTCCCTGGGCAGCCTATTCCAATGTCACACAACTCCTTCAGTAAAGAATTTCTCCTAATATCCAACCTAAACCTCCCCTGGTGCAACTTGAGGCCATTTCTCCTTGTCTTATCACTTGGTACTTGGGAAAAGAGCCCTACCTCCACCTCGCTACAATCTTCTTTAAGGTCATTGTAAAGTCCAATAAGGTCTCCCTCGAGCTTTCTTTTCACCAAGCTAAATTATTCCAGCTCCCTCAGCTGCTCCTCATAAGACTTATTCTCTAGACCCTTCACCAGCTTCGGTGCCCTTCTTTGGACATGAATTGAGATAGGTATCTTGAGGACAGACAAACTGTTCTTTGGAATCTGAAACCACACAGTGGAGAGAGCTAACTTTGCTGCTTGAGAGCACAAAGTTTCTATTCAGTATACCTGTGAATACATTTAATTTTCATATCACTTGGGCAATGTTTTAACAGTGATAGTTCATTACTCAGAACAACAGCGTAGGACAGTGGGCCCCCAAGGCAGTTTGAAAAGTCCAGATAAAAATTATGTTGATGAGGTTCAGACAGTAAGAAGGGTCATCTTGCATTTCTCCTAGATTGAGCAAACAAGAAAGATCTTCTTCCATTAAATAAGTCCTACACTGATTTTACAAAGAGAATTTTACACATAAAACAAAACTCCAAAAATAATCCAAGTTCCATTCTTTGTTGATTTTGATTCCAAGACACATTAACTGGAGAAGTATCCCAATAAAACCAAATCAAGACAGGAAAAAAAAAAAATGACCACATACCTATTCTTGTGTGGAATAAGCAGCATGAAATTTCTGCATGATGGACATAATTTTTTTTACTGCAAAAAAAAATATTTTTTTACAGCTTAATTTTTTTTTCACTGCAAATAGATGAAAAGCACCTCTGCCAGATCAGTTGGGCAAGAATGAAGGAAATTCTATGCCTAGCACAACAAAGGGCTATTCTTAGAGAATCTCAGTGATGCTCTAATACAAAAAAAAAGCATTAATATTGGGTGTAATTAGTTATGACAGTGCACAGGCACAGAAAAGATAATCATTTAAAATAATTTATTTCCTGTTTTGTGATTTCACTTTCTGTGCAGAATGATCGTGCCCTTTGTGTATTCTGAAAATATTATGTATATTTGAGAAGTCCCTGTTAGTACTAGGAATAAACTTGGAACAGTAGTAATATATTAATGGGAGACAATTTTGGGAGGCAGGGTGGAGAAGGAGGGAAGTGGCTGGAGAAGAGAGATTTGTAAGAGCTTGGTGTCCCAGTTTTCAGACGGACTTTTACCATTATGACGTAAAAGCAAACAGCCCTGTACCTTTAGCTAAAAGTTTGCATCTGAAACTATTGCCTAATTGTCCAGGTTGCTGACTGAAAGTTGATAAGCTTCCACAGAAAACAACCTGTAAATATACAGTTTATGAAACACTCAGGAGAATTTGTCTGTTCCCAGCGGTCCAGCTGTAAGATAAAAAGTGACTGACTAGATGTCAGGCATGGTACAGGTAAGATAGCTACATTGGTGAAACCATGAGAATAAGGAAAGACCTTATCACCCCAAATGAAAGACAGTAACATGACTTTACTTCTCTGCACAATTATGTAAACCGGATGCTTTTAAGCTCTTGATTTCCTCTGGATAATCATGGAACAGCTGTAGCTAAACAACCTGTCTCATTATAGAAACTTGTTTAAAAAAAAAAAAAAAAAAAAGTACTAATTACATTTAAGATAAAGACCAGAACTCAAGGTTTGTGTTTTAACATCTGAAACTAAGCAAATTGGGATCTGGTTACACACAAGATATTGTTCCTGTATGATCACAGGAGTGGCCTATTCCAACCACACCTCTCTGACTGAAAAGAGATGCTCAAAGTAGATCGTTTCTCATGAAGGGTTCAGCACTCTAAAATTTACTTCTGACTTCTGTTGTCAAGAATCCAGATTTCTTCACCTTTGTGGCACATTACAAAGTTCACCTCCATTGCAAACCTTGGCAAACTATTATATACCAACAGCTTTACAGGTGCAGTGAAAGAAATCATGCACTGAAAAGAAGTTGAAATTCTTCATTGTCAGCGAAGGCGATGAGCAAACAGAACTGAAAATTCAGACATTTCAGATGGTTATGTCACAAAGGGACCACACTATCAGAAAATGAGAAAAAACTTATAAAGGTATGAAAGTCATTGTGCAGCAAACTTTACATCACTTTTGTTAATGAGCTTGTAACTTGGACTAGAAATAGGTTTTCAAAGGGGCTACATATCTTGGTAGTTTGGGGAAAGAAAATCTAGCTGAAAACAGCCATTTGAAGCCATTTGCAAATAAGATATTCTGGCCAAAATTAAGAAATTGAAGCCCAATGAAAAAAAATTACAATAGTTTTCAGTATATAATGCTGACTGCATTAAACAGAGCACTAGAACACTTACCACAACAATTAGAAGCAAAATAAAGTACTAATTATGTACATATTTAAGATGCTTTCAACTTGTAATTTTTATTAATTTTTTTATCAGTCTCTGATCAGACTTCTTTCACAAAAAAAGATCACAGAACCATAGAATGATTTGGGTTGGAAGGAATCTTAACGATCATTCAGTTCAACCCCCCTGCCATGAGCAGGGACATCTCCTACTCTAGACCAAGTTGCTCATGGCCCCATCCAGCCTGGCCTTAAACACTTTCAGGGATGGGGCATCCACAGCTTCTCTGGGCAACCTGTTGCCTCACGACCCTCACAGTGAAGAAGTTCTTCCTAATAACTAATCTAAATCTCCTTTCTTAGTTTTAAACCATTACCCTTTTTCTTATCATTTTACTACACCCCCTGACAAGGAGTCCATTCCCATCTTTCCTGTAGGCCTTCTTTAGGTGCTTGAAGGCCATTCGAAGGCCTCCCTTGGGCCTTCTCTTCTCCAGGCTGAACAAGCCCAACTTCCTCAGCCCATCTTCACAGGAGAGGTGCTCCAGCCCTCTGAACATACTTGTGGCCCTCCTCTGGACTTGTTCCAACAGGTCTTTGTCCTTCTTAATTTGGGGGCCCCAGAGCTGAACACAATGCTGCAGGTAGGGTCTCACAGGAGCAGAGCAGAGGGGGGGAAATCACCTCTTTTGACCTGCTGGTCATGCTTTTTTTCATGTAGACATCATAAATCATATAGATTTTGTCATTTTTATGTCTATGAAAGAATCTCCTATGATTACTGTCAAAGTTCCACCAAGGTAGAAGCTCAAAATACAGCAAGGGGCCTTAAGAAGAAAAGAACAACAGTTTGCTACCACATGCTTGTTCTAAGTTATATCTAAGTTCAATTTTAGGAAATGTAATTTTGATTATTTCAACAAATTATATTTTAATTGCACAAAATACCTTGAAACAAATATTTTTCATTAAAAAAACAGCATTATGATAGTCACATATTACTTTACTAAGTGAAAGTGTATATTTACTAACTGTAATGGGGTGAAACTCAGGTTTCAGGGTTCTATTCTTAACTATATTACACATGAAACATGGAAACAGCTATAAAAGCAATACAATTGCAATAATGCAAGCTAATTCAAGCTTCTAAAGAGCTTTACACTCTAATTATAGCTTATGCTAGTAAAGTGAGAAAAATTCTAGAAAACAAATACACTTTTAGGTTGCTGTCAAAATCATAACCATGTTAGCTGACGGAAAGTTAACAGATGAGCCACAAAAACACACACAAAGCTCCACCCCCTATAAATCCATCCTACTCACTGTTTTTTGAACAAGAAAATTGAGATTAAGACTGTTTATAATATAGAGGTAATATTTATAATACCTACTGCAGAAACAGCCTACAGAAACAGAGAAACCATAGTTTAAAAAGGATTATTACCAAAAAAAAAATTATTTACATCTTGATTAATGTTGATTAAACCAGAAAAAAAAAAAATCAACTAATTTTGTATATCTGGAGATCTGTCTATAAAAAAAAGAAACAAAGGATACCAATGTATATGCTTTTCTTTTCATTTTGACTGTGGAAAAACAAAAGCAAAAAGGTGCTAAAAGAATGCAAGTTTCATTTATTCATCCAAATGCAGTAGGGTGAAGATAAAATGTTTTGTTTAGTCAGGTTTTTGGTTTTGCTTATAGAAACTAAAGACACTTCAGATCTGTTTTGTACTTTCAACATACCAAAGTTCAGAAGGGGTTGCACCAAAAGGTCACATTACAGAAACACAGCCAAATGCAACTACTTGTGTAGCAGATGCCTGGTAAGCTGGGTCACGTTGCACTACAGAGCTTTACAGTGTTGGTCCTACAAAATATGACCATATTGCGCTGCTGACTAGAGCAGCTCTGGCTGTGCTGCTCTACACCTGAGATGAGAATACTGCAGGACCAAACTCATCCTTGCAGAAAAAACTGCAACATCTCCCCATCAGTCTCAGAGACAATTTGCAATCTATTCTAGCTAGTCCAGAAATTGATGGTTGACTATGTAGAAGCATGTACTTAAAATAAATAAAATAAAAAATAAGGAAAAAAAAAAAGTGTCCTAGCTCAAATATACAAAGCTTTTACAAAAACAATTGATGTTTGTTGTAGACCTGAAGAGATCTGCTGTAATTTTAGCCAGGAATAATGTTCTGTATAT
>NC_048894.1:59488813-59499049 GCF_011077185.1 Oxyura jamaicensis
GTATTTTTATATATATATATAATATTTATTTATTTATATATATATATAATACATAATATATATATATAAAATTATATATAAAATACATTATATATATTTTATATATATATATATTTAATATAAGGATAAAAGGATGATCACCACCACCTCCAGCACTGGGAAGTAAATATATATTGATTTCCTCCCATTTTCTAACAAGAAGGGAGACTATAATGCAACTGAGTGGTATTTAGATGCTAGTTGTCCCAGACAAATGCTGGGAACTGTCCCTAACAGGATTGAAAGGACTCCATCCAGAAATGAAAAAATCCAGACTCTTCCTAGCTAGATGCAAACACAAGTACTTGATGAGAAGTGCCAAAAATGAAACAAAGAATAGATTAAGTATGTCGAAATCTCCTTAAGTTAATATGACCTCTATCAAGATAACAGAATGATCAGCTAGAAAATAAAAAAAGTCTTTGTTTACTTGAAGAATTTCCCATACACTAGCCAGAAGATAAAGCCTGCAGTCAATTTTTTTCCTGTGCTTGTTTATATGATGAAGATCATGTTATTTTAAGGAATTTCAACCCTTCATTAGATGTAGCAGGCTATGAATTCCATTGGAGAGATCTGAGGTCTGGTTAATTCCTTTTTTAACCTGTTGTCTCACTGAGCACCAGTGATTTGCAGCAAACTCAAGGGACAATGGCAAATAAATAAGAACTCCCAGACTTTCATGGATACTTAGCATATTCTTGTAGACTCACAAGGTTGAAACAGTAAGATTCAGAGGCAAAAGGTTTCAATTTGTGGCTGGTATGGAAGTCAGGTAACCCTTAAAGTGAAAGAGGAAAAAAAAAAAAAAAAAAAAAAAAAAGCTTTCTCTGTCAGGTAAAAAATGATCTAGTCATTGTGCTAGCTTTAAAGTCATCCTATTTCAGTGAACACCTTTGATCTGTGTCAGTGTTCTGTTACTAATCTACTGCTGATGAAGAAATATGCAAAATGCAGAAACTACAATGAACAACAGAACCTTGTCCTACCTAGACACAGATACATTACAGAATACAGCAGGTCATGGGAAAAGTCAGTCAGTTCTCAATCTTATAATACACAAAATCATGAATTCTAAAAGTAGAATAAACCAATGGTTTTGGCTTACCTGATATGGAACAATACTCCCATGCGCTGTACCCCAGCGTTTTCCTTCAATTTTGCAATTAAGATAATTAGCTGCTACATGAGTAAGACATGCAACCTATAAATGGAAAAAAGTGAAGTATTCAGGAAAGCTCAAACTTCATTGACAACATCTTTGTGAATTCTGTATATTTGTATGTTGTTTATATACATAAGGTAAAATATTTTATGTTACAAAAACATTTTTATATATTATATATAGCCTGTTTTTTTTATATTAAACAAGTATATGTATCATGGAAATGGTTGGGTAAGTACAATTCTAATAGTAAAACAATGAGTATCCTACAACACTAGCAATGCTGGACAAATCTAGCATTAAACTACCTTAAGAGATAAGGCACTATTACCCTAAGCATTTTGCAGAATGGTCAACAAAAGCAAAGAAAATATCAGTGTCCAGATTGTCCAGATTCTGAAAGGAAAGGAAGCACCATGGATCTGTGAGCTAGAATTCACATTTCCTGATTCACAGTCACAAGACTTTCTCAGAAGATTAAGTTTCTGTTCTCTCCTATTCTCATTCTACATGTCTAAGCTACAAGCTACAGAAAGTATTTCAGAAATCTTCAGCTCCCACATGTTCTGCAGTATTAAGAGGTAAGCCTCAAAAAATCATCTGCCATTAGAAGATAAGGAGAGATTCATCAGGTTTTTAATTTGGCAGGGAAAAAATAAATAAATAGATAGATAAAAATAAATAATTTTCTGAAAAATATGGCATGCTACATTTAGTAACCATAATTTCAGGGGTAAATATATATATATTTAAGCACAAATGCATCTTAGGAAAAAAGTGAAAAATTATGATGCAGTAATGCATGAAAAACAGTGGTTCCGTTATAATCAGTGGCAGATTTCTCTGATAGAACAGTGGGTGACTATGTATCTAAAGCCAAGTAACACATTAAAGCATTGCAATTAGTAATTCAGAAGTTCTCATTAATTCATCAGACAATGCATTTGTTTCACACGGTTAACTAGTTGTGACAAGTAAGTGCAACTGTTCGCTTAAATAGTAGGCCATATGACAATATTTTTTTTCCAAAAATATTGTTTTCTTCAAATATCTCCCCTAGACGAAAGAAATTTCTTACAATGATCAAAGTGTTTACAATGTTCTGTAACTATTAACTAGGCTAATCTACATATAAATACATAGTAATTAATTCAGAGTTCACCAGTAATACGTGAATTATATAAGAATTTCTAGGGAAAAAAAAAGTTTTCTCTTCCTTTCTTCATATACCCTGAAAAGGCAACATGAGCACATCACTTCTACATTTAAAGCAAGTATTTAGCAGAAAACCTAAGCAAATGAGAATTTAACTGTTGCTGAGAAACTACATCCATATGATAACTACAAATACAATACCATAATTCTGAGAACTGCTGGAAAACATTTTGGAGTTGGGTTTTAGTTGCAGATTATTATATCCCAGCGTCACTTCATTCAGCTAAAATGTTAAACAATGTCTAGTGTGTGCCTAAGTAGGACATCCACTGGAAAATCTCAGCAATTAACAAAATGAATCTGCAAAATACATAAAAAGGACTTTTCATTCTGGTTTGCAACTTTCCTCAGTAGCACAAAATGAAACACTACAGAGTTTGATGAGTCACAAAAGTGTATTATTTATTTATTAAAGATATCCTAGTCTTATCATTCCTGTCATTTTTCAATTTGGGGTCACACCACCTAGTGAGGTTTTTCTAAAACAGCAAACGGCTATGCAATGATGATGAAATTCTTACCATATAAATTGCTAGATATTGTTCTGTATTGTTTGTGTGTAGCACTGTACTGTAGCTGCTGTGTTACAAGGTTCACTGATGGGTGAGAAGCATCCACTACAATGGTCTTGGACTTTTAAAGACATAAGAACATCCTATGCAACATTTGTATTCAGCTTTTCACACTTCAGCAAGGAAATCCTAGGCTAATCTTAACTTTAAGAAGTATGAAGTGAATTAAAACCCAGTGAAACAGAAATCCTACCATACTGATATTGAATATAATCAAGCCAAGATGTCATTCCATTTATTTATATATTTGTCTGTAGTCTATGCTGTAGAAATAGATTTTTCACAAAAAAAAATGCTATCTTTAAGTACAAAAATATTTTTAACAGCATTGCATATTGCTTGAGATGAATATAACTCTTTTAATGGCAGAAAACTACTTGTACACATTTCTCCAAAGCACCTGTACCATGTACAATGGGAAAAAAAGATTTGGAAAAAGGATTTAAAACATAACACTCGCTAAATACTGGAATTGCACCACTAAAGCTTGTTCAAAGGCTTGTTTCAGTAGCAATGGGCAGCAATACACTGATTTTTGCTTTCATGCCTGCGTATCTTGCTGAAGTTGTTTTACTTATAATTTTTTTTCAGTAAGTCATGAAGGAAAAAGGCTTTCAGTTCCTTTTGAATTTTGAGTTGTTTACCTTGTTTATAGTCAAATCAGCCAGCCAAAATGAAGTATTATTTTTATAATCATCATTATTATACAAATAAACATTTATTGACCACATCAAAGTATGTATTTTAGCGTTTTGTGTTTTATGAATAAATATACTCAGTTGAGTAAACTTTGTGGCATTTCCTCCTTAGTAATAACCATCTAATGAATTCAGCAGACTTAGAAGACTTGCTTCTATTTCTACTGTCCCATGAAATTGTTACAGGCAGTCCCCGAACTTTTCCCTTTCCCTTGCTTTTCTCTTTCTCTCTTTTCCTGTCTCAGTTCATTCTCCTTGGTCTCCCCAGAGCTTTACCTCTCACTGAGAAGGCACCACAAGATCACAGAATCACAGAATCACAGAATAGTCTAGGTTGGAAGAGACCTCCAAGATCACCGAGTCCAACCTCTGACCTAACACTAACAAGTCCTCCACTAAACCATATCCCTAAGCTCTACATCTAAACGTCTTTTAAAGACCTCCAGGGATGGTGACTCCACCACTTCCCTGGACAGCCTATTCCAGTGACTAACAACCCGTTCAGTAAAGAAGTTCTTCCTAATATCCAACCTAAACCTCCCCTGGCGCAACTTGAGCCCATTCCCCCTCGTCCTGTCACCAGGCACGTGGGAGAATAGACCAACACCCACCTCGCTACAGCCTCCCTTCAGGTACCTGTAGAGTGCAATAATGTCGCCCCTGAGCCTCCTCTTCTCCAGGCTAAACAGTCCCAGCTCCCTCAGCCGCTCCTCGTAAGACTTGTTCTCCAGACCCCTCACCAGCTTCGTAGCCCTTCTCTGGACTCGCTCGAGCACCTCCATGTCCTTCTTGTAGCAAGGGGCCCAAAACTGAACACAGTACTCGAGGTGCGGCCTCACCAGAGCTGAGTACAGGGGGACAATCACTTCCCTGGACCTGCTGGCCACGCTGTTTCTTATGCAAGCCAGGATGCTGCTGGCCTTCTTGGCTGCCTGAGCACACTGCTGGCTCATATTCAGCCAACTGTCAACCAATACTCCCAGGTCCTTCTCTGCCAGGCAGCTTTCTAACCACACATCTCCCAGCCTGTAGCTCTGTTTGGGGTTGTTGTACCCCAGGTGCAGGACCCAGCACTTGGCCTTGTTGAACTTCATACCGTTGGCCTCGGCCCATCGGTCCAGCCTCTCCAGGTCTTCCTGCAGAGCCTTCCTACCCTCGAGCAGATCAACACACGCACCTAACTTGGTGTCGTCTGCAAACTTGCTGAGGGCACACTCGATCCCCTCGTCCAGATCATCGATGAAGATGTTAAAGAGGACTGGTCCCAGTACCGAGCCCTGGGGGACTCCACTAGTGACCGGCCTCCAACTGGATTTGACTCCATTCACCACAACTCTCTGGGCCCGGCCTTCCAGCCAGCTCTTAACCCAACGAAGCGTACACCAGTCCAAGCCATGAGCAGCCAGTTTCCTGAGGAGAATGCTGTGGGGGACGGTGTCAAATGCCTTACTGAAGTCAAGGTAGACCACGTCCACAGCCTTTCCCTCATCCACTAAGCGTGTCACCTTGTCATAGAAGGAGATCAGGTTCGTCAAGCAGGACCTGCCCTTCGTAAATCCATGCTGACTAGGCCTGATCACCTGCTTGCCCTGCAAGCACTTTACACTATGTCCTTAAAAAAGAAAATATAATTTATTTACATATACCCTATGGCTATTAATCAAACTGCTGAATTATAAGCATTAAAACACATCCCTAATGAACATTTCTACAGATATTAAAACCCCCAGAAAAAAAAAAAAAAAAAAAAAGTGTTATTAACAAAATAAGTATTTATTCAAATTCCTCGGTACTACAAGACTCAGTACAGACTACATTGCTAGAGATACTTTCTGCACTAAGAGTATCTTCAATACAACAAATCTCTTGAAGACTGGGTACATTTGTATTACATTCTCAGTTAAGTATTTTTAAACTTTTATTTAAAACTGCTTTCATGAAACTTTATAGACCCATTTATTTTCTCTTTTAACTAATAAAAGATTCATAAAACTAACCTTTGGATTTGTAACATTAAAGCAGATGTAATACAACAATACAGACACCTCTGTATTCATTTGCTTTCAGAGACAGATTATGTACTGTAAATATGCATTATCAAGTATCTACAGATAAACATTTCTCTATTTCACATCAATAAAGAGAACACACACCTTAACATTCCTTTCTGATATTACTGTTGGCGGCTAAATCATGCATTTGTTACATACTTACCTAAACCAGAACAAAAAGAGACCTACATTAAAGTCTGAAAAGTTATGCTCATCTTATGACAGAAACAGACAGATGGGAAACAAGATATTAAAAAAAAACACAAGGTGAGCAGACAAAGAAAAGAGACAGAATTTCAAAAGATTTTTTTCAACACAGCACATCAAACAATTTATTACAATGACTTCACTGAGTCAATCTATCATTTATTTACGTGCGAGCTCAACAAATGTACATGAACAACAAAAGATGACAAGTAACTGGAAAAAAAAATAATAATAACATTTTAATTAGATTCTTTACTTTCTTCCTTCTCCAATTTTGTGTCCATTTTATTGCTATGTATCTTAACATGGCTTTAACTCTTACCAAGTTGATTTATATTTTTCTTCATTCTCTATTTATTTTTCATTAGAAAAGGCATGTAGGCCTTTAACAGACAGGTGTTTCACAGCAGCACAGACAACTTGTTTTATAATACTCTAGGGAACTAGTAACCAAAATATTAATTTATAGGTGTGTAGGAAAAAATTATCCTAAAAAAAAAAAAAACAGTGACATATTGTGCAAAGGCCAACAACCTTCCAGAGGGGCTCAGGGCCACAACATTCCCAAGAGCTGTCAATGAACATTGCCTTTTATCCAGGCAGATAAGGGATTCCCTGAAGTTTAGAGCTCAGCAGAAGCTTAAAAACAGCACACAAGTGCCATACTCTCGAAAGCCAGGCAGACATCCCCACTCATAAGTACACAAAATCCACATAAGGCAGCAGGTCTGACCTTCTTCTGAATATTAATTCATAACTGTTGTCCCATAATCCTCCTTTCTTTCAAGAGCCCATAGCACTTTGGCTGCTTTCAACCTGTGTTTTACAGAGCAGCAAATTCCATAAATGACTTTGAAGAGATCTGCAAAAGCAACCTCAAAAATCAAGACCATGATCACATAGGCCAAGGCTTACTGTTAAAGGATCTCCACCCTCTTCAGAAAATCTCTGTAGTTATGTTAGGAGCACCATGCTCTGGCTGAGAAGGGTTTACTTCCCAGTGACACTGATTTCTTTTAATGTGAACCTCCATGATGTGATCTCTTCACAAATTAAAACTCCTGGCGTTGAAGCACCAGCACATGGTACAATCCCAGACACAAATAAAATTGTCTAAGGTGGAAATCATGTCCTTATTGACAAATAGGTACAAATTTAGAAGAGACCTCGTAGTAGGTCCTGTTTTAGAGCCTTCCAACCAGACACTTAAGCGGGTATCCAAGTCTGTACCAATAATCACATGCAGCTTTTAAGACTCGCTGATTAAAGATATCCACTTGACAGAATAGTCCTTTTTCAGAAGACAGCACACAGAAAATCATAGTCACAGAAAATATGTGTTAGGAGATGCTTAATAAACTACTAATAAAATTAACAATAAAAATACATGCAATGAGATAAACAAAGGCAAAGGATTTGAAGACCTTATGTAAGGCATGAATTCTCAGAGCGGAAGGAAACTAAAAAAAGCAAAACAGACTTAAGTTTCAGTCTGCAATGGTGTAAATACTTCAGTGCAAAAACAATGCCTGAAAACTACATTTGTTTAGTAAAAAAAAAAAAAAAAAAAAAAAAAAAAAAGGCTATTTAGAGACACTAAAGCATCTTCACAAAAAAGAGGCATTTCCATTGCAGAGAACTGCTAACTGAGTTCACTAAAATTCACATCAACAAATCTAATCTATGAATTTTCTTTTTAATTAGCTATTTAGAGCTTAAAGAGGAACGGGATGAAATTTCTGTGTTTCGAACAGCTTTAGCATCCAGTGGAGAGATCATCTCTTCATTAAGATTCAATTAATATTGACAACAGTAAAGACTTGATACAACTAACAGATGTAGCACTTGAAATTTCAAAAACAAATATTGTTCAGCACACAGTGTCAAGAGAAAGTAAATGCCAAATGGACTCCTGTCTCCTTACTCACCACTTCAAGAAAAATTACTTACAAGAAGAACTTTAGATGAAGTATCAGAAATATATATATAAAAATCTTGACCATAAAATCTATTAGACAGTACTGGCATGAAAAAAAATAATAAAATTTCTTGTACATTAGTTGAAGAAACTAACATTTTTGAAGGAAGAATCAGTTACATTTTCTTAATGAAAACATATTAATAAGCTTTTACTGAAAGGGTAAATAAACATACTACTTCAACCACTTAAAAATGAATTAAAAACAAACAAACAACAACAACAAAACACGCAAGAATTCCAAAGTTCAGAAATAGTTACTCTATACACTCTGTGCAAGATTGTGCTACACATATTACTACCTGAAAGAAAGTTGTGGGGAGCTGGGGGCTGGCCTCTTCTCACAGATAACTAATGATAGAACCAGAGTGAATGGCCTCAAGTTGTGTCAGGGGAGGTTCAGGTTGGAAATTAGGAGACACTTCTTCTCAGAAAGAGTGGTCAGGCATTGGAACAGGTTGCTAAGGGAGGTGGTGGAGTCACCATCCCTGGGGGTGTTTAAAGAAAAGTTGGACCTGGTGCTTAAGGACATGGTTTAGTGGGTAACATTGGTGGTAGGGGGGATGGTTGGACTAGATGATCTTGAAGGTCTTTTCCAACCTTTATGATTCTATGATATACAACCCTCAATAACTTGTTCATATACTACCTTCTCTATTAAACTTACAGCTCATTTAAATATTAGGTATTTATTTACTTTTAACTTCTCATGGAATACACAGTCCAAATGCTCTACTGAATCTCCTAGAGAGTCTCTATTAGCCTTTATGAATACCATATGTTGTGCACATTGCACCTTCTGCCATCCTGTGTTCCTTTCAAAAGACTTCTTTGAAACTAGGGTGAATCATCTGCCAAATTTCAAGTTTCCACTCCAAAGGATGAAGACACTGAGTTTCTCAGGAGAATGAAAAAAAAAAAAAAGAAAAAGAAAAAGAAAAAGAAAAAAAAAAAAAAAAAAAAAAGAATTTTCCCATAACTCATTCCTGGAAACAGATGAATCACTTTAAGAACTTTGAAAACAAATCATCTTTTGGCAATTCCATGACATGGAAAATTCAGCCAAAACAGTTAAAACTTCAGTGAAGTTATAAGCAACGAAAACCAGACTCTGATAACAGACATATCAGACAGCCTTAACAATGACACTTCTACTATCATTTCCTCAACTAACTTCTGTGAAGAAAGAATATATATTGCATATGTTACCCTCTACATTTTTACACAGCTTTACCAAGTCCATCAAAAATGTAACTTCTTAAAAGTTTCTTCTGCTATATTTTATATAGATTTTAAAATATTCTAATGTATTTTCTTATAATATTCCTTAATTTTAGCCTTAACCACTAGGAACCTATGCCTTTATTAAAGGCATAAATAAAAATTGAATTACAACTTAAAATATTTAGGTTTTCATTCTGTGGGTGCCTGGCTGTATTCCGTTGATTGTTTAGAAAATAGCACAGATCAAATACTTAAAATGGCTTGTATTCATGCAAAGAACTTGCAAAACACAGAATAACATGCACTTAAAAGAAGTAGCTAAATTTGATAATTGAGAATTAAGAAAGCAAAATGTGCAAATAAAACCCAGACAAACAGACTTTGTTCATGTAAAAGTTAATTACCTATGAGAACAGGCATCAAAATAGCTATAGTAGTTTTTCTTACTATTTGTTGCAGGATAGTATCTAGAGGCTCCAGTTTGGATGCCACATACACTTTTGTGAAGGATTCTGTTGTTTTATTGAATCAATAAGAAGGATGCTTTTCCATGTAAAGCCGCCAACACTCAAAATAAGTTGTACTAAGGCATTTCTCACTTTTGATCTTAGATTAGAAACAGTGCCATTTACAATGAAAGTATGCGTATACCTAAACATTTACAGCATTCATCTTTTTGTCTCCACATTTATCAGCATTAACACTTACACACACACACACAAAATAAATAAATAAAATAAAAAATAAAAAGGTGAATTTGCCTGTCCTTGAGAAAGCTATTATCTGCTCTGACAATTATTGTCTCTCTACAAAAACAATGGTCATTTTAACACATTGAGATGTTGAAGCCAGTCCATAACTTATTCTCCTTTAATATGAAATAGCCATTTTTAATACGAAAATAGATTATATAGACTAAGGAGAAAACATACATGAGAATTTCTACACAGAAGGCAGTTATGTCCAGAAGACTCCTTGCTTTGAATGAAGTACATCATTTTCTTTGTATGGATATGGAAGATAAACTCCATCAAAAAGCAAAACATTGCTTAATTTTAACAGGTTTTCAAGAAATCCTGATGAACTA